>NC_140755.1:87755000-88355000 GCF_051527215.1 Medicago sativa | reverse complement strand
TGATTCCAAAATATCATGTTTGCTCCTATGCACAATAAGAATTTCACTAATTGAATTTGCTAGATAATTATCAATTAACTCATGTAGTTTTGCATTTACAAGGGAAATGGCACTCTGAAGCAGCAATTAGCTAACATACTGGTGTTTGCATAATTTTAGTTCATTTGTAAGTGTTATCTTACTACTGCTTCCTTTTCTCTCCAATCAGATTTTGTTCCAGCAGAAAATGAAGAGTCATATTAGTTCAAATAACGAGCTTTCCAAAGTAGTATTTTCATTTTTGGAAGACTTTAAATTAAATTAAATACATCCAAGCTTGAGTGATTCATCAAATAGTGCACCACAAAGCATTATCAAGGACATTCTTGCTAGACAAACTGGGGGTGCTCATTCATTGAAGCAGGAAAACAACAGAGGCTATAAAATGTGACTTTTCATGATGCAGATGAATTCTATGAGCGAAATTATACACGTGGCTGCATATTCATTATTGTGTTTCACTGTTGCTATAGCAAGTAGTACAAGTGGATCATCTCATTTGCGTGTAGCTTATTGTTTGTTGAAACATGTAGCACATGTAGCTTGGAAAGATTCAAGCAACCGGGAAGAAAGCCCTCATTCCTAAGATACGATCCTTGGTTCAAGATGGAGCAGCATATGAGATTGAGAATGTGTTGGTTGCGAAGAATGAAGGAAGGTATCGATGCACTGAGCACAGGTGGAAATTGAACCTAATAGATAGAACAAGATTCACAAAGATTGATAACAACACAATACCTGCGTACCATTATGAATTTGTGCCATTCAAGGAGATACTTGAATCAACCAAGGAAGACAGACATGTTGGTAGGGAATATCTGGCTTCGCTAAACATGTAAAAAAAAAAAAAAATTGTCACTTTTACTTTCTACTGTTTATCTAACGTTGTAATGCTTATGATTAGATGTAATAGGACGTGTTGTGGAGAGAGATGTCTTAAAGGATAAGGAAGCTAATGGAAAAAAAATCCAAGCTAATTGACATAACTTTAGAAGATCCTGAGTAAGTGTATACATCTATATACATTTCTCATATTTATTTTCCAGCTTCAATTTTGTTTCGTAGCATAAATGCGGTCCTAATATATAAATAAATGTATATGTCGACCATTCAGGGGAAATAGGATCCATTGTTCTTTGTGGGATACCTACGCTGTTAGGATGGATGCCTATCTCACCGTCCATGATCCGTATTCTCCTGTCGTTGTTGTGATCCATTTATGCAAGCTTAAAAAATACTATGGCACAATGGGTATTTCAAATGTTTTTATGGAACGAAACTAATTTTGGATGATGATTGTCCAGTTGTTAAGGAATATCTTTCCAAGTAAGGATCTAATATTGTTCATATAAAATATGGATGGCAATTAATCATCGCTGCAAGTTGTTTCTACATTTATACTTTGTTTGTGAATGATCAGGATTGATGGTGCTGATGTTGAGGTTACACAGGGGGTAAGCCAAGTTACCGGAACAGTGATCGTTCCATTAGCTGAAGATATGCTTCAGTCAAGAATGATGACTATCAAGGACTTAATTGAATCGTCTGACGTATAATGCTCAATCTTCTAATTTATTTTGTTGTACTCCACCATGTATAAATTGTTAACATGTTTATTTGATATGTATAATTCATTTCATGTTTTATTGTTTGTGGACAGCAATGTGTGGTAATTGTACTTGCCTCAATAATTGGTATTGAAGCAGAATATAGCTGGTATTATGACGCATGTACTAAATGTGCTGGTAGGATCAAAATAATTGCTGGAAAAATGTTTTGCTCAAGGTGTAAGCAGAGCAGGAATGCTGTTCCGAGGTAAGTATTTGCGCTTTGGGTTAAGGTCGCCAAACAAAATAATAGTTTTAAAAGTTTTGTGAAGTTTCAAGTGTGTTATTGATGTCTCTTATATGCATTTTAGGATTAGAAACCCATGTTTGTTTATAGTTGTTTTTGACATCCCTTTAGGATATTGAGTGAATTTTTTTCAAACATTTCTAAGGTTCAAATTGCATGTGCAAGTTATGGACAATACCGGTTCTACAAGTTTCATTCTTTTTGATCGGAATGTGTCAAACTATGTTGGGAAAAGTGTGCAGGATTTGATTGATGCACAAGGACAGGTAATAGAATCAATTTTAATGACTGATTCGCATCTTTTTTGGGTTCATATATGTTTTTCATGTTATTGAAGATATTTGTGTTTTTCATGTTTAAGGGCAACAATGATAAAGGATACCCGTCAGATCTTGAAGTCTTGGTTGGGAAAAAAATGTTGTTCAAGGTGGAAGTCACAGAAGGAAATTTGCATCACAGCTGGCGTAATTATGGTGTGAAGAGGACATCAGATGATTCTGATTTAATAAGCCCGTTTGTAAAGCGTCATAATCTGAAGGTATTCTTTCTTTAGATTAAAAGGACATATCCCTGTTAATTGATTTATTAGTAAATCTGTATTTCTCATTTTATTGTTGAAGTGCAGATAACCTTTGATGAGGATGAAGATTGCGGTGATGATGTTGCATTAACCCAGGCTGCTGTTGTGTCCGAAAATGTATACACTCTTAACCCATGTTGTGTCGTCTATGCTGGTCATTCATTACTAGACAGTACCGATTAGCTTATTATTGAAACACTTAATGTTTTGAATAAACAGGTTAAGATGATTGAAGGAGGTGACTCAAGCAATACTGTGCTGGACCAGAAAGAAAGTGAGAAAACCCCATGTAGCAAGTCTGGAGAAAAAAGATCTGCTGATGCAGATGTATCTGCAGAGTTGGGAATTGATGGTCTTGGAGAAACGTCAATCAACAAACCACATAGGCTCAAAAGTGTTAAGATTGAGAAAACGGCTTGATGAGGACCATGGGAGTTTAACTGATTAAGTTCTGTTTAATTGAATCCAAATTTTGTCTTAATTCTGGATCAATTTAGTTTATTTAGTTTTTTTATGCTCATTTCCCTGAATGCCAGACTCATTATCTTCGAGTGTTTCAAGTACTGCTGCCATATATGGCCTTTTATCTTTCTGTTTGTTAAATTTGGTTTGTCATGGATCTATTAAAGTATTTGGTTTAAATTATATATGTTGCATTGTTATTTTCATTTAGCTTCTGTTTCTGTCTTAAGGAAATTTTTCAGCACTTTGGTTTTTAATGAGTGATGCAAATGACACACAACTTATATGTTTAGGTACTTAAATCAAACCATGTCGTCGATATACTGTTATGTATGCCTTGCTTCCAAAATTCACTACTTCTCAAAAAAAAAATGTGGTTTGTGTGTGCTCTAAAATTTGGAATGATGTTATACATGGAATCCCAGCTCTGAGTGATCCTAGCAAATAATCCTTTATAATTCAAAAAAGATACATGGTTAGTGTAGTTTGTATTTAATCAAAATTTTCAATGGTAATTAGAGACAAGTGGCTGAAAAACCGTCAAAGTATACATGGTTAGTGTGTAGTTTGTATTTCTGTTGTAGATCTGTTGAGTGATTGATAAACTCCCAAAAATTTCTTGAGTCAACCCTTGCAAAAAAATAGGAAATGAGATCAATTGATATGCTTGCTGTGGTAAATCAGTTTTGGTAGGCCAAATAAATAGGAAGCAAAATCTGATATTATTCTTCAAAATAAATTGGCGTGGGGAATGAACTGATGACCATGTTTTATGTAAGATTTTTCTTTTTTGCCAAATTCTGATGCATGTCAATATCTAAAATTAATCTTACAATTAATATACAATGAATTGGATTCCCCTAAAAAAACGAATTGGATCGTAAAAAAAGGAATAAACCAACCAAATTTATACTAATTAGGCGTAAATTAATCTTACAATTAATATACAATGAATTGGATTCCCCTAAAAAAAACAAATTGGATCGTAAAAAAAGGAATAAACCAACAAAACCTATACTAATTAGGCGTTTCACAAATCTTGATTACCAAGTTTACAGTTTTTATTGATGAACTTCAACAATTGTGAAGACTTTTTAGATGAACAAAATTAGGAATAGCACAAGTTTTTTACGTATTTGATGAACAAAATTAGGAATAGCACAAGTTTTTTACGTATGTCGTCAGCCGTTGCGTCTTCACAATTGTCCAGGATTTTGTCTTTTTGGTGGCAAGCTTTAAGTTGCTTTTATCTATATTGATGAACTTACTAGGTGTTGCAATTTTATATGGAAAGCACTATTGCGGCATTATTTTGATGATTCAGCCTTTGTAATTTCGTGAGTACAAAATTGCAGATTGAACTGATGTCAATTATCTTGAATGCTAATTCACCTTGCTTTCATATCAATTCTATTTCTTCCAAACCGATTTATAATGGTATTGCAACTATATGGAATTAAATTGTGCTTCTGAGTTCTTATGCTTTATTGTCACATGCACATGGTTACGATTATTAATTGCCGTTGGAGGTTATCGAGGATATTATATTTATTTACGGTTCTTCGACAGTAAGTTACGTTATAAATACCGTGGCGTAGTCAACCAAATATTACCCGTTTGTGCTAACATTTAATCATCGAATTAACCACGCTAATTCAACAATATGTTAGCAGAATCAAACAATCACCACATTGCCAATTTTACATTGATTCAAGATACATTTTTAACTTTATCTGACCCGTGCGGCAGCACGGGTAGACGTCTAGTATTATTAGAAAGAAAAGAAAAAAGTTATGCCAATTATAAAAATATATTTTGATGAAATGCTAATTTTAATAATATACAATAACATAACGTAGTTGTTTTAAGAAAAATGATTAGTTATGTTTTTTTTTTAGGAAAATGATTAGTTATGTTAATTTCTATAGTAAAATAACGTGTTAAGAGTAAAATCTTTATATGAAAAAGTTAAAGATCACGATAATTGATAGCGGTTGAAAATTTTAGTAGTTGAGTTTTCTTTTTTGTTTGCATGAAAAGAAAAAAAAGCAAAAGAAAAGACTAAAAACTACGTCGTGTTAAAGGACACTTCTATAGCATCAGCTAGTAAGTTTAAGGAGGGGCAAGGTAATAGTTGATGCACCATCACAAGAGACTCTAAATGATGAATGCAAGAAAGCCCTTTTCGATATGGGGCCTCTGAAATCTCCCGGAGAAGATGGTTACCCTGCTCTCTTTTTTCAACAATGTTGGAATACCGTGGCTGACTCTCTTTTCCAGTATGTTAAACAGGTTTGGGTTAATCCTTCTCTAGTTTCTTCGATTAATAATACTTTGCTTGTCTTAATTCCTAAAGTTGAAAATCCTGAATTTGTTTCTCAATTTCGTCCTATAGCTTTGTGTAATGTTATCTATAAAATTATCATCAAAGTTATTGTGAATAGAATTAAGCCGATGTTGGATGGGATTATATCTCCCTATCAATCCAGCTTCATTCCGGGGCGCAACATACATCATAACATTATAGTGGCTCAAGAAATGGCGCACTCTATGAATAAAATGAAAGGTAATAAGATGTTTATGTCCATTAAAATTGATCTTGAGAAGGCTTATGATCGTCTTAATTGGAAATATGTGGAAAATTGTCTTAATGAATGTAAGTTTCCTCCTAACCTCATTAACATTATTCAACATTGTATTTCTTCTCCCTCTTTTAAAATCTTATGGAATGGAGAGAAAACAGATATTTTTACTCCTTCAAGAGGCATTAGACAAGGTGACCCTCTATCTCCATATCTTTTTGTTATTTGTATGGAGCGTTTATCTCATATTATTGCAGACCAGGTGGATGCTCATTATTGGAAACCCAACCCATGCGTGCAGATAGGTATGGGCCACAAATATCTCATCTTCTTTTTGCTGATGATCTTCTTTTGTTTGCAGAGGCCTCTATCGAACAAGCTCATTGTATTATGCATTGTCTTGATCTTTTTTGCCAAGCTTCTGGACAAAAGATCAATAGTCAAAAAACTGAAATCTATTTCTCTAAGAATGTTGATCAACAACTCAGGGAGGAAATTTTGCTCCATACAGGTTATAAGCATGTCAACAATATGGCCAGGTATCTAGGGGCAAATATTAGTCCAGGAAGAACTACTAGGGGAAAGTTTAATAACATCATTGAGAAAATTCAAAACAGGTTGACTGGATGGAAACAAAAGTGCCTAATCTTTGCAGGAAGACTTACTTTATCTAAATCTGTTTTGAGCTCTATCCCTTATTATCATATGCAGTATGCTAAGCTCCCTAAAACCATTTGTAACGAGATGGAAAAAATTCAAAGGAGCTTTTTATGGGGAGATACTGACCAATCTCGCAGACCCCATCTGGTGGGGTGGGACGTGTGTTGTCTTCCTAAGAATGAAGGGGGGCTAGGCATTAAGAGACCTCAACATATGAACGATGCTTTTCTGATGAAGATGCTTTGGAATTTGATCAACAATCCAGATGATCTTTGGGCTAGGGTCCTCTATAGTAAGTATGGAAGGAACAACAACCTTAGGATTACTATGAACTCTCAACCATATGATTCCCCTTTGTGGAAAGCATTAGCAGGCATATGGGGAAAATTTCAGCAGAATATTGTGTGGCAGTTGGGTGACGGGAACAACATCAATTTTTGGCTGGATAAATGGACCCCAAGCAGAACCTCTCTTATGTCTGTAACTAATCAGACTAATATTGACACAACCCTTTCTGTTAAGGATTTGGTAACCCCTTCAGGAGATTGGGATTATAATTTTATTACTTCTAACTTACAGTCGACCTTTGCTTTTCAGGTACTCGCCCTCCCAGCTCCCAAGGACGCGGATGGACCTGACAATACTGCTTGGGGAGGAACCAACACTAGGAACTTCACAATTCAAAGTGCCTATGAATCTCTAAACAATAGAGCTCAGCCTATCGAGGGAGATTGGAAAGCCTTGTGGAGTTGGAAAGGACCTCATAGAATTCAAACTTTTATGTGGATGGCGGCTCATGAGCGACTTCTCACTAATTATCGTAGGAGCAAGTGGGGTGTTGGAATATCTTCCACATGCTCTGGATGTGATAGAGACAATGAAACCACTATTCATGTCTTGCGGGATTGCCCTATAGCAACCCAGACTTAGATAAGGTTAGTCCTTTCAAATCAAATCTCTAATTTTTTTTCGTTTAACTGCAGGGATTGGATCTTCAAGAATATCAATCATCAGCTGCATGGTATTCAGAATAAAAAGTGGAGAACAATTTTTTTAGTGGCTTGCTGGCACATATGGATTTGGAGGAACAAAACTATTTTTGAGGATGATTTTCGGCGTTCGACTGACCCAACATATGTTATTCTCAAAATGGTTGAAGACATAGATAAATACTCCCACCATCCTTTGAAAACTCACCAATACAACACTATTTTTATTGGCTGGAAAAGACCTCAAGAGGGGCGGGTTAAGCTTAATTGTGACGGAGCATACAAGGATTCATTGGGTCTAGCTGGTTGTGGTGGTCTAATCTGGAACTCAGATGGTAGATGGCTTAAAGGATACACTCGCAAAATCGGAAATTGTGACGCGTTTTGTGCTGAAATGTGGGGAATGTACTTGGGAATGCAGCTTGCTTGGAGACATGGTTTCCATCATCTTCAAGTGGAAAGTTACTCAAAAACTCTGGTTGACATGATCACAGGGAAAATCAATATAAATGGCAATCCGCCCACCTTAGTGCGCCGTATACATGAGCTTTTAAAGTTGAATTGGCAGGTGCAGTTCAATCATACATGGCGAGAAGGAAACATGAGTGCTAATTGGCTAGCCAACCTTAGTTTTTCTATGGACTCTTTTAACCTTCATGTTATGGATACTCCTCCTAGTGAGGTATGTAGTCTCCTTTTTGATGACATTTCTGGGACTAGTTTGCCTAGAAACATTCATGTAACTTTGTAGTTTTTTTCGTTTTCTGGGCGTCAGCCCTCTTTTATTACCAAAAAAAAAAAAAAACTCTAAATGATTATTGATTAACACCAGTTTAGTAAGTATATCCACACAAGAGTCTCTTTCCTAAAAAATATGAAGAATGAAAATATCTTACTCCTTAACCAAATATACCTTAATGAACTTCAAAAGGTTTGCATAGTGGTGAAGCCTCAACACTTTCTTTGATCCTAAATGCACTACATAAAGAGAGTCAACAAACAAATCGGTTTCTTATAACCAGCATCTCAACAGAGCTTAATCCAAACAAATTAGTTTCTTATTTCACGAACTCATAAATTATCCTCATTGTTTCTTTAAAAAATAGTTGCCACACAATTTAATACTTTAAACACCGATGGTCGTTAAGAAATTGATACTAATTTTGATGTATTGTCGGCATAAAACATTTTACATTGTCGATGTAAAACATTCTATGTTGTGAATCAGTCACAAATCACCATTGTATGCTTTTTACGTAAGTTATAATTGGAAGATAAATATTTTTAATGATCCAACAATTATGTTTGATAAAAAATATAAAAATAATTACACTGTCAATGCGTATCAAAGAAATCCTAAGAAATTTTTCAATATATATACAAAAGTCCACTTTCTTGCTCTCTCACTTGGGAATAAATTCATTGAGATATTGGATGTAATGAAAAGTTATCCCATTCTTAAAAACACATGTACTTGAGAATATTTTTTCTCAATTACTCATTCTCTTCCTATTCCTATGTGTCCTGGGAAATGTAATTTCTATACTTCAAACAGACACCCGCAAAGGCTTCCTACGTTGAACTTCTATGCCTTCCGTGTAGCTATTCACTCCTACTTTATACAGCACATCTACTTTCAAATATAAACAACTAAATCAAATATAATAATCTAAAATATTAACATGATTTAACTAATTCTAGCAGCAACAAAAACAATTTCTATTACCAGCATTCTTTTACCACATGAAGCAGAGAAAATCCTTATCTCCATTGCCGGACATAAAAAAGAAGATCCTTACAATGGGCTATGGAAAAAAGGCTCTTATACAGTCATACAACTCAGAGAGACACCATGCTTTTACCAAAAACCTTAAGACATTAGGGCTCTGTTTGGTAAAAATAGCGGATAACTGATAAGCTAGCTGATAGTTTTTAGCTGATAGCTTTTAGCTGATAAGCTAGCTGATGACTGATAAGCTAGTTGAAGTGTTTGGTAAAAGAATAATGCTGGATGTCCCGACAAAAATGTTCCCGAAATCGTCCCGAGCAGAAATTTCAACTAAATGTTTTTTCCTTAATTACAAGAACACCCTCCCATATGTATTGTGGGCCCTCCCTTTTATTGTGGCAGGAAACATGTCGTGAATGCGTCGGGACAAAGCATGTCGGGACAAATAGCAATGTTGTTGGTAAAATTAGCGGTTCAACTAGCTTATAAACGTAAAATGACATAAAAGGGTATTTTTAATGTATTATAAAATTTGTATCAATTGATATTTAAAATATTTAAAATTTCATAGTTTAAACATATTAATCTAATATGTCTTTCATATGTTATTTTTAAATTCATAAATTGGCTAATGTTTTATTTAAAATTGATTTTATTTCAGTTTTTAGACTTTATAAAAAAAATTAAACAAAACCTTTAAAAAAAAAATTGTTACCCTCTAAAACAAAATTAATCGTATTGACCCAAAATCAAACAAAATTTTGTTTTTAGACTTAAAAACAAAATTAAACATAACGTAATATAATTTATTTAGGTAAACGTAACATATATTTTTTTAAGGAAAAATGTAGTTTTTATTTTTGTAAACATGAGCATATATTTTGTAAAAAAAAAATAAAAGCGTGAGCATATATATTTAGTTAAAGTGAAATCTGGGATTAAAAGTGTCATGTTTTTCTTCAACGTAGTTATTTATTAAAAGGGTAAATATGGATTTTGTTAAATTGATAAGGGTAAAAATGAGACAAAAAATAAGAAGCTATAAGCTCAAACGCTACTTAGAATAGCTTCTGAAAAATAGCTTATAAGCTCGTGAAATAAGTTATAAGCTCATGGTCAAAAAGTGTTACCAAACAGAGCTTTTTTTGTCAAATGAGCTTATAAGCTATAAGCTAAGAGCTAAAAGCTCTTTTTTGTGGTTTACCAAACAAACTCTAGATATATTGGTCATCTAATTTAAAGTATTCAACATTCATTTTTTTAACGGATGTAGAACATATTTTTCACATCAGATTTACCAACAATTTAACTAGAATATCTTCTTTATAGATGACAATTATTAGATGCCTAAAAAAATTTATTTGATGGATAAAAAGAAAAGGTCCGGTATTTGGATGTAGGTAAAATATACAAAGTGTTTGGATTAGGATATCTCTTTTTACAACTGTTTAGGGGTCTTCCAACTCAGTACATTGTGTTACAAAGATAAGTTCTAAGCACTTAGCGTCTCGAATGTAATTACATTAGGATATCATGTCATAGGGAAATTGGAAAGATCTCAACAAAGAAAAAACTCTAAAAACAACCAAGTGATTTGGCATAAGTAGTTAATAGACTCCAAAAAAAAAGACAAATTTTTCAAGAGAAACTAAGTTCAATTTTTAGTTAAAACAATTCTTTGACATGCTATACTTAGTACTTACCCACAATCAAACTTCAGATTACCAAAACCCTTACTCTGAAAACCGGAAAGTTAATACAAAAAAGAAAAAACTCTACTAACAATAATCGAGGAAATAACATTTGAAAGATTCCGTGGAAGACGAAAGCTCCTCAAAACAAAAAGATTTTTCTTTGAAAAATTCTAAATAACGAGGTACCGGTTAGAACTAATCTCAGAAACAGAGGTATTAATTGTACATTCGAGTTTCGAATGCTCTAGAAAAAAGATTTGGTTTAGGAACTCCCTAGGTCTCCGGTTTAAAAATACCATAGATGATTTTTCCTCTTACATTGTTCAGATGATCCAACACACTCCTATGATGTATTAAGCATTATACGTCCACAATCTATAATAATATTTGGTGGGCTAGGAGTAAATTTGTTTTAAGATAAGCAAATTTCAGATGATCAAACTATTAATTATGCATCACGTTACCTGAATGAATTCTAAAATGAATTGAAATCTTCCTTGGAATTCAGATTACCCCATTTTGAGAAGAATTCCTCATGCATCAAGTGCAGCCCCCTCATTGCAATCCTCCACAATTTTGGCTTTGGCCGCCCCATGATATCTTCAAAGCCAATATGGCGACGGACAATGATGGCATCTAGGATTTAAGCTGATTTGTGACTCAGTCTGCAAGATGGTAGTGGCAGCTTGCAAGCGCTTCAACAATATTCAAAACCCTATATTTGCAAAGACCACAACGATTCTCCATTTGATCGAAATTGATCGATTTGGCCAGTGAGATTTGCTGCAGGAGTCTTATATTGAAAGTCGATTATCAGACTCTGGTTGAAGGGCTTTTGGGAAAGACCTCTTCTTTAGTTTTTAGTTCGCCAGGTATTAGATAAACGTGTAGAATGAAGAAATCGATCTTGTTGGCAAGCTTTTGTATTTGACTTAACCCAATTGGGTGGTTTAGTTTTTTCAATATAGTTGTTTGGTGGCATTTAACATGGGACACTTGAAAATCTTCCCACCATGGGAAAGTCACTTTTTACTGCCACATGTAAGTGGAGCCGGTTTTCTTATTTTCTGTTTGTTTTTTTAAATGGAAAAGGAATACAATATTTAATAGTGTATTAAATTTACTAAATATCCCCATTCCTCTTCTCTTTTACTGAGCCTCCTTCTACCTATATGCTTCGCAACACTGTTACTGGACGTTTCCAGCCATAAACCTGCCTTGGCAAGATCCACCCTCTCCAGATGCCATGCTGCGATTTTACATCTCATGATGTCCAGCTACACCGTTAAATATTGATTAGTGCTTCTTTCATTTTTCTAAGAAATGACCAAGTAAGATGTCAAAAAAATTTGAGATCCAAGAAATTTTCAATTTTTTTTATAAATCCTCAATACCATCAGTTCATTTTAGGATAATAGCTTGAACTCTGAGACTGAATTCTTCAACCCTTAAAAATTACGCCCTATTGCAGAAAGAGGATGGTGGTGATGGGCACAGATAGCGGACCTGTATTTGAAATTTTTTTGCGAGAAAGTGAACATACCAACAATTGATATGGGAATGATTACCTGTAAAGCTTCAAAGCTGAACCCTTGAATTCAATAAAAAAAATGAAACGGAAAAAGAAGACTTTAACTGTAGTTAAGATCGTACTGTTCATTCATTTTTTAATTAATTTTAGCAATTTATATTCAAAGCTTTAATAATTGTTATTGCAGAAATTTAAAAAGAAGAAATAAAGTGTTTAACAGGTATCCCTTCTTTCATCTTAACCACTCAATATTATATAAATATATCAATGGTTAAAAAGATGACTTTCCCATGGTGGGAAGATTTTCAAGTGTCCCATGTTAAATGCCACCTGTTTGTTTTTATTCGAAACAACAAGTAAATGCAAAACAAAGAAAACTTATACAAAAAATAGCCAAACCGTTCAAAGCAGAGAACAAATCAAACTAAAAAAAATAGAAGCAAATTGTGTTTAGATAGATATAATAGAAGATAGAGATAGACTTGTATGGCACCAACTAATTCATTCCACATACCCATCCCCGCCTAATAAAAAATGCCATATTTTATGGTAGCACATTATCCTTATCTCGCTTTTCAGGCCACCAACCAAATCTTCAAGTTTTAAATAACTTGAGAAAACTTTTATTCTTTCTTTCACTCAGGAGAATGATAAAAGATGCAACTTTATTTATGTTGTTTTGAAGTATTTATTCGGAGAACTATGAAAACAAAGCGGTGGCTCTCAACATATCTTCAACAAATCTTTCAATTAATCAGAAGAAGAAAAAACTGAAGCAAAATGATGCCCATATCTTCTAGATCTGTACAATGTTACCTTAAAAATTTCTGCATTGCTGCACAAATCCTCATTCAATATGATTCCTCTACGTAATAGTTGTTACCTTTGTTCATATAAAAAAGAATGAGCTTAGAAATATATAAATAACAGTTCTACCATCAGCTTAGAAAATTACTGCACACTAAGAAATGCAATAGCAAAATAACACACAAGACTATGCAGGAAATATCTTTCAAGCAATGAATAAGAAATTAAATGCAGACCAAGCATGAAATAATTATAAAATGAGTCAAAGTGTTCATCAAACCAACACAAACAAGGAATGGTTTTCCCTAAAGATGACCTTGATATCACGACAGATAATTTTAGACACTAAAGGACACCTAAAACCCAGGCAGTTCGGTACACATGAGGACTTGCTGATAAACAAGGAAGTACATTAATTAACCCTTCATTTAGTGCATGGCTAGATTTTATCGAGTTTATCCGCCTTAATTACTGGGTTGGATTCAGCTATGGCCTTCTGACCAGCAGTTCTATAATCAAAAGGGCAATCGTGTTTATCAGAATAGCGATGCATTGAGCAAAAGAGGTTGCCACATTTGCAGCTGAAACCAGTTAATCCAACACGTTTCCGGCAAGTAGTGCATCTGCTGGGACCAGTCTTGGCTTTCATCTCCATCTCATTAGAGATTGGATTTTCTGGAACCTCGGGAGACACTGTATTGAGCTCCACACTTTCAACTCGCACATCAACAGTCCTTGCGGTCACAGCCAGCTTTCCATTGCCGCTGGAATTGCCATTCACGATGTTTTCAACTGACGTCGCAACAAGTTTTTCCTGCTCCTGCTTCAGCAGTGTGTCCTTGTAACACTTGGAACACATGTTCATGGTAGCTTCCCTTCCGAAGAAACCACAATTATTAACGCACAGAATTGGACGTTCAGGTGTCTGGCATCCCATCTCATCATGAGACTCCATTACTCTATGACAGTACAACCACCTGCAGACAAGACACCTCAGCCTCTCAAGGATATAAACATACACAAGAAAAACACACACCAAAAACAACTACATAAATTTAACATACACTTGCAAAGTTACAATTTGTGAATTGAGTAGATGCAGAAAAAGTTTCCCTTTTCACTTTAGATTACTTAAACACCGGCAACTAGATACCACAAAAGTTCAATCGATAACAACCTTACAATAGTCAACAATGAGCCGTTTAGAAATTAGCAGCAAGATACGACAAGAGTTCTATCAATAACAATACCAAGTCATGTAGACATCGTGACTAGGGCTTTAAGCAACTGCAATTGAGGCCTCAACATCAAAGTTTCTGATGCCTCTACTCAATGTGGCCGTTTCAGCAATTCTCCGCATTATCAAAGGGAAGAGACACAACCATAACCATAATTTAAATCCTTGATCAAGTTATGCACAACACAACTACAATCAAGTCTTACCCACGAAGTGGGGTTGGCTACATGGATCAACTTATATCATAATGTTCTATCATATACCGTATTTATATCCAACACATTAATCTCTAGATATTTCTGAATGGTTAGTTTTTCCGGGTCTTCCTCCTTCTATCAAGATATGCACAATAATGTTTAAAATATTTGAAAAGAGAACTAATAGCATTCCTTCAAGCTATGGTACAAGTGAGTGCCATCATATATGAATTGAATTGTGTTGACCGTTTTAAAAATCTTTTCTCAATATAAACATTGGACATTGAATTCCAAAATTCCAACCAATGAATAAACAAACACTCAACATCGACTAGTGTCTCAAGCATGCAAACAAAGCCAAACAAACCCATCATCCATCTCTAATGTACAACCGAACTTAACAAATAACAATCTCCAATCACACAACAAAAAATCACAACTTTTAACAATCCCACAAACTGATTTCACGTCACTTCAACAAAAACCATTAGCTATTCAAAAACCCAACAAGAAAGGGTGGAAAAAAACACTTTTTTAAATCAAAATTTAAAAACAAAGGAAGAATCAGAAAGAAATAAAAAAAATTCCAAGCAAAACAGAAAGAAGAAATAGAAATCGCTCACCTGGGTGGCAGGGTTCACCGATCCTGACACTCTAATACTGTTCTCTGTAACAAGTAGAAGAATTCTATTATAAATAAATAACTATTATAAAATAGATAAACCCAGAAAAGAATTACAGAGAGAGAGAGAGGGTACAATCCTAACCTCAAAACGAAGAGAGAGAACAGTTAATGATAATAATAACAATAAAATCGAGAAAATCGAAGAGAAAGTACAGAGAGAGAGAGAGAGAAGGGTTTTGATTCGGTGGTCGTATTGGAAAGACTCTTCTCTCTCTGCAACGCACGCACGCTCTGTTTCTATCTCTTGTTCTGTTTATATTTGAATTTCATCTTAGCCCAAAGTCGGTTGTTTTTTCTTTGCCATTATGCCCTTCTTGTCACTTTCTATTACAATTTTGTCCACTTTATTTTGGGTTAATTTTTTTTAGGGAGGTTAAATATGTTTTTATTTATCTCTATAATTATGTCAACTTTTATTTTAATTCCTCTAAAAAATTTCTTCAACTTTTAATCCTTAAAAGTTTTCCATCTTCGCCTTTGTATAATTCATATTTTTTTTCAGAAAAATTTATAATATCATAAAAATCTTTCCCATAAAAAATAGAATTAAAAAAAAGAATTAAATATGAAATTTTATATTTTTGGTGTTAAAAATTCATATTTAATTTATGTTTTGTTAAAAAATTCTAACTTTTTTTTGAAGAGATTTTTACAATATTCTACACATTTCATTAAAAAAATACAAAAATTAACTTGAAAATAGACCAAAAGTAGTGAATGAAAATTGTATAGGGGTTAAAAGTTGAAGGAAAATTTTAGAAAGATTATGTTAAAAAGCAAGGGAGTGGATTGTCCACTAATCAAGATGTATTTAGTTTTTTGAATCTTCGAAGCTTGATATTATCCAATAATGGGTCTGTTGATACGACTTTGGGTCCTAACCCAATTTTTTTTGCCATAGTGTTCGCAATTCACATGTAGTTGTCAAAGATGCCTAATTTGGCGGGTTGGTGATGAAGAAAAAATCATGATATAAAATGTAACAGATAGTTAAAATTTATCTTCCTATCCTTGGACCAATAGAAATCTGTCATAAACCAACGATAGGAATGTTACCTCTTAAAGTGCACTTTTTTTTTTGATTTTTTGAAGAAACAAAAATGAATTATATTAACACTGACACCGTAATTGCCACAGCACAAGGTGTGCCGAAACAGTTACGGGAAGAATACAATCAAGTCAATCATACACAACATTCAGTCGATGCCCATACATAAGAGCGGGTTCTACCACCAACTATGAATACCAAAAACAAAATTAACATTACTAGCTTTCAGCCACCACAATGAATATGATTTAAATTTATCTAACAATTGTGGTAGAGAGCTTTGTTTGTTCCTAAATAACCTGTCATTCCGATCATTCCAAACAATCCAAGCACATAGGAGCCAAATAAGGTGAAAAAAAGATCTCCGCGTTTTCAAAACACCAGCATAATGGATAAATTGCGATAAATGGTCTGATATAACCTGTGATTCAACCCCTTCAATTCCGAGCCATACCCGCACCAGCGGCCAAAGTGCACCATAATACGGACAAATCAGAA
This sequence comes from Medicago sativa, assembly GCF_051527215.1. Lineage (NCBI taxonomy): Eukaryota > Viridiplantae > Streptophyta > Magnoliopsida > Fabales > Fabaceae > Medicago > Medicago sativa. Next base: position 88,338,408 of record NC_140755.1, on the reverse strand, counting down.
ACAGATGCTTCAAGTCCTCCACATGCTCACACCCGGCACAACACATCCGCGAGTCCACTGAAATGATCCCGCGCTTTGCCAAATTCTCTTTAGTAGGAAGCCGATCCCTCAGCAGGCACCAAGCAAAAATAGATACTTTAAGAGGCACCTGTTTATGCCAAATTAACTCTGAATTTTGATGTAAATGGGGCTGATCTTGCGTTGTCAGTAAGTCATACATGCCACAGACCGAGTACCCACCAATCTGGTCCAGTAACCAAATCCACATGTCAGAAGAAGAGTCCTGTAAAGTAATTGTAAGTAAAAGTTCCCTACACTCCTCTAACAATTCTTCCTCCCACGCCCACAACCGACGACGCCATTGCCACGCCTTCCCACCAACCTCCACACCTAACACAAACATGTTCCTCACTGTGACTTGCTTAATGACAGCCAAGTCATATAGGCGTCTAAAACGCACACACAACGGAACATTACCACACCAACTGTCGCGCTAAAAATCAGTATTGGCTCCATCCCCCACCCTCCTACTAACACACGACGCAAACCAACCCTGCCCACCCTCGCCTATCCCATCGCTAATTCTCACAATCTCCCGCCACCAAGAGGAACAACTCCGGGCCCCATCCTCCAAACCTCCACCCTCCACACCATACCTAGCAAAGCATGAGCATGAGCAAAGCAAAAGTAGCGATGCCTTTACAATCCACACGACCAGACCTTCTCTGATGATTGGTGCTATTCAAATCAACCAATGCTACATAAAGACGATGGTTTCTTTTCAATTAGGTTTTCTGAAATGTTGTATGGTATTCAACACCCTATGATATATATATATATATATATATATATATATATATATATATATATATATATATATCTTTAAACAATTTCAAACTACGAATTTGATTTTATTTAAATCCAAAATATATCTTTTTGAAATAATTTTAAAATTATATCTTTGATTTTATTTGAATCTAAAACGTTTCATTTTTTGAAACAATTTCAGAACCATATATTTGATTTTATTTAAATTTATAATATATCTTATTGAAACAATTTCAAAGACATGTCTTTGATTTTATTTGAATTCATAATATATCTTTTCAAGCAATTTCAAACTTATATATTTGTTATTAATTTATAAACAAGTCTTGTTTATTTATTTATTTTCTCACGTCTATTTGTGTTTTGTGTGTGACATGTTGGTTCTCGTAACTGTAGTGGTAATATCAAATCATATATCTATACTATATATAAAGAAAATAACCTTTTTCAGCTCTTTTGAGTTGACTTTTTCTATTTCCAAAAATATCCTCAGTTTTCAATACAAATAACACATGTAACAAATAGATAAAAATAAATTTAAATATGAAAAAAATTATAACAAACACGATATGAATATATATATATATGATTTTTTTCCTTTATCATTTTTAAAAGGTGGAACAAACTAGATGAGTATATTTATATTTACTTTTTCATTATCTCAATTATACCCTTAAACAAATTTTTCTATAATAAAGATTGTTGTTGGTGTCATTAAAAAAAGAATTAGATTTTATTTTTTTGTTATATTGTTGGTTTTCATTGAAATAGATAATCATGCTTAGTTTAGTTTGTTATAACTTGAAAGCAGCATAAATGTATATTTTTAGTTTTAATCAAAATCAAAATTTCATAAAAAAAAACACTGTTTAAAATTTTCAAATGTCAGCGCAATAAAAAGAGCGGAAAGACGGGCACGTGAATGGCCGTCTTTTCGCTAGTATTTAGTAATATAAACAACGATAGACACCCAAGTGACGAGAATGTCATGTGATCTGGAGAAACATAACTATTATGTGTATAATTACCTCTCTACCCTTATATACATTGAATACAAGACATAGATTGTGTCACTCTTGTATATTATGATATTTATATTTTTTATTATGAAATATATTGAGTAACAAATAAGTTCAATATCTCGGCACGACCATGTGTAATGTCTCAATTTAAGTATTTAGAATTTAAAACACTTCCATCTCAAATGGAATGTGAGTTTAAAATTTAACTTGAAAATTTTAAATAAAATAAATACAGTAACTTGCATTTCAAGAAAACTGTATAAAATAATTACAATTCACATTCACATAAAAATGATCTTCAAGTAAATAAGAAAAATTCTAAAGTGACAACTAATCAATGCAACAACTTTAATTCTTAAAATCTAACATGTATGATCAACTATTTACTTCTCATCAATCAATTTTAAGTCTTATAACCTAAAATTTACTCTATCCGTTCCATAATAACCGAGCAATTTGCAAAAAAAAAAAAAAATCCCAAAATAAACGAGTCATTTCACTTTTCAATACAATATTAATTACTTTTTTTTTCTTTTATAACTCTAATTAATACTATTTTCATCACTTTCAATCTTTATCTCTATTATATATATTTGCACTATTTTATTTTGATAGTACACATGGCATCCTTATATTGAAAGGTGCATTTAATGTTTTGTGTAATTGGTACATATTATGTGATTTGTGCAAGACTTGTGTAATTAACATGATTATGCAAGTTGACTAAAAGGCTTATAATGACAAAAAAATAAATGGAATATTTTATTCAAATTATTTTTGCTATTTAATGTGTTACTAATTTCATTACTAACTTAATGACATAATTGATGTGACTTACTTGCTTCTTTTTTCCTATAAATATTGTTTGTCCGTCTCAAACATCTTCACATCATTTAGAATTCATACTATAATTTTAAAATTATTCTCAAAATCTCTCTTTTGTTTTATTGAAACACTTTTCTTCTTAACATATTTTTTTCATCACTCTAATTTCAAAAATTGATTCAATTTATGATATTACTCCACTACATGTTGTATATATCCATGTATTTTGTTCAAATTCACATATTCATCCTATGATACCCTCGAGTTCTAACGGCTTATGACAAGATATGTACCAATTACATGTTGGTACATAATTCTTAATTATCATCCAATCAAATTATAATCAACACATCATCATATTAAGTTAGCCAGTCTTGAGTTTTTTTTCCTATATATAGTCAATTTGTCTTTCATCGTTTGTATATGCATCTTCCTTTCGTACAAATTGTTTATAATATCATTTATTTGAAATGCAAATATTTCTACCTCCTGACCAATTCAATTTTATTGATTTCATTATTATCAAATTGATTTAGGCACTTTTTTTTTTCCTTCCGAATTTTGATTCCCTTTTATAGGTTTAGCTGTCGGCTCTGTTAATTTTAGAGTTTTCATCCCCATATATATTTACACCTTTTGAAAAAGTTTGCTTCACGTTTTAATGAATTTCATTATTTTTCTATTAATTTGAAGCGACATAATTGAAAGACGTTTTGAATCAGATTTCTTCATTCCAAAACTATTTTTTTTGCCACTATTAATAATGTGAGATATGTGAAAGGCATGTCAATGTTTTGTTCTTCCAACATTGAAGTTGTGCATATAAAAGAGAATTCTTCCTTAAAAAAAAACAGAGAATTCTCAAGTATTTTTGGGTAACATATTAGTTGATAGTTCTCAAGATATTATATTTTTATCTTACATTTTTGTGGTGCAAACTATTCATGTATGTTGTAGAACAAGACTGACCCCTGCGAAAATGTAGAAAATTTATTTTAGTTATTTTTTTTTCAATGAATTTTAACTAAACCTCACTATTTTCTTTATTATTTTCATTTGCTCCTATTCAAAAGAACTGATTTAATTTATTAAGTTTTTTCGTTTCTATTGTCAATCACTCATTTTCACTAAACATGGCGTTGATATATATTATTTCACATAAATTATTATAACATCAAATCTCATCCATTCATTTCATTTGATAAATTAGTTCACATGCATCAAATACTCTTTATCACCTAATCAAGCATTCCATTTTTATCTCCCCATATTTATTTATTTCTGCCATCAACACATACTCAAACTTCTTTGTTAATTTTTTTACAAATTGCATGATAAAACACATACTTATGGTTGTTTGAGTCACTCATCAACATCGATAATATTTATTTGCCTTTATTTCATACCCATATTTTTTTATTTATTTTAAAATTATATTAAAAAAAAAAAGACAACAATCTCGGCTAAACTATCAATATCTCTATCCGTATCCTTATCTACATCTACAATCTACATCTACATCTACAATATAAACAAGTGAAACCATTTTCATTCAAAAGTACATGTGACATGTTATAGTCTCATTCTAATTAATGCCAGGCTAATTAATGCTAGAAAAATTCAAATTTCCATTACATGCTTAGCACCAGGTATTTCAGTCTCAACACATACTTCCATATACTGCCTTTATTTTAAGAAATCATTCGATTTATTATTATGATCAAAATGATATCTAGAAATTTAGTTGCCTGATATCAAATCAAACAAGAAACTGCCCATAAAAAAATCAAACAAGAAACTATCAACTGCCAATTAATGAAATTAAATTCAAATTATTCAACACTTATAACAGTCCTAAAAAAGAATGTTGACGATTGGTCTAATTCAAGACTATCGTTGAATTGTTTCTCACCTATTAAAATCAAATTAAAACCAAAATAAAATAGTGAAAGGTAATGATTCTCTTTGTCACAAAAAGGAAATAAAATAGCTCAGATCTTTATCTCCCATCCTATTCTCATCACTATTACTATTTTTCAAAAATGGTTTTGAGAACGGTAAGAAGATCAAGAACACCTTTAGTTCCTACAATTTCCTCAAATTTTATTGTTGATTGCATCAGACCGTTCCCCTTCATCATGGTTTGTGACCATGGTTTAGGATTTTATTGCTAATAGTTGGATTTTTAGGTGTACAGGAGAAAATAAGAGGGAGAATGTTAGTTATCAAATAATTTGTTGAGAAATTGATTTTGAAGCTGAAGAAAGGCATAAACGAAATGGATCTTTAATCTTCTCTCATGATTTATATTTTGTTCCAATTCTCTCATGATTTATATTTTGTTCCAAATAATTGTCTACTATATATCATTTTTGAAAATGCTTCATTTGAGACATTATTTTCATCATATAACGATATGATCTTATTCATTAAATTTCTTTTGCTATTAATGTAACATATTTATTTTCCCATATATTTGTTTGCGGATGACCATATTGCTACTCAATGTTCCTCAAATTTACAAAGAACTTATCAGATTTATAACTAAAGTATATCTCAGTTTAATCGACTTTAATTCCTTCCAGTTTGGTTGTGTTTCTTCTAATTGGGAGGAAACTCAACATTATTGAAATTTCTTTTATCGGTTTTGTTTACAATGTGTTCATTATTTTGCAGAGACCTTTATAATATTGAGAACAAAGTAGTTTCCTATCTATATATTCAGTTCAAGGTCGCGCATCCTATATTAACTTCAGGGCCAAACTTTAGTTTTTTTGGTAATTTGTCATTTACTCATTTTATACCACGAATCATATGTAATAAGTGTGTATTTTAGTCTTTTTTAAGGCTTTTGTTTATTTTTCTTCTTTGAGTTGTTTGGATTAGTGTTACATTATAAGAATTTTGAATTAGGGTTTCATTTTTCTTTGTTGCAGCTTCTCTTCTGGATTCTTAAGTTTCTTTTTTGACATATTCTAGATTCTTACGTTGCAAAAGTTTTTCTGAATTTTATTACTATGATTATTTCTGAATTTTGCTAAAAAAAAATCTAAATTTTTATTGCAACTTTATTTCTGAATTATGTGTTCTCACGGAATTTCATATATTTTATTTTTAGTATTAAATAAATACAAACATTTGAAGAAAAAAAATTCCTCTTTTATTTTTTTTGAGGGAATTCCTCTTTTATTTAAATGCAGTTTTGGTCGAACCAAACCGTACACCATCGATTCAGTTTGGTTCGTTTTCACTTTTAAAAAATGATAAAACTCAAACCTCATTTGACTTTGAAGAGCATGTAAATGGTAATTTAAAAAAATCATTATAACAATCAATATTTTGAATAAAACACGTTTACTCAATAATATAAGTATTGTACTACCTCTCATACAAACAAAGTTGTAAAGAGTGTATATACACATTAATCAAAATATATCTATTTTAAAAGGGGCACTAGCCAACAAATGTGTGTTTTTTTTTTTAATGTTAATTTTAAACCGAACCTCCACTAGATAGAACTAGAAAATTAGGTGTAGAACATATACAGTGGCTAGACCTATGGGTTTTTAGATGCAATATTGCACATGTTAAAGCAACTGAAAGTAATAACTTCTTATTGAAAACAACTATTATTTATTAAAAAAAACTACACATTTAATATAAAATGCACAACAATTATTTATTACTAAGACCCATTTAATATTTTTTGAAGTGTTGAGTTTGAGAGATTTTTTATTTTTTTAGTTGAATGGGGTTCAATTATGAACCAGCTGCATCACTTTATAAATGCATAAATAAAAGGAAACAAGAACAAAAGGAGTTGGGGGATGGACCAAATCCTTCTCAATAAAGCTAAGCAAAAAGCTGAGGGGCAAACACCAAACCAAGAAAAAAGTAAATAACAAGAAAATAAAAAGTAAAGAAAACCAAAAGAAAAATAAAACGAACGAACTAAGAGAAAGTCCTTGAGTTATTCTGGTAACATATATACTCCTAGAGTTTGAAAGATTAAATCTTATTAAGTATTAATTATAAGAGCAAGTGACATGTACATAGAGACTCATTTAAGCAACCAAAAGGAGAGGACCATTGTGGATGCTCTAACAATCGATTAACTTATTGATGAAAATTTTTGGTCGAAAATAATACAAAATAAATGCTTGCTGAAATTATCAATTTTTAAATATTATTGTTATTATTATTATTATTATTATATTATTATTAATAATAATAAATATTGATTTTTAATGTTTATTAGATATACTAATTAAATGTATCAATTAAGTTTGGTAACTAATTTTATATTTGATATTTTTTCGAGTTATCATGAAATTGGTATAAAGCTTACATCACCGCTTAGCAGTGACTAATCTTAGTTGGAAAACCTGTGGGATACATAAGACGAGTTCTCTCATCTCAGCCGAATATTTTCCATACACATGAGGCAGAAATTGAACTGCTATCCACATACTTACAAGGCTCTAATCTATTATCAATTTGACCATTTTTTCCTTGGGTCATAGCTTACATGTTAATTCCAGGTGTTCGTACAACCGGTTCATCCTTCAATATTCCATTGAAAATCAATGAAGCATTGATACATGGATTTGAAAAGAAAATACGAGACCTTAAAATTGATATGAAGGCAGCAGAGAGAATCAAACACGAGACCTTAAAAAGTAGTCACAAGCCAAAACAAGTGGGTTAGATCAAACTTATTCATTGTGTTCCCTTATTGACTTTGTTTATCCAAATAATTTGGAAAATATATAGATCTCCAAAAAAATCAAGAGCGAGGGATACTTGCTCAAACTTTGGACCCATTTGAGCACTTTAACAATATTATTCTATCGATGTTTCCAGAAAACGAGAAGGAAAATATTAGCTTTGATTTGATTTGTCAATCTGACCAAAATAAAAAGCTACAAAGCAAATGGTATTCAATTGAGTTCTTGAATGATATTAACAGTTGCATATTTCAAACCACAAATTAAGATTTAAAGTTGGATGTCCAATAATATTGATGAGGAACATATACCAAGGTATTGTGTTTCAAAATGAGAAACCCCACATCTTCATCCAAAACCTTAAGACAATATGTATATTACTCATCTCATTTATATGTTCATAAATATCAAATCTTGCTGGCAATATAGAATTTTTACTCACACATGACAAATTAGCATTTCTCCCTTAAATGTGAGACTCTCTATGTCTATGATATGATGAAATAGTCAAATAAGGCCAGAGGCACAACATGGTAAAAAAGGTGGCTTGGTGGTGGTTTCATAGAGATGTGTTTTTTTTCTCATTTATTTTATGAGAAGAGAGAAATTAAATTAGAAAAATTATTCGAACTAGAAAGAAATGACAAGGAAAACGAGTGAGTTGTGGGTAGTTTTATGAGTTTGTTGAAGGAGTTGGAGTAATTATTCTACCAAAAATATTAGACTCATTAAAAATGTCACATCAATTTAAAATGTACAATAAACATGTATTTTTCAACTCAGCATAACACATAAACGTTTTTCCTTTGTCATATCCCACTAAAGACTAAAAGTGAAGGAACTTAAAATAATAGAGGTTAAATAAAAAAAAGTTATCGCCTTGACAAATAAAAATTGCATGAAAGCGAACGACTTCCAAAATATAATATTTAACATAAAAAAAATTAAACAAATGACATTCAAAAGCTAACAAAACAAATCATCATAATTTCGGGACTGCAAGTGTAACCTACATTGGGTTGTATCTTTGCATTAGGCTAAAAGAAACTAGACAAATGATATCGACACCACAATTTCTCCCAAATTATTTAGGCACACGTTTGTGAGTCATCTCACTTATATCTTATTCAATATCTATTATTCCTTTTATTGTAGAACTTTAACTCTTATTTTACACGATAACATATCTCCTCAAGTGTGACATTCTCTGTGTCCGTAATTACGTGACATAGCAAAATAAGGTCAAACCGATGTCAACATGATCAAAAAGGTAGATTAATGGTAATTTACTAAAAGTGTGTTTTTGTTCCTTTATTTCATGAGAAGAGATCAAAGAAATTAGAAGATGAAAAATAAATTTGAGATTGAGAGAACTGATACCGGTTAAAAAAAATAAGAATTGTGCATTTTGTCCATGAGGTTATAAAGAACGAAGTAAGTTGCAAGTGATTTTATGAAATTGTTGAAGGAGTTGAAGATTTTTGTATAATTAATTTACCAAAAAGTTAGATTGCGTTAAAAAAACTAATTTACCAAAAAGTTAGATTCGGGTAAAAAAACGCAACAACATATAAAGAATTTACTAAGCACATATTTTGTTAACTCAGCATAACACTTAAGTGTTTATCTATGGTTAAATTCCACCAAAGATCAAAGGATAAGGAATTTAATATCTTAGAGATTGATTAAAAAATATTGCATGAAAGTGAACAACACCCAAAAACATAAATTTGATATAAAAATTTAATAATTGGCACCCCAAAACTAACGAAACCGTTTATCGTAATGTTGATAGTTCTAAGGGTGTCTACAGTAGGTTGGACTATCACATTAGGTTAAGTGAAACCACACAATTGTGATTGACATCACATCATTATCCAAAACCTTAAGGCATTAGGTGTATTGGGCATCTTACTTATATGTTTCTCAACGTCTACTTTGGCATCCAATAATGTGGAACTTTAAGTCACAATTTACACATGAACATATATCTCTAAAGTGTGAGACTCAATGAGTCTGTAATTTGTTGATAGTCAAATAAGGTTAGGCGAAGGCACAACATGGTTAAAAAAAAAAATGGATTAATGGTGTTTTTGTGGAGGGAAGTTTGTGTTCCCATCTTTCATGAAACGAGAGAAATAAATTTAGCAACAATAAAATTAAATTAGAATATGAAAAGAAATTTGAACATGAAAGAAATGATAAGGGAAAAAATAGTGTGTGTTTTGTCCATGGAAGTATCGGAAATATAGCGAGTTACTGACAATTTTATGGGTCAGTTAAAAAGTGTTGGAAATTTAAGAGTAAATATTTCACCAAAAAATAGACTCGGTTAAAAAAAAGCCACATCTTTATAAAATGTTTAATAATCATGTACTTTTTCAATTCAGCATAACACATTTGTATTTTTCCATTCGCATGTTCGTTCACCCAAAGACCAAATATGGAGGTATTTGATATAATATTGATTGGATAAAAAAATTGTATGAAAGCAAATGACATCCAAAAACTTATACTTGATATAAAAAGTTAAACAAATGAAATTCAAAAACTAAAAAAAACAAATTTAATGTTTAGAGTTCTGAGGGAGTCTACAATGGGTTGGACTATCACATTTGACTATGAGAAACTCCACAAGTGATATTGACAGCACATCTTCGCATAAAATCTTAAGACATTAGGTATATTGTTCTTCTCGCTTATACGTTACTCAATGTATATTATTGCACACAAGTTTAACTCACTATAATGTTTAGAGTTCTGAGGGAGTCTACAATTGGTTGGACCATCACATTTGACTGTGAGAAACTCCACAAGTGAGATTGACATTACATCTTTGCGTAAAATCTTAAGACATTAGGTATATTGTTCTTCTTGCTTATATGTTACTCAATGTATATTATTGCACACAAGTTTAACTCACATATGAAACATAAACATCTCTCCCTTAAGTGTGAGACTATTATGTATGTGATCTGGTGAGATATCACATAAGGTCAGGGACACGACATGGTAAAAAAAGTGGGTTGGCGGCAGTTTCATAGAGGGGTGTTTGTTTCTTTCTTTCATGAGAAGAGATAAAGTAAATTATAAAAGAAAACAAGATTAAAAATGAATTTGAACTTGATAGAAATGAAAAGAGAAAAAAAAATAAGGAGTGTTCGTTTTATTCGTGAGAGCATAGGAAACATAATGAATTGCTGGTGATTTTATGGATTTGTTGAAGAAGTTGAATATTACTGGGCAATTATGCTACCAAAATATTAGATTTATTGAAAATATGTACATCTATTTAAAACGTCTAACGAATATGTATTTCGTCAACTCATCATACATATACATTTTTCCATTGCAAGATCCCATGAAATACCATAAGTGAAGGAATTTGAAATGGCAAAGGTTATTTTTTTTTGTGCATGAAAGCTAATCACATTCAAAAACTAAAATTTAAGATGAAAAATTAAACAAATGACACTCAAAAAATAACGAAACAAATCATCACATTAGGCTAGGATCCTACAATGGATTGTATTATCACATTAAGCTAAGATCAATCACAGAAGTGAGATTCACATCCTATCTTCTTTCAAAGTCTTAAGGCATTATGTATATGAGTCATTTCACTTATATGTTTCTCACATCTACTCTTGCATACAATACGGAATTTTAACTCACACTTGAGACATTAACATCTCTCCATTAAGTGTTAGGATCTTTGTGTCTGTAGTCCACCACCAAGAACAACTCTCGATCCCCCACAACGTCGAACCCGGATGTGATACCACCGTTGGGCTTTCTGTGGGAGCCTACGTTGATGTAGATCGACAATTTGGATAAAGAGAAACCACACAAGTGATAATGATACAACCAAAACTCCATCTAAAATTTTAAGTAACACCTGATACATCACAATATTCCCTCCATCAAATATAACGACATTCTAGCCCGTGCTTGGCACGGGTGTCCATGCTAGTATAATACAAAAGCTTACTTCTATGGGCAAAAGTACATGTGGCATCTTCACATTCTTCATCACATTTAATGTTTTCTTATCATCCAATCAAATTGAATTATGACTCATTTGTTTTTTTTATTAGCCAATCAAGATGGACAATGACTCATTTAGTTTTCATCAACCAATCAAAATTGATCATGCCATGATTTTTTTCCCTATATATAGACAATTTGTTTTTCATTATTTTCATGTGTCTCTTCCCCCCATAAAAAATTTCGTAAAAACAAGTATTTTATGTGTTTTGAAATCATAGAAGTTTAATCACTTGGTCGTAGATTATGGGGTTGATTTTCTTTTTTATTTGTATCTAATTGTTAATTGATAATGTTACTTTCCCAGGATCTCATTGGAGATCATGTGTCTACATTCTACGACTTCAAGATGTTCAACATCAACAATATAATTTTTAGTCAAGACAATGTTTTGTATTTGATATAGAATCAAGATGTTAGAGTTTAGATACCTTAGGTTTATTGAATATTATTTAATGAATTTATATGTCGATAAACTAATCTCAATAAATTGATTTAGCCTTTATCTATATCTATTTTATGAATTTTTGTCTTGCACAAAAACGTATATTACACATGAACTCTTATTTGATGAATCCTACACATGAACTCTTATTTGATGAATCCTAATTGATGATTTTAAACACATCTCCGGACATGTTAAACATCATCATAAAGGTTGCATACAATTGGTTCACATCATCTAATTTGGACAAACCTTTTCTAATAAGAAGACATCTTAAATCATCATGTTTTACTATGACTGCTTTTCACTTATCATGGTTTTTTCAATATAATGTATCAAAAGCTTCAATCAACCATTGAGCAATATACATGGTTTCTTTTTTATTTCTTTTGACCATATATGAGATAATACACAATCCTTTAAGTGTCATTTAATCTTATTTATTTGATAATCAACATATGACTTTTTCTCCTTTAATTTGTCAATTAGATAGTTACTATTAAATAAATTTTTTTTGTGGGGACTATTAAATAATATTGTTAATTTTGTTATCTACCCTTTATTATAAATATCATCCATTTGCAAACAATTCCACCCACCATTTCAATCAAAAATTGTATTATTTTCAATCTTTTGTCTCAATGTCATTCCTTTTTTATTTTTGTTTTCTTTTTTTTTTCTTTCTAAGTTTCACGTATTTGGTATTTTTAACAAGCCAAAATGTTTTTTTTTTTGAGAAAAAATCCATTTAATAATTTAATAACTAAACAAAATGAATTATATTAACACAAAATTTTCATGTATTTTTGTATACTTAATAATTTAATATAGTTCTCAAATATAATTATTTTCGCATTTATTAAGGATAATATAATGATAAAGCAATTTAAGATTAATTAATATGTCATTTAAATTAGAATGATTATATAAAGGTTAAAATTTATCATTTAATTATTTAGAATGAAAATGCCTCATTTGATGGATCAGACAGGAACAGAAAAAAAAATTAAATGATAGCGTTAATTATAACCCTTAATTAAAGGAAATAACTAAACACTACCAAAAAAAGGAAACAACTAAACCAAAAAAAAAATGAAAACAAACAAATATTGAAGTAGTATATTATAAAAAATAAATGGAAGACATTTAAAATTCAAGTAGTTCGATTTTCCTATCTGTATAAAAAAATGAATTATTTGAATCTTTTAACCTTTTAATTAATGTTTTATATTCATTTGTTTTAAGGGACTATTTAATTCACATAAAAAAGTTTTTGACAAATTCGCAAAAAAATTTCATTAAATTTTGAAATTTATATTTTTATAATTTAAAATAATTATATTTTATGTGTCATTTTAATTGGGTTGATCCAATAAATATTAAACTGTGTCGTTTAATAGGCCAGACAAATAATAGACTAAAAAATAAAAAGTTCTTTAAATAATAGTCATTAATGTGGTAATTTAAATTAAAATGATTTTGTTAAATGTCTGGTTTCTTTAGTCAGATGAAAAAATGTTATTTAAATGATAACATTATATGATATCATGTTTTGATTCACTATTTAAATAATTGGTTTTGCTAATAATGAGTTGACTCAATTTCAAGGGTGTGGATTCAATCTCCGCAATTAGCGTGAAGATCTCTTTAACAAGGGATCTCTAAAAAATTTGAAAGTGCTTATTGAGTCATGAGACATGTCCTGACCTTGATGTGTCCTCAATTTTTTTTTATGTAAAATTAAAGTCTATTTGCCAGATTCTAAAGGAATTTTTTTTGTGAAATAATAATAACAAAGATAATTTAAAAGGAGAATTGAATGATATGTAAAATTAAATTTTACCAATAACTCGGTAATTTTTCAAATTTCAATTTTACGAATTTCCTACAATGTTTATCTTTATTTTTTTTAAAAATTATGGCATATGTTTTAATAACAAATGCACGTATTTGTCAAAAATAATAATAATAACAAATGCACGTAAATGTGTTTTAATATATAAAAAAAGACTTTCTCTGTTATAAAGATTTGACTTCAGAAAATGCAAAAGTACACGTGTACATATATGGTGCTTAAGCTCATTAAATGTTATCAAACTAATCCCCATCAGCATGTACATTTTCAGTTTTTAGTGAGAAAGTAATGCATAAATATAATATTCAAGATTAGACATTTATCATATCATTAGTCAACTATGCATTTATCCATTAAGATATCCATACATTGATCATATCACAAAATTAAAGGGGTAATTGATGTTTTTCTTTTTTGAGGGGAAGGGGGTAATTGAAGTTATTTAATTGATTTTTATTTTTTAAAATATTGTTTCTAACTTTCAACATTTTCACACTGTTTCAAAATTCAACGTTCATTCTAAAATTTGAAATTCTTCTCGAATTCTCAAATCCCTTTTTCGTTGAGTGGAGAGTTTGGTTTTCGATTGTGTCCTCCTTCAATATACATTGACATCTAAATGTAAATTTTACGTATCATATTTGTAATTTTTTTTTCTAAATTAAAAGCACAATTTAAAGAGAATATATGATGTCTCAACTAGACTTTATTCATTTGTGCTTATATATATTATATTATTAAAAAAGGGGGAGATACAAATACAAATTAGGGGGGACATAAACCTAACCCAGTAAATCCACGCAAAAGTGTAGGTCGACCCTAAACGGATAATACAAAAAATTAAAACAACACAAGTGGGTCAGCTTCTAATTAATCCTAAAACTAATCAAAGGTTTTGCGTATATATGTAACTCATCAAATTATTTCCCTAATTTATCTATCATATATTTTTTTAATAAGCATGTATTTTGTCAACTTAAAATATCACATTAGCGTTTTTCCATTTTTAGATTCCTCCAAAGACAAAAAATGAAGGAATTTAAAATAACGCAAAAAAATAAAATGATTTTTTTATATTTAATGTAAAAAATTAAGCTAATGAGATTAAAAAACTAACAAAATATTTCATCATAATGTTTGAAGTTATGAGGGAGTCTTCAATGGGTTGGATCTTCATATTTGGCTAAGAGAAACCCCACAAATGAGATTGACATACCCCTAAAAACAAATGAGATTGACACCACATTTCACTTATATGCTGCTCAATATGTACTTTTGCATCTAATGTGTAGAAGTTTAACTCACACACGACACATTAACATCTCTCCCTTAAGCGTGAGACTGTTTGTATCTATGATATGGTGAAATAACCAAATAAGGCCATTTCGTAGAGAGATGTTTTCACTCATTTATTTCATGAGAAGAGAAAAAATAAAGTAGAAAAAGAAATCAGATGAAAAAAGAATTTGAACATGAGAGAAAAAGTAAGGGAGAATAGTGAGAATTTTATGGGTTTGTTACGTTGAAGAAAATTGAGATACTTTAGTAATTATGCTATCAAAGTATCAAACTCATTAAAAAGTCGACATCAATTTAAAATGTCTAATAAACATCTATAATTTTCCTTTTTCAGATTCCACCAAAGACCAATAGTGAAGGAATTTGAAATAATAGATGTTGAATAAAAATATATATTGCCTTGACAAAAAAAATTGCATGAAAATGAATGACGTCCAACATCTAAATGTTAAGATTAAAGATATTAAAAAAATAACACGCAAAAACTAACAAAACAAATTATCATAATGTTGGAATTCCCGGTGTAGCCTACATTAGGTTATATCGTAACATTATGCTAAGAGAAACCACAAAAACTAGATTGATACCACATTTTCATACAATTTTTTTAGTTCATATCACTTATATGTTATTCAACATCTTCTCTTTTCTCCATTATAATTTTAACTCACATTTGACATATTAACATCTCTCTCTCAAGTGTGCGAGTCTCCACGTATGTAATTATGTGACATAGGCAAATAAGGTCAAATGAAGGCACAACATGGTCATAAAGATGGGATGATAGTAATTAAATAGAAGGAGGTTTATATTTCTTACTTTTATGAGACGAGAGAAAGGAAATTGAAAAAGAAAAAAGATGAAAAATAAATTTGAGATTGTGATAAATGATACAGGTAAAAAAAAAAAAGAATTGTGTATTTGTCGATGAGGTTATAAGAAATAAAGTGAGTTGCTGGTAATTTTATAGGTCTATCGAAAAAGTTTGATATTTTTGGG
The DNA here is from genome assembly GCF_051527215.1 of Medicago sativa. Taxonomy (NCBI): domain Eukaryota; kingdom Viridiplantae; phylum Streptophyta; class Magnoliopsida; order Fabales; family Fabaceae; genus Medicago; species Medicago sativa. The sequence goes on along the minus strand of NC_140755.1, from coordinate 88,322,361 downwards.
TAATTAATTTGCCAAAAAATTATACCTAATTAAAAAACACCACAACATTTAAATCTTTTTAATAAGCACGAATTATGTCAACTCAACATTCTACGTGAGAATTTTTCTATAGTTAAATCCAACCAATGATCAAAAGTGAAGAAATTTGAAATAATAGAGATTGATTAAAAAATAGTGCATGAAAATGAATAACATCCAAAAACTTATATTTAATATAAAAATGAAATAAATGACATCAAAAAACTAACAAAATAGTTAATCATAATGTTCGGAGTTTTGAAGAAGACTGAAATAGGTTAGAACAACACATTAAGCTAAGTGCGACTATAAAAGTGAGATTGACACCACATCATCACCAAAATCTTAACACATTAGTTATATTGATCATCTCACGTATTTGTTTCTTAACAATTGACACATTAACATATCTTCGTTAAATGTGAGACTCTCTTCGTTTGAGATCTGGTGACATAGCCAAATAAAGCTAGACGAAGGCAAAACATAGTAAAAAAGGTTGGTTGATGGTGGTTTCATGGAAGGTGATTTATGTTACGACATTTAATGAAAAAGAGAGAAAGAAAAATAGAAAAAGAAATAATATGAAAAAGAAATTTGAACATGAGAGAAATGATAACGGGAAAAAAGTAGTGTGTGTTTTGTCTGTGGAAATATTAAGAAAAGAGTGTATTAGTGATAATTTGATGGGTTATTTGAAGGAGTAAGAGATTTATGAGTAATTATTTTACCAAAAAATAGACTCAATAAAAAAACTCCACATCATTTTAAAATGTCTAATAAACATGTACACATGTACTTTATCAACTCATCATAACATATATGTAGTTTTCTATTGTTCAATCTCATCAAAGATCAAAAATGAAAATATTTGAAATATAGAGGTTGGATAAAAAATTGAATGAAATCGAACGACATCCAAAAATATATATTGAATATTAAAAAATTAAGATATTATATTAAAAAATAAAAAAATTAAATAATTCATCATAATATTTGTAGTTATAAGGGAGGCTACAGTGAATTTAATCATCACATTTGACTAATAAAACTCCAGAAGTGAGATTGACGCCACATCTTCACCTAAAACTCGAGACATTAGGCATATTATCAACTCATTCATATGTTGCTCAATATATATTATTGCATCCAAAATAGAAGTTTAACTCACATGACACATTAACATATCTCTCTTAAGGGTAGGAATCTCTGTGTATGTGATATAGTGAGATAGCGAAATCAGATCAAAGATACAACATCGTAAAAAAATTTGGTTGGTGGTGGTTTCATAGAGGAGTGTTTTTGTTTGTTTCTTTCATGCGAAGAAAGAAAGTAAATTAATAAAAGAAAGAAGATGAACAAGGAATTTGAACATGAGAGAAATTACGAGGGAACAAACTAAGGAAAGTATGTTTTACCCATGAGAGTATAGGTAATATAGTGAGTTACTGATAGTTTATGGATTTGTTGAAGGCGTTGGCGATTGCTGGTAATTATGCTACCAAAATATTAGACCCATTAAAAAAATACCACATCAATATAAACTGTCTAATAAACATGTATTTTGTGACCTAACACATCTATATTTTCCACTATGATTCCACCAAACACCAAAAGTAAAGAATTTTATAGTAACAAAGGTTGAATAAAAAAAATTGCATGAAAGCGAATGACATCTAAAAATTAAAATTTAAGGCTAAAAATTCAACAAATGACAGCCAAAAACTGAAACAAAAAAATCATCATAATATTATGTCTTCTTGGAAGCCTACAATGGGTTGTATCATCACATTAGACTAAGACCAATCATATAAGTGAAATTGATATTGCACCAATCGTAAGATATTAGATATATGAGTCACCATACATATATGTTGCTCAACATCTATTCTTGCATATAATGTGAAATTGTTACTCACAGTTGACAAATTAACATCTCTCCACTAAGTATCATAGTCTCTGTATACGTGATCCACCACCAAGAACAACTCCCCCACAATGTTGAACCGGGATATGATACCGTCGTTGGACCTTCAAGGGGAGACATCACTGGTGTGGATCAGCACATTGGAGAAAGAACAACCACACAAGTGAGAATGATACCACATCTTCATTCAAAACTTTAAGGTTAAAGTATGAGTTTTTTTTTTCCATTTGTTTGTTTTTCAACCTCCACTATTTTATCAAATCTTTAGCTTTAATCGATACATGATACATAATAATATTCTCTACGTCAAGTATAATCAAATTCTAGCCCGTGCTTGGCACGGGTGTCCAAACTAGTTCAATATATTTTACTTTGCATTTATGATAGTGGATAATGCACCAATATTTAACAAGAGCACTTAAAACCATTTTTTTTCTTAATATGTGTGAAATGAGCAAATGACTCAGTTAATCCGAGACATAGGGAGTAGTTAATTTAAATTATGCACGAGGGATAAGGGAAAGGGGAAACCCACCTTAACTCTTAGAGGATGATGATGATGCAAATCCTTAAGCATCTCCTTTGATTCTCAGCTTTTCCCCAAATTCTTCTCGTTCTTCCTTGAAACCCTAAATTTTATTACTTCCTTTGCTTCTAATATTCAGTTTTCCTTATTTTATGCTCTTGTTTAGTCGTATAATCAACCACACGATTGAGTTCCTACTTGCATATGGGTTTTATTTGGTTATTTTTTAAGAACTTGTGAGACAGGTGAAGTTTACACGTAAGAGGAAGAGTTAACCGTACCAATGAAAGGAAAATGGTGAAAAAAATTATCTGAAATTTTGATCTTTTTTGTTTGGTAAATAGGTATATACAAGTGATTGTTCTATTTACTCTCTCTTGAAGTGAAAGTATTTTTAAAATGGTGTTATGTTACAAGGACATTGGTTAAAAAGATACAAACCACTTTAAAATTTGTCAAACTAAAATAGTATTACAAATAACATGTTACTGCAAATTTGAACACATATTCAACATATCAAATGTCCATGCTGTATTTTACTATTTGACATTCACTTATAGTTATAGACAAGATAATTTATTTGAAAGTATAATTCCAAACTATATAAAGTATATTCTTTGATGTATACACACCTTCCAAGTCATGTAATAGGAGTTAGAGAAAGATTGTCGAACTGAAAATGGGTTGGGCCTTGGGAATTATCCATGGGTTACGTGGAATGTGGGTTATGTCCACACACAGACACACAGTTTCACACGAAAACATAACGGCGGGAAAAGAATAAAGGAATAAACCTGAATCGTAAATTATAGCGGGAACAACCACAAACTTTTTGTTTAAAAATCGATTAATTGATTAAATTAAATGCACGAATTTTGAGTTTAAAACACAAACACAATAACGCACTATCAAATCCATCAAACAAATCTCTCTGTGTGAAAAATGGCGCCGAGGAAGAAAACTAGGGTTTCCGATGATGAAGAAATTGAAGATCAACCTCAAAAGACTCTCTACCAGGTATCGCAAATTCACGCTTTATTATCTTGCCTCTGCAAATTTTCATTTCGCTCTTTTTCTCAGAATATTTTTTAGTTTATTCTTTGCGTCTGAATGTTTTTTTTTTTTTTTTTATGTTGGTTTTTTGTTCTACAATAGTGATTTGATTCTTTTTTTTCTTTGTTTATATATGACCATGTTGAACAAAGTTTGTATTTTTGTGTGTGTTAAGGTGAGTGTTTATCAAATGAGATTTTGAGTGATTTTTGTAAAATTGATTCTTTTAAATTGAGTTGAATTGAAGTGATTTATTATTCTTTGATCTGTGAAATTTTCAATGGAAGGCTAGACTAGAGTATTGGGAATGAATCAGTGATTTATGTTTTGATTCGAAGAAATAAGCTCATTTTGTAACTGCTTAAATTTATTATTTTGCGGCTAATTTCTTGGTGTTGGATCTTTTTTGGGCCAAACTGCGTCCAAAAATCTTTGTTCTCTGGTTTGATTGTTTGGAATTGCACTTGCACATAGGTTCTAGATTTGTTCTTGGTTAAACCTTTTTTTCAATGGATCATTTGGTTTAGTTGCCATTGTTATTTGTTCCACTTGTTGACTCCTCAACAAAAATAATTCTTGACATCTTCAACCGTGCATCTAAACACATGCTAAATCCGTTGTTGACTTCATTTTAGGTTCTTGGGTTGGAGAAAACGGCCTCTCAACAAGAAATAAAGAAGGCTTATTACAAATTGGCATTGCGGCTCCATCCAGATAAGAATCCTGGTGATGAGGTGATTTTTTAAGGCTGCTTGTTATGCTGTGGATTGCGTTTATATTTTATTATTTGTTTGTTGGCTTTTTTGGGTTGGTAATTGTAATTACTTGTGTTCATACAGGAGGCTAAAGAGAAATTCCAGCAATTGCAAAAAGTTATTTCCATTCTTGGAGACGAAGAGAAACGGGCTCTCTATGATCAGACTGGTTGCATTGATGATGATGTGAGTGGTGTTGTTGGTGCTAGTACTATTGTTGTTTTTTATTAATTCGTTTGCTGTTCAAGATGAATTAATCCGGCATAATATGTTGGATTTACAATTTGAATGCCTAGGTTTTTAGCAAGTCCTTGTGGTCTGTTAAATTTTATTTGAGGGAATTATCTAATACTACTGAATCAGAATATAGGAATATAATGGTGTTAACGGACTAAAAGTAGCCCCTAGATTGAGAGACCAAGGCTCTTCCTCTCAATTTCCACTTTGTAATCTGAGATTCTGTCTATTTTTTCCTTCCAATTATATATGTATGCCCATATTCTGTCTCGCTTAACATGTTCATTCAGATGGGTTGCTTCACACTTTTCTCATAAGAACTTTTAAGTCTTGCTAATGAGTTCTTTAAGAACACTAGTTAATGAGCATTTGATTTCTCTATTGAATGCTTTTAACTACTTAAAATATGTAAGTATCAAATGTTTTTTGAGTTACTAGTATAGTAAATGCCCAACAATTAGCATTTTGGACACTTTAAACAGTTTAGCTATGTTGCAGACATCTATGACTCATTATCTCTTCTGTTAATCAGGATCTGGCAGGAGATGTTCAGAATCTTCACGCATTTTTCAAAACAATGTACAAGAAGGTATTTGTTGAATATTTGCTATCCCCTTTCCTGATGCATTGTGGTATACATGTTTTTATATGCGTTGTTTTGTAATGAACCACAGGTCACTGAAGCTGATATTGAGGAGTTTGAAGCAAACTACCGGGGTTCTGACTCAGAGAAAAATGATTTGATTGAGCTGTACAAAAAGTACAAGGGGAATATGAAAAGGTAAGAAAGCATTATTAATTTGTGGTGTGCATTAGTCATTTTTGTAAGAGGCTTTGAATGTGTTATCTGAAGTAAATTCTCTTTGCAGACTTTTTTGTTCAATGCTTTGTTCAGATGCTAAACTTGACTCACACCGATTCAAGGACATTCTTGATGAGGCTATAGCTGCTGGTAAGGGACATTAACTAGATTTTGCCGAACAAGGTTTTAGTCAGATATTTGGTATAGGTCTTAGTTTCTACGCAGGAGAAGATATATGTTGAATCTGAACTGTTACACTAGAAAAGCAAGTCAGTAGATAGTGGGAGACCTTGCAGTTATTTTGCTTTTAGGCTTTAGCGCAGAATTAGCATATTAACTCCTTTGGTATTTTTCTAAGAAAGAAAGACCAAATCATCAAGACCAAGTAAAAGCATTTGAAGGAGTTAATGTTAATTTTTTTTTCGCCAAAAAATACTCACAATACTCGTTAGAGAATAGATAAATGTCCGGTTAACATAGATAATGATGTAAAAGAGTTCCAACAATTAATACTCTTAAATTGGTCTATGTTTCTTATAACTAGGATAAAAAGTAACATGTTTTTTTTATAACAAAGACTGTTTGCTTAAATACCAAAATCTGGAGTCCATTATAAATACTTTTCTATGGTTGTTAAGCATCTTCCTTGATGATTGTTTGTTTAATGTTCTCTTAATTCTGCAGGAGAATTAAAGGCAACAAAAGCCTACCAGAAATGGGCTAAGGAAGTATCAGAAACCAAACCACCCACAAGTCCTTTAAAGAGGAAGGCAAAGTAAGTTGATCAACCGGGTTTTGCTTGTTCTATTAATTGATTTACTCTGTAATGGATGACTGATCCATTGCTTTTTATAGGTCAAATAAGCAGTCTGAAACAGATCTGTGTGCAATCATATCACAACGCCGAAATGAGAGGAAAGGTCAGTTTGATTCAATGTTTGCGTCTCTAGTATCAAAGTATGGTGGAAGTGATATGCCAGAACCCTCTGAAGAGGAATTTGAAGCTGCACAGAAAAAGTTGGAAAAGGGAAGATCCTCAAAAAAATCAAAGCAATCAAAGCGAAAGTAAAAAGCATACTATTATGTGTATAGCTACTTTATTTGTGTGAAGTGTGAGAACATGGCATTAGATCCTTTCATGTAGTAATCAAATGTTAGTGTAATGGTTGTTAATTTCTGCGGATCTACTCTGGTGTTCTTTCTTATGTGCAATGTAGTGTGACTGGTTTGAAGTTTGAAACAATCATTTTACTTGAGTTGTGACAGTATGTGATTGATGATATCATTTTATCAATTTATTGTGAATGTTTATACGTTGTTTATAATATATTTAGTACCAATCTAACTTTGCCCACAATTAGATATATAGAAGTATGAAAGATCTTTGACATTTTTTTTTTTGGGCACAAGCCAAGTCTTCAATGAGCTTAGCAAATTCAAAGGAGTTGTTGGTTTTAGTGAAGCCATGGATGGTTGTTTTATTTTTACCGAAAATAAGTGGCTATTCTAATCTAAAATGTGTGACAATAAAATTCACTTGAGCTATTATGTTCACAAGTGAATTAATGGTTAATACGCCTTTAGGTGAATCTTGTTCTGTTCAACTAATATTGAAACTTACTTAGCTATAGTCTTGCCTACATGTCTTTTGATCTTAATCTGTCCTATATTTCCTTTAGAAATCAATTCATAAACCAGAAGGTGAAGTTCTACTATGCCTAATAAAAGCCATCACATCAAAACAAACCATACTGTCAAACATGATATTTGGGTAGCATGTTCTGTCTTTGATTTAGAACACTGCTGTTTTACATATCATCTATCTATCCACATTATGCCGTAAGTAGCTCCATGATCATATCAAAAGTTGAGGTTTTTCAATGAAATTTTGGATTTCCTATCAGTTATAAAAAAACGAAGGCATTACAAAATAATAACTGCTGACGGTACATGGTTGTTTTTGCGTTTGTGGTGTTCATATCAATACTTCAGAAGAAGTAACTGAAGTCTCATGAATAACTGAGCTCTTCCCTACCAACTTTATTGACTTCTTTGCTGTCTCTCAGAAAACCCAAATAGGTATTAACTTCTTACAGATAACAATGGCATGCTTGCATGCGAGGGAAAGTATATGGAGTAGCTTGGAAAGGAAAAATAAAGGTAATTATGGGGAGCAGTAGGTGACCTTTTTGTTCTTTTTACTTATTTTTGATTTCTGAAAAGCCATTTGCATGTGAGGGTCTACAGTAATAACTTGTCCTTGAATTTATGGATATACTTGATTTGAGCAACACAAATGTTAATCTTACGGTTTTCTTATCCTTTGAATCTTATTGTAATGAGTTTCTTATGATCTTGTATTGTGAAACTTCTATATCACACGGTTTACTACACTGACATTGCACCTCATTCATTCATGCGTTGGTTAAGCAAACTAATTAGGTTCTTGATTTGAAACCATGATCACCAAATTAAGTAATTAACCTGAAATTTCATTTGCTGAGCACATGCTTCGAAATGATTATTACATTTTTAGCGTTAAATAAACCTTATTAACACCTAAATTGTGCAATATTTATGCACTATTGTACCATAATCACAACAACCTGGTTGTTGACCCACAACAGATTAGCATAAACTAGCATCTTTAACATTCACAATTTAAAATTAACTCAAAGCTGATCCTATCCTATCACCATATCAATACATCAAAAACAATACTAAAAAGAATTCCTTCACCTCAAAGAATGCTGTAGTCTTCTAGGTGTTAAACAAATAAAAAAAAAGTTGCCCTTGGACCAGTAAGGTTGTTGGCCAGCTCATCACACGAGCACAAATCCACACAACTTTTATTTTATGTTATTTAAATAGTTTAGATTGAAAGCAAGTCTCGTGTCCGATAGATGTAAGCGTGATGTGTTCGGAACCAACACATCACTGACACATAGTTACGTTCGATTACTTTAATTTACTTTTTTTCTCTTAAAATTATTATCGGTTTCGACGTGTTGTGATTGAAGGTTCATGGACATAGAGCATATTTATGTGCTATTGGCTGGTGCAATTGGCTCATGTCCAAATTTTGATGATTTTGTTTATTAAGGTACATGGACTGTGACATCACAACCTGGTGTTAGGAACATTCCTTATTGTGAATCTGTAAACACAAGCAACCAAATAAGACTTTTGCTTTATTTTTTTTTTTCTTTCCTATCTGTCCCCTTTAAATTCCTCATCTTCTTCATGATAATACACTCACCACTACAACAATTGTATAATATAAAGTATTTATAAATGTGACACTATTCTTCCTTTTCTATTTAGCTTTTACACATTTGACTTTGTTTTGTTCCCATTCCACTCCATTCACCTAAACCTACCTCTCTCTGCACTTTCTTTTGGGTAAGTCATCAACTTTTCAATTTATTTTTTTGACTCACCTTTCAATTTTCTTGGTAGTGATATATTCTACTTTTTTTTTTTTTTTGTTTTTGTTTATAAAATAAAGTTTGTGTTAGCCGAATTCCAGGACTCACCAGAATCAGAGCAATCTTAAGAATTAGCGAGCATTAGAAAAATAATGTTTAGAAATTATTCGTCAAAAAAGTCTTACAACTTACAAGTCTTACAAAGACAACGAAAGTTGAACCCAAGCGATACATTATACTTTGCCCCTCTCTCTCATTGAGTCCTTTGAGAGGTAGTTATTGTCATAACTGTGGAATGTAACTTTACTCATCTTTCTTGTGAAAACCATTCAATTCAATGTTCCTATAGCAAACTCCTCAAACATTTATTTATTTTTTCCCAAATTAATGCTCATAAGTTTATAACAGTACTCTTCAATTACATCATTTATATGAAAAATTTGGGTAGAAAGGGTTGGTAATCAAATTCACACTCACACATACTTTACCATAAAAAAACATTTTTTCTTTTTCTCCCTTTGATTTCCTGAATTGGGTTTGTAGCTAATTAGGATCTGCTTCTTCAGTGGTTCACTGTTTTGTTTTCTAGCTTCTGGAATTTTCCATGGAGATAGAGAATAGTGTGATGAAGTCAAAGAAGATGGAAGAGTATGAAGTGATTGAACAAATTGGTAGAGGAGCATTTGGTGCTGCTTTTCTTGTTCTTCATAAGTCTGAGAAGAAGAGGTAACTCAATTTCACTTTTAACTTTTTCCCTTAATTGCTTAAACAATGCAACATTAGAAAATTTGTGGAAATGGACAACCCCATTTAGAAAAATTTAATCTTTTTTTGATTTTAGTGTTTGATTATTGATTTTTTTTTTGGCTAAATAATGGACATCCCAGCATATAAAGTTTTAATTTTTGAAGTTTTTTTGTTCTGGTTTGAGATTTTGATGTTAAATTGTTGGAAAGGCTTGGAAATTTGGTTATTCATATTTCCATGATTTAATCACTGGTAGGTATGTGTTGAAAAAGATTCGATTGGCTAAGCAGACAGAGAAGTTCAAACGAACAGCACACCAAGAGGTTGGTGTAATATCATATCCTTTCACTAAATGCATATACACACTATCCACCATACAATTATTTATTTTATTTTATTTTATTTAATTAATTAGTATATTCTCCATTTCTCCGAACAATTGGAGATGCAAATCTTTTGGACCAGGGCCCTGTTTGGATAAACAACTTAATTAAGAACTTACGGCATAAGTGTTTATCATATTAGTGCTTATGTATAAGCTATTTCTATGACAAGAGGTTAAAGAAAGTCAAGTTGTTTTGGAGAGCGAATGAAAATAAGCTGAAAACAGCTTATGAACAAAAATTGCTTATGTCAGTAGTTAAGTTCAAATAAGGACATCCAAACAAGCCCTAAATTACTTACATTACTAGTCTTATTTCTACACTCTTTTTATTTGTTTTAGAAGAATAAGTTGTACCAATGAATTTGTGTCCTCATAGATGATGCTTGCATGAATGTGCTCAATTTAACTATCTATTTGTACTTCTCAGTATCGTTGTATACATTTTCATGGTGATCTGTGAATATTTGATCATTGACTATGCTACTTTCTTACTACAAAGAAATCAGTCATATGAACATGTAGTTGATTCAAAAGCAACATTGCCTGCAAAAACATGACCAATGAATGACTTTAGTAAACTCACATTGAATTAATAAAAACCTGGCACGTTCTATGATGTTCATTATTGTCTAAAGTACTCATCAAACCATAGAAGAGTGTGCGCGCGCTCGAGTGTGTGTGTGTCTATTATGATGTTCATGAAATGCTGTGAAGTGTAAACGCGGTCGATATGAGACGTCATGGAACCAAGCACCATCTCAATATAGTGTTTTTAATAAAAGTAAGATGGTTTTCTTAGTAATTATTCCTCAGATGTCAGTCCTACGAGGTTGCATTAAGCTGATTTTGAATGATTACTTTCCGTATATTTGTATAAAAATGACACAGTTCGTCTCTATTACAGATGAATCTGATTGCAAAACTGAATAACCCATATATTGTGGATTACAGAGATGCTTGGGTGGAGAAGGTAGGAAAATACCCTTTTCTTTAATTTTTTATTTTTTATTTTATTTTCAGTTCTACATTCATATAGAGATGAAAAATTAGGTTTGATGACTTTATCGATATATATATATATATATATATATATATATATATATATATATATATATATATATATATATATATATATATATATATATATCAAAATTCTTGCTAAAAGAAAAAGCTATTTATCAATTTCTCCCGATGTTTATCCCTCTTCATAAGCATGTTTCTGATATTTCATGTTCTGTAGGAGGATCATGTATGCATTATAACTGGCTATTGTGAAGGAGGTGACATGTAAGTAAAGTTAATATTTGTTAGTAATACTGGTTCTTTCTTGCATGAATAAAGGATTCAAGCCTTTTGGCATTTAATTATTCTTATAAGGAAAAAAATAGGTTCTTTAGCAGTCTACATCTAAATTTGTTTATCTAAAAGGTTAAGCTTTTTAATAAGGATCAAATAATGGGATGTTGATCTCCTTGAACCCTAGCCTAAAAGGTTAAGATGTTGAGAAAACCCTAAATATTTTTTGAATGTCTGTATTAAACATGTTTTGTAGTTAACACATACTATAGAGAATGTGGGAGGTGTCTTTGTTGATTGATGTCAAGTGGTTTGCAATGACCATGGTATCCTCAAACATAGAAGCTTTGATAGAGAAATACTCCTCCGTCCCATAATAAGTGAGCCTTTTGTGAAAAAATATTGTACCAAAATAACCGACCCATTGCACTTTTCAATGCAATATTAATTACTTTTTTCCAATTATAACTCTAATTAATACTACTTTCATCACTCCAAATTCAATATATTCTACTTTACATTTATGATAATGGTAAATGCACCAATACTTGAAAAGAGCACTTAAAACCATTTTCATCTCTCCTTCATTTATACATTTTTCTTAATAAGTGTGAAATGTGCAAAAGGCTCACTTAATTTAGGATGGAGGGAGTATATTTATATGTGCATTTCATAACACTAGTAATCTTAATCATATTCTAATTTTGGGAAGAACTACTCATACATTCAAGAGTTTGGGAGTTGAACATGTTTTTTAAAAGATAAAAGATGAAATACAAAAGAGCTATATTAACATGACATGAAGTCCTAATCATGGAACCCTGCATTCTTTGTGGAGCAGGGCTGATAGTATTAAGAAAGCTCGAGGATCATTTTTTCCTGAGGAGGTAATTAATAATTTAATCTGCCATTCCTTAATATTTCATTATGAATATTCCTAACTCACTCTGGATTGCCAACTTCAAGTGCAGAAGGTTTGCAAATGGCTAACTCAGTTGTTGATAGCTGTCGACTACTTGCACTCTAACCGTGTAATCCATAGGGATCTCAAGGTATTGCATATCCTCTTATCCTCAATACATATAAATTTCATGTGATGTTTACTCAATGCACTTTCAATGTAAATTCTCAGTGCTCCAACATATTCCTCACCAAGGACAACAATATTCGGCTCGGTATGTAGCATTATCCTTTGAAAGCTCAAATTTTTTGGCTTCAACGTGCTTTGTTATCTAAAGAAATGTATTTATTGTGTGATCATACAGGTGATTTTGGTCTTGCAAAGCGACTTAATGGAGAAGACCTCACTTCCTCGGTAATGCTCATATAATTTAATATGTTAGCATTTATCTAATGCTTCTTTCATGAAACTTCGTATTTTGTCAATTGCAATGTACTGTCATGCCAAGTAATTGATGCTTTTCAGCTTGCAGTAACTAAGCTGATATTTTTGCTTATCATCCTATAATTTTCATTCTTTGAATTTGAACCTCTTAATTTTAATGTTAATGCTACTTTGATTACCTGATTATACTTTCATTCTTCTAATACCTTGTCTAGGTAGTTGGAACTCCAAATTACATGTGTCCTGAGCTCCTCGCAGACATACCATATGGTTATAAATCTGATATATGGTCTCTTGGTAAGGACCATGAATGTATTATTCAAATTGACTAAGCCTTATGATATATGATGTTTAAGAATGGTATTTTTTTGTGTGTAAAGGTTGCTGCATGTTTGAGATTGCTGCACATCAACCAGCATTTCGTGCTCCGGTAAGAACCTGAACCATCTACATGAGTTAAGTTTTATTAATGGAAACATAGTTCCTATTCTTCAATACAATTTAAACTAGAAAAATAATTTAACAAATTAGTGAATTTATAAAACAGGACATGGCTGGACTTATCAATAAAATAAACAGATCCTCCATTTCTCCGCTGCCAATTGTTTATTCTTCTACACTGTAAGTAACTATCCAAACCATTCTCTTTCACACTGCCTTTATGATTTTTTTAAAGAGCTTTTGGCCAATGATTTAGGTATTTTCCCTCTAAGTTAATACAACTATTTAAGTCGAACAAAACTTCCCAAAAATTTCATTTATACTTTCATAATTTATTTTCGGGTCTCGCTAACAAGTGCCTTGTTAAGGATTCAAAAGTGGAAGTTTTATGTAGAAAAAGTTACGTTTTAAACTTTTAATGTTTTGAATGCATCGCTTCCAAGACGAAATTTCCTCTTTAGACTTCTAAAGAAGTGCCCTAAGGCCACATGTTAGCATTTCCCTTTATTTTCCCCTTCTCTTTTTTAATATTTCATTAAAATGATATATCTGAAAGGTGATGCACTTGTAACAGGAAACAAATTATCAAGAGCATGCTGAGGAAAAGTCCAGAACATAGACCAACAGTGAGTTCAACTGATCCTGTCTTGTGTGATTAATTTGGACGAAAAAATTGATTTTAATGCTGCTTCTCTTTGTTGACAGGCTGCCGAATTGCTAAGACATCCACATTTACAACCTTACGTTCTTCGCTGTCAGAATGCATCATCTAATGTTCTTCCAATATATCCCCTAGTTAACTCAAAGGATAAAACAAAAAGATCTCCCAAATCTAGTGGTGGCAAGGGTCATTACGACAGAGAAATGGGATTTGTCAATCGTTTGGAACGGGTTCATCCAATTGAGGGAAATGGTGATGTACAAACAAGCAATCTTCCTAACAATGGCGAGGTAACAATCTCAACCAGCACAGAAGACAACCTTGAGACCAAGATGGTTTATCTTAGGAGCTACATAACCGAATCTTCTACTAGTATTAGCGGCTCAAAAGATGGGTCAACAACATCCGAATCAACTACTTGCAGTGTGTGCAAGGAGGACTATAAAACTAGACCAGCAAGGGAAATAACTAGCACCGGGATCACCTCAAAGAGCACACAAGATTCTCTGCATGAAAAAGAACAAAGATTTGATGCAGAGACCACCAAAGTTGAAGATACCTTCTCAGGCAAAGGCTTTGATAATGCTGAAGCACATAGGGAAGATGCCAAACTTGATGACCTCAGGAAATCAATTACTTCCAGTGCGAGCAATAGAAGCACTGACAAAAACAATTCCGCGAACGAGGAAAGTTCAACGCTAATTATGAATCCTCTCAGGGTTGAACATGTTACTGAATCTGTAGACTACTTGAAAAAAAATGAAAACCCTGATACCTTTACGGAAGAAGGCTCACATATGAACGACTTGTTGTGTGAGAGTAATGATAATCACAATACTGATAGACTTGCAGTTAAGGATGATGGCATAGCAAAACAACACATTATTTGCTCCACACAGAAAGATACTAATGTAACACCAAATGGCATTTCATTGAGTATAGTCACGGCAACAGATTGTGCCGATGATGGTGACGAAACAATCAATAATGAGTTGGATAGTCCGTGCCATCAAAGAGCTGATGCATTGGAATCTCTGCTTGAGTTATGTGCTCAGTTACTTAAACAAGATAAACTTGAAGAGCTTGCTGGTGTGCTGAGACCATTTGGAAAAGAAGCTGTATCATCAAGAGAAACGGCAATATGGTTGACAAAGAGCCTTATATCTGCTCAAAAGTTTAACCCTGAAACCTAATTTATCATGAGAGGGTCTCATCATTAATTTATTTTCATTGTTGTAAGAAATGTGTATTTCAAATGCCATATAAGTTTGTTCATTAGAGTTTGTTGCTTGGTTGATGATTGAAGAATGGGAAATAGTTTATTGCTAAATGGTTATACTAATTAAATTATTTTTGTTAGGTTGGATACAGCCTATAGGCCACATATATTCATGGTTATATTAAAATGACGTTTGATAGGAAACAAAATACTTTCTTCCCCTTTTTTCATGTAAATTGATATCCTCTGCGCAATTGAAATGGATATCAAAGCTCTCATGCATCATATTTAATGCTCAAAATAAATTCTAACACTATCGAGAATTCAAACACAAAGGATGACAATGTATAGAAACACCTGATAAAAAACGTGACACCTTTAATCAAATATATCCCAAGTTTTTTTTTTGAGAGAAAATATATCCCAAGTTATCATTCCATTATCCTGCTAATTAATGTAAAGTATGAATTTCCTGGTTTGATACCAAGATCATGTTTTGTATATGAAAAAGTTTGATCCTTTATTAAGAAGAAAAAACAAACTACTCATTTTTCCCTTGCAAACCCACATGCATCTTCCTACCAAAGAGAATCTTGTTTGAGGAGTCGACAGAAACAAAAAGCACACATCTCTTTTTGTGGAAATTCGAATGGTAGTTCGTCACGTTGTGGAAAACTAACCATAAACATATTTAAAGGTAACATATATAATAAAATTATAAAGTGAAAGCAATTGCAAAATATACGAAACAAATTGATATTTTATTTAAGAGAGATACATATTACAGTTATACATATCTAATCAATTTGCATCATCAATATATTTTTAATATAAATATATATTTTTTCCTTCAGTTACATCATTCTTCATCATTCCCTTTTCCCATATATGTCACATTTTGATATGTAGCTTAGTGGAACAAAGCAAAGAATGAGACAACAGAAGCACCAATCAAGGAGGCAACAATGGGAATATCAGCTGAGGCACCACTGCTTGGACCAGGGGCAGCAGCAGCGCCAGTGCCAGCGCCAGCGCCGGCAGGGGCAGCGGCAGGAACCTCTGTGGCAGCCAAAGCTGCACTCATTGAGGCAGCAGCAATAAGAACAGCACAAGTCACCTTCCTCATGTTCATGATGAATTTATTTGTTTTGTTTTTTTAAGGTGTTTGGTTTTTTATTTCTTGTATTGCCTTTGCTTGTTTGGTGATATGAGGGATAGTGTGATGGGCTTTTTAAAGTGGAGGGTTTGTTTTATTTTTGGGAAAATGCCACTTATTTTGGGAATGAATAATTAAGTGTATGATTTTGCAAGGTTTCAGGACTTTTTTTAGTAGGTTTTGTGTGATTTATATGTGTTATGTGTTATTAATCAACATATTTGTAGCTGAAAAACAATGACAAAGTCTTGGTAGCTATGCTTAGATTAGTTGTAATTGAACTAACTAGAACCATTCAAATGCCTACATAAATTAGATTTTTATTTTGTTTCATGATTTCTTGAGTTTCACCATTCTCTTTTTATTTTTTGTCTAATATAGAATATCTGGTTTCAATTTGAATTTTATTTTATCAAAATAAAAATAAAAGTAGCCGGTTTGAAATATTTCCACTTTCTAATATTAATTTTCTTCATTTGAGCCATTTTTAGTTACTAAGGGTGTGCGTTGGACAAAACAAATTTAAAATTTGAATAATAATTCTAATAGACAGATTTTTTTTTGAGTCAAAATTAAAAAAAGTTTTAACTTAAAAATTTGCAAATAAGATATCAAACCAGTTTTAGGAAGAAAAGTTGTTCGACTCAATCTCATCTGATTTTTTGTGATACACAAAATATGTCATATATCATAGCAAAAATTTCATTCTTTATTTCCATGCTTATTGATGATAAAAAAGATGAAAATACAAATCTTTAGGAGTGACATTATAACTTCAAACCTTCAGGGCCCGTTTGATGGTCAGGATAGGATAGAGGCAGGATATGATATAAAGCTGGATAGAGATAGGATATGATAAGGACATGATAAACATTAATCCTATCATGTGTTTGATGCGCACATGATAACAAACATGATATCATTATAATTAAATGAAAAAATTGCTCTCATAATTAATTAAATATTATAAAAATGGAATGTTATTAATTATAATAGAAAATACATGCTATCATTATTTTAAAAACGACAATATTGTAAAAATGACAGAATATCAGGATAATAAATAAGGAATGATCATCTAATCCCATCGGATAATTTCTAACCTAGCCTATACTCAGGATAACAATTACAAAGGAAAGTCAGGATAGGAAAATAGTTTATTTTATCCTATCCTTTTGGTGCATCAAACATAAGATTTAAGCAGGATATGATTAATGTATCATATCCTGTCTCCCTATCCTGACCATTAAACGCACCCTCAATGTCAAAATGATGTCTCTGATTACTTTATTTAGCTATCCAGTTCACAAAACAAATTTCCTACAATAAGTAGTTAAATTCACTAGATACCAGCCTCTCTCTCTCTATATATATATTTACAGGGTCTAGTACATTGATCATGATTTTGACTAATGTAGTTCATATTAAGTAAATATATATATTTTTTCTTGTTCCATCCCTAAAATAGGTACATATAGTATTCAAGAGTCAACAAAATACAGTCCTGTTGGTAATGATATTTTTATCCATCATATCATATCATTAAATTCTATCCTCCTCAATTGCCAATTGAAGCTAGCTAGAATTTTGAATTCTTCTCCTTAAGAAGCAACAGAGACATTATATTTGCACCATACTATAGACTTAGCTTCTCTGAACCGTTGCTATGACAAGGGTGATTCAGCTAGCTTGAAAGTGATTTCTCACCAGCTACAATGAATCGAGAAATGATAGCATGCCAAGTTGTGTCTTTTTCTTTTCTAAAACGTCCATTAACTCACAAGCGACTACTAATATTGCTAGTTAAATTCAAGTAATTTATTTAAGGGCACAAGTTAAGCTATATAGGATAAATTCTGTGTCTGTTTGATTTTTAATTTTTTTTTTGGTACACGATTTTTAATTGTTTTTATTATTATTATTAAGATTATAACGATGGTTGATTTTAAGTTGAATTGCATCAAAGTTGATTTGGCCTACAATCAAATGTGATTTTAGTCTTGATAAAAAAAGTGATTTTAGTAAATTTATACATATCTCTTTATTTAGTTTTTGGTTACATACATAGCTATTTAGTGTGCATGTTTAATATCACGATCGATTTTGTTGCAAAACTAGGTACAACAAGAATAATTTACTCAAATTTATACATCAAATTTGCTTGCAGGATGAAAACATCCAAATAGAAATGCATATTATTATTATTATTATTATTATTATTATTATTATTATTATTATTATTATTATTATTATTATTATTATTATTATTATTATTAGTAGTAGTAGTAATATACAGGGCCTAGATTGTTCCTCTAAAGTGTAACGTAAGATGCTCTTTGAGTACACAATGCCACCTTGCACGTACTAGCTTTGAATGGTCTTGTGGAGTATCAAAATGTAATAAAGCAAAAGCTTGGTACAAACAAATAAATAAATATACCAAAAACATAAACAATGAACATGACATTTTTTTTTGGGTCAAGAATGAACATGACATTTGATAAGGAATTTCGGACAAAACGTGTATTTAAATATTACGTTCCAAACTAAATTACCCCTAAAAAGCAATAATCCAATATAAAAGCCTTAATCCAAAAGCCATACAATTACATTAAGCATGATTGATGTTTAATGTACCACTTACCAACTTCAAAATAATAATCATCTTATAACGTACACCTAACAAAATTCTATATATATATATAGCTCAACTCTTGACTCTCTCATTGTACAATTCATTTTCCCAACCAATATAACCTTTTCAGTCTCATTTTCCATTAGAGTGACATAAGATATTTTGTGCAAATGGCAACATTTGGTACCTCTGCATTTCAGTTTTTAATGTTGATAATGGTTATAGGTTTGTTTGGCGTGACAAACATTGTTGCACAAGATTCAGAGATCGCACCCACATCACAATTGGAGACTGGAACTGGATTTGCTTTGCCTATTTCTGGGATGATCCTGTTTTCTTCACTGTTTGCTTCTCTTGTTGCATTTATGATTCAATGAGTTGGAAGACTTGTTACTTGTTTGGGGTAATCATGTTTTGTATTTTGGGTTAAAATTTAAATAATACTACCATATGGTTTAATGAATTTTAAGGGATTGTTTTATTTCTTTACTATGCTTACTAGTACTTGAAAATGGTGCTGTTGTCTTTGGCGTTGTAAAATAGTACTATATAGTATTAGCTTTATTTGAAGATTAGCATTTTCCAATTTGTGCAAGTACTTGGATTGATGAGTTTGTATGTAATTATTCTATCTAATGAACTGTTGGATTCTTTTTTATTTTATTAAGTTTGTTAATGGTGATTTACTTCATGTTGCTTCACAAATTGGAAGAAGAGTGCAACACTTGGAACTGGTTATTTTCTTTCAAACGGAAGTTCATGATTTCCCCATACGTTTTAAATTTTTCTAATATATGCTTGTTTGGTTTCTATGTTTTTTTGAACTTTATATGAAGCGGAAATGTTAGATATAGCGAATTCATTATCGTGAATGGGTTAACAAATGAGTTGGCAGGTTTATGTTCGTCGGATTTTATATTCATTCCACTAAACCCTTTAATTAAAAAAATTATAAGACCACAACCCCATGTTTTCCGGCTAGGCACAACTTTAATTGGCTAAGTTGTGTTTCGCGACCGCTTCGTGATACAATCCTTCAGGATATATAGCATATCTCTACATGATGTATGATGTTATATAATGAGTCTTTTTTTACTCAATATATTAGACATGAAACACTTGAGTTTTTTTGAAGGATTAATTGGACTAATCCTTAACTAAACTCCTTAACCGTGAAAAAGAAAGTGTGATTTTGTTTACAATTTATAAAAGACCCTAATCTTTAACTAGAGTCCCAATTTCTGATTCCTCATTGTAATTTCATACAGATTTGTTTGTGCACTCTCAACCACTATCAAGGATTTGTTGCTCTTGTTTTCATCTTGAATTCATCCTCATACCTTTGCATTTCAATTGTTTCATATTTTCTTTCTTTGTTCCTAAAAAATTCATTTAGTCTCGTCATTCTCTAGAAAGCCTTAAAGTCTTCATCTTTACTTCGAATATAACTTATATAATTCTTTAAATTTCATGTGTATGTTATGAAAATTACACTTGTATCCAATTTCATGTCGTTTTAAGAGCTGAAAATACGATTTCAATCACTAGTAATGTCACCTAATTCAGAGACATACAATTTCTTGCTGTAAAATTTATCCACCACCCCCTTAGAAACAAATTCAAAATCTACATTAGCCATTGCAACTTTCGAACCCATTTCAGAGCAAGAAAGAATTCAATAGTTTCACATAGATCAACATCAAGAGCTGTTGAAAACCATTCCATTCTAGCAAGAATGAAATGACCTTGGTGGTCCCTAGTACAAGTACCAATGCCTACCTTGTTACGAACTTTAGGCATCAAAATTACACTTGTATCTCCCAATTGGAGTTTTTTTTCCATCGAACCGTAGACTCATTCCTTAATGTCTGTGGAATTTTTTCCTTCCGAATTAAATTTCTATGTCCATTAACATGGAAGTGGGAAGTAATTTCTGAAGCATGGGTACTCCAAACATGAAGAAATACCGGTACCGAGTAAGCACCCGTACCCGTAACGAGTATGCAGTGGCGGATCTTCCTTGGGATCCATGGGAGCCATGGTACCCCCAAGGTTTCTATATATACCAGATTTGGCATCATAATAATGTTATGTTTCCATTTGGTGCCTCTACTATGCAAATCAAGCAAAATCAACCACCAAACCAATCTAACAATTTTGATGATTTCTGAATATATAATTCACAAACTTTTGGCACTCCTAAGAAAATAACTCAAGATCCGCCATTGTGCGGATGGTACTCGTACCTAAGTACCAAACGGTACCTATTTTTACTTAGTTGTTTTGTCGTAGTTGGTGCAGCAAAAACGGGCTGTGAAAAAATAACCAAGATTATTTGCTTTTTTATTGTATTTTAATTATCTCTCTTGCTTTTGATGAAAATAGTAGAGATGTAAAAAAAAAAGGAAAACTCTCAAGCAAAATGATGATAGAAGTGTAGTAATTCACTTGAAAAATATTTTTTTTGATGCTTTATACCAAGGTACCCGTACCTTCATTTTTTTTATATTTGCTGTATTACGTACCGATACCCGTATCCATACCGGGTACTGTACCCGTACCTATGCATCATAGGAAGTAATGTATCAATTGTAACTTTTTTAAAATTACAGATGTTGGTAGTTAGTTGTTATATTAATTTTTGCGTTAAATATGTTTTTGATCCCTATAAATATATTAACTTTTCATTTTAGTCCCTCTTGAATTTTACTTCAACTTTTAGTCCCTATAAAATTTTTAATCACTACTTTTGGTCCATATTTTAAATTTAATTTTTGTATTTTTTTAATGAAATTATGCAGAAATGAGTAGAATATTGTAAAAATCTTTCTAATATTTTTTTTAGAATTTTTTAACAAAACAAAAATTAAATATGAATTTTTAACCGTCAAAAATAAATATTCATATTTAATTCATCTTTTGTTAAATTTTTTTTTTGGGAGTGATTATTATAATATCATGAGTTTTTATGCAAAATTTTATTCAAAAATATGAATTCTACATATGATTTTTTTTTGAAAGGAGGGACCAAAAGTGAAGATGGAAAACTTTTAGAGGACTAAAAATTAATGAAAATTTTTAGAGGGACTAAAAATAAAAAAATTGACATATTTATAGGGACCAAAAACATATTTAACTCTTAATTTTTTCTCCTTCGTTCTAGTTTGAAGCGAGGAGCTCAAATGAGTTCATGAGCTATACCCAAATCCACTGAAACCATAATACAATTCCATCTTTTCTAAACCGCCAAATTATTTTATCTTGAATAATCGAATCAAACATAGGAGTTTGAAGAATTTTATTAGAAGTATTACCGTCAACAATGTCATGAACTAAAGATTCATTCCATCTTCTCTCATTACTCATGAATCCAGATGACAAGGTTGACATATTGATGAACCATCAAGCAACCAATCACCATCTCAAACTGAAATGTTATGCCCTAAGCTTATGCACCATTTGTAACTTATACGAACAATAAATATTACGTTCGCTCCAAACGCTTCTCCAAACGTAGTTTGGGTTATGACCCGTATTTGATTTAAGAAATTTGTAACTTATACGAACAATAAATATTACGTTCGCTCCAAACGCTTCTCCAAACGTAGTTTGGGTTATGACCCGTATTTGATTTAAGAAAACTACCTGTCTACCTCTACATAAATATTTAGCTTTGAAAAGTCCAATGATTAAGGTACCTGAATTTGTTAAGTGTTTCCAAACCCGTTGAGCAAACATTGCATTTTGAAATTGCATTTGCATAGCTAGTCGAATGTGAAAAAAATTATGGAATTGCATTTTGTCATAAGAGGGGTTCAAATCCTGTAAATGGCGCTTTCAAATTCTAAAATGTAGATGTACAAAAATATTTATATAAAAAAAACAGTTAGCTTTTGTTGAATCGTGACTCATTTTCTCCTTTCTAAATGAAAATTAAATATGCTTCAGATTATAAAATTTAAAAATCAAGATACATAAAATTTAGGGTTAAATGTGTTTTTGGTCCCTATAAATATGTCAACTTTTCGTTTTAGTCCCTCTAAAATTTTCCTTCAACTTTTAGTCCCTATAAAATTTTCAATCTTCACTTTTGGTCCCTCTTTTAAAGTAAACTCATATGTAGAATTTGTGACACCCTAAATCCCAAGGATAATTATTGCTATTATTTAATTAAAAATAGAGTTTGATTCGCAGCGGAAAGTGTCAAATAAAAACTTCTCTAATAATATAGGAATTCTTCCACAAAATTTAGGATATCACATTGACTCATAACAAACATAATTCATATTTCACTTCATTAAACATTATAGTAATAATAACATCGAATCTTTTTCCTTTGAAAATATTTCATTTTACATCATAGACAATGGTTTTCTTGCACAAAATTAAATAAGTAAGCATATCCCTTTTCCCGTGTCACTATCAGAGCGGTGCTTTTCCCCAAAATAATCGACGACACAAGACAAGTCCTCATGAAAGGCATGCACTTGACTCCAAGACTCATAACCTATATAACTACGGTTTCGCAACCGCAGGGCCAAGCCAGCAAACACAAACAACGAAGGGGTGAGTTCCGAGAACATGTAATAGTATAAAAAAAATGAGAAGAACACGTAAGCAATTAAGTCAAAGTCGTTTCACATCACAAACATAATATTTAGAACCTTGAACAATATACTATATCATCTCAATCTATATTAGTAGAAAATATCATCACAACTTAAGGACCAAAAAAAAACTTCACAAACACAATGTCACAATTCAATTCCAACTAGTCACAACACATGTAGTCACCAATAACCATCTTCATAAGGACATCAACAAATAATCACCTTCATCGTCTCACACAATTACATTAATAGACATCACAAAGTAATTCGTTAAAACATTACAACTTAACAACTTGACTCGACAACACCACTGAACTTGACAATGCACTCTTAACAACTTAACAACTTAAATCATCGTGAAACTTCTTGATATGCAAATGCATGTGGTACCATTCAACAACATATATGAGCGTAATTAGGCTCCTCAACAAGTGAGCATAAAGCTGCCGGGCTTAAAGCCCCCAACGTAGTGTGAGCACAAGGGCTGCCGGGCCTAAAGCCCCCAACTTTAATGAGCACAAAGGCTGCCGGGCCTAAAGCCCCCAACTTTAATGAGTATGCAATGGACTCAACTCCTACAACTTAGACATCTTGAACTTCTTAAACAACTTATATGATTCCAATAATTTGGACAACTTCTTACGACTTCACAACTTAGACCGACACTTACAACTTTACGACATTGATGGTCAACAACATCAAACGATAAACATCAACATCTTTAAATAGCATCATTATCAAATACACTTCATTAAATAGCACTTCAGTTATACATCATCAATTAACACATCAATTTCACATCATCAAATAATTCACAAATTACACTTAGTCAAATAATACATCAACTATACTTCTTAAATATCACATCTTTACATACCACATCTTTAAATCATATACATCTTCAAATATCACATAGTCAAATAATATATTTCATTTACACATCTTAAAATAATACATTTAGCACTATGGTATCCAAGACACATCTATAAGGAGAATAAATCTTATTTCAAACACATTCAAAGATAGTAAGAATAATTTCAATTATTATCTCTATAAAATCACTTAAAAAAAAAACTATTATTTATACTAGGCATACGGCGCCACTACAATTCCAACTTCTTATACATAACATCACATCTATATCAATCATTAAATAAGTCATCCATCTAAATAGTTGCAGCAAATCAAGCATAAGCACCCACAAATTTATCCATGACTTCAAATACCACATATTCAGATAGTTTAAATCAAGCAACACCTTAATAATGTTTCTAATTCTTCTTTTAACCTTCCACATCTAAATTTGCACATTAATTAATTATTCTCTCAAAGGGCTACAACCGTCGCGGTGAGCCCCGAATGAACTTTGGGAAATACGGCTTTCCCGTTCATCCCAATTAATTTACACTCATGATCTCGAACTCTTCTCTCTCACCCCATACCTGGATTGAAGATTTCGCGGACCATCAAAACTCCATTAGCAACAATTTTTGAATAGGTTGTTCCAAGGTCTATTCCAGTAGCACGTCCTTGGTGCTTTATCCCCGTGATCTTTCACATAATCAAAAGATGCTTGGTTTTTGAATCTTCCGGTTAGACTCTTTTTACTAAGTTTGAAAGCAAGCCTCTAGCGATGAAAATATATAGGTGACACGAGAAATAGGGTTCCGAACTAGCGAAGTTAAGGGAAACGGTTTAATTTCAAGCAAGCTAGAGTAATGGAGTTTGATCCAATCTGAAAGCATTAGTCAACAATTTCATGGGTTAAAATTCACTATCCTCTAAAGCTATATTGCTACCGGTGTGCGGCGCAAATTCACTGCATTTGTTCATATAGCTTCCAGGTCAGTTAATAATCTTTTTGATTCAATATATACTAATGGTTTTGGGCCAACTCGGGTCATTATTTATATTTTTAATACAATTCTACAAAACAAAATACAATTCTATTAATTTATCAATAAACTATATAATATATTCTCTCAAAAGCATAAAGTAGGCGTGTACATACTTATCATAAATATATATTATGTATGACTTATGTTATAAAGAAAACAATAAACATACTCTCAATTGATTCATGATTATTATCTCTTGACACACTTGGCAATAATTTTAAAATATATATTTAGAATAATGGCTAACTAATAAATTAAGGTAATTTCTAAGGTGGATACATATATAAAATATATAGAATTTATGGGGTGTTACAACTCTACCCCCTTAAAAGAATTTCGTCCTCGAAATTCAGAGCACAAGAGAAAATATATTTAATTCTTGCTTGAATATCTTAAACGATACATCATTTGAAACATTAACTTGTCTTAAGCCTCACAATAATACAACAGAAAATCAAGCAAGTTTTTCTCTAAAGACTCCCAACAATGAAAGAAATAACTTAAAGAATCACATAAACAAATAAATCAGCCATAAAGCCCCAACAGCAAGCTTAAACAACTAAATTCATGACAACAACAAACGAGTAGATGAAAATAAGAGCTAACAACCAATCATAGTTCCACTCATAACAAACATACACTATAACCCAAACATAAATTATGAATTTCAACAAATAGAGAACCAAATAGAGCACCAATAACTCACAATTATACATTTACAACTTCTCACATTATATTATTTAAGATTTACTACGAGCATTGAAATTAGAGTGAAATTCAAGTTAAATATATAAGTATCACTACTACGTACCTCAAACTTTATCACTACACAACTAAAATAAAGAAACTAGAATATGATCAAGGGTTCTCTCTAATGATAAAGTGACATACAAATAGGCACACATGAACT
The DNA here is from genome assembly GCF_051527215.1 of Medicago sativa. Lineage (NCBI taxonomy): Eukaryota > Viridiplantae > Streptophyta > Magnoliopsida > Fabales > Fabaceae > Medicago > Medicago sativa. Next base: position 88,296,315 of record NC_140755.1, on the reverse strand, counting down.
AACATTTAATTCATACATATACATTTCATTCTCTCTGTTTTTTTTTTTAAAAAAAATAATATAAAAAATTAAAAATAAATCACCCTTATAATTAAAACTAAATTCCCGTCACAAAAAATTAGCGAGAACTTACACTAACTATTTTATAATTTATTTTAACAAAGTAAGTTTCATAGACAAAGAGTATGCACAATTCATTCGACAAAGAGAATACTTTATCACTAGCTCAAAAAAAAAAAAAAATACTAATCTAGAGTTTGTACTCTCATAAAAGTCACTTAAGGAAAAGTTTACACAATCTACAAAGTAAACTATAGCTACAATGTTCCATACAAAACAAAAAATAAAGTAAAAAAAAAATTACATGTTAGTCAAAGTAACTTCATTGTTATTATAAAAATACATTAATGATACAAACGATTTTCCCTGTCAAGGCAATGCACTCTTAGCTCATGGATGAAATAAAAAATTAAAATGAAGGGAACTTTCATGCATACACACAACAGGAAAGATCATGTATTGGTGGAATAGGAATACCATGGAGATTAATCAAAACAGGAGCAACTTTGACATATCAATTAATAAATAGATAGATATGAAAGTCATAGACGTACGGTTGCAGAAATTAAAGGCTAAAATTATTCATGAACAAAACCTACAAAATTTGAAGGACCATTCAAACTTAAAAGATTGTAATAAGTTTAAAGGAAGAAAAAAAAAATTAAACATAAACTTCAGAACTCGTCTAATCTGGAAAAGAAAAGAAGCAAAACAATTAAGCAAAAGGATACAAAAATAAGCAAGTGGGACAAAATAAAACTTCAAAAAAAACTTCCCCCCTTATATTGCAAGGACAAATAAGTTTGAAATAAACATGGTATATTATATATACATAAAGGAATCAATTAAGGGAACAATTATTGGACTTTGAGAAATAAAAGCTTGTGACAAAAAAATGCTCAAGAAAAATAATTAAATAAACAGTGTTGGATTGTTACAACCACTACTCACGGTATAAAAAGGATGTAAAGGCACAACTTCTAGTAAAACTAATATTATTTCCTTATTACCCTCACATAACACGAGACACAAGATATGTCATTCTGTTACTATATACATATGCATGTTCAACAAGAGCAACAAGGAGAAACATTTACTAAATTAAATCAAGTCTTCTAAAAGAGTAACAGACATAAACACATCAGTTTTACAACATCATCAAACACACAACAACGAATCATAGGCACAAAAGACAATATTATAGTGAGCAAACGATCACACAATTAACAAGGACATACACAAACACAATATGAATATGACTGACGCATGACCCACACAGTCTTATTGAATCGACCTGCTCTGATACCAATTGTGACACCCTAAATCCCAAGGATAATTATTGCTATTATTTAATTAAAAATAGAGTTTGATTCGCAGCGGAAAGTGTCAAATAAAAACTTCTCTAATAATATAGGAATTCTTCCACAAAATTTAGGATATCACATTGACTCATAACAAACATAATTCATATTTCACTTCATTAAACATTATAGTAATAATAACATCGAATCTTTTTCCTTTGAAAATATTTCATTTTACATCATAGACAATGGTTTTCTTGCACAAAATTAAATAAGTAAGCATATCCCTTTTCCCGTGTCACTATCAGAGCGGTGCTTTTCCCCAAAATAATCGACGACACAAGACAAGTCCTCATGAAAGGCATGCACTTGACTCCAAGACTCATAACCTATATAACTACGGTTTCGCAACCGCAGGGCCAAGCCAGCAAACACAAACAACGAAGGGGTGAGTTCCGAGAACATGTAATAGTATAAAAAAAATGAGAAGAACACGTAAGCAATTAAGTCAAAGTCGTTTCACATCACAAACATAATATTTAGAACCTTGAACAATATACTATATCATCTCAATCTATATTAGTAGAAAATATCATCACAACTTAAGGACCAAAAAAAAACTTCACAAACACAATGTCACAATTCAATTCCAACTAGTCACAACACATGTAGTCACCAATAACCATCTTCATAAGGACATCAACAAATAATCACCTTCATCGTCTCACACAATTACATTAATAGACATCACAAAGTAATTCGTTAAAACATTACAACTTAACAACTTGACTCGACAACACCACTGAACTTGACAATGCACTCTTAACAACTTAACAACTTAAATCATCGTGAAACTTCTTGATATGCAAATGCATGTGGTACCATTCAACAACATATATGAGCGTAATTAGGCTCCTCAACAAGTGAGCATAAAGCTGCCGGGCTTAAAGCCCCCAACGTAGTGTGAGCACAAGGGCTGCCGGGCCTAAAGCCCCCAACTTTAATGAGCACAAAGGCTGCCGGGCCTAAAGCCCCCAACTTTAATGAGCACAAAGGCTGCCGGGCCTAAAGCCCCCAACTTTAATGAGTATGCAATGGACTCAACTCCTACAACTTAGACATCTTGAACTTCTTAAACAACTTATATGATTCCAATAATTTGGACAACTTCTTACGACTTCACAACTTAGACCGACACTTACAACTTTACGACATTGATGGTCAACAACATCAAACGATAAACATCAACATCTTTAAATAGCATCATTATCAAATACACTTCATTAAATAGCACTTCAGTTATACATCATCAATTAACACATCAATTTCACATCATCAAATAATTCACAAATTACACTTAGTCAAATAATACATCAACTATACTTCTTAAATATCACATCTTTACATACCACATCTTTAAATCATATACATCTTCAAATATCACATAGTCAAATAATATATTTCATTTACACATCTTAAAATAATACATTTAGCACTATGGTATCCAAGACACATCTATAAGGAGAATAAATCTTATTTCAAACACATTCAAAGATAGTAAGAATAATTTCAATTATTATCTCTATAAAATCACTTAAAAAAAAAACTATTATTTATACTAGGCATACGGCGCCACTACAATTCCAACTCCTTATACATAACATCACATCTATATCAATCATTAAATAAGTCATCCATCTAAATAGTTGCAGCAAATCAAGCATAAGCACCCACAAATTTATCCATGACTTCAAATACCACATATTCAGATAGTTTAAATCAAGCAACACCTTAATAATGTTTCTAATTCTTCTTTTAACCTTCCACATCTAAATTTGCACATTAATTAATTATTCTCTCAAAGGGCTACAACCGTCGCGGTGAGCCCCGAATGAACTTTGGGAAATACGGCTTTCCCGTTCATCCCAATTAATTTACACTCATGATCTCGAACTCTTCTCTCTCACCCCATACCTGGATTGAAGATTTCGCGGACCATCAAAACTCCATTAGCAACAATTTTTGAATAGGTTGTTCCAAGGTCTATTCCAGTAGCACGTCCTTGGTGCTTTATCCCCGTGATCTTTCACATAATCAAAAGATGCTTGGTTTTTGAATCTTCCGGTTAGACTCTTTTTACTAAGTTTGAAAGCAAGCCTCTAGCGATGAAAATATATAGGTGACACGAGAAATAGGGTTCCGAACTAGCGAAGTTAAGGGAAACGGTTTAATTTCAAGCAAGCTAGAGTAATGGAGTTTGATCCAATCTGAAAGCATTAGTCAACAATTTCATGGGTTAAAATTCACTATCCTCTAAAGCTATATTGCTACCGGTGTGCGGCGCAAATTCACTGCATTTGTTCATATAGCTTCCAGGTCAGTTAATAATCTTTTTGATTCAATATATACTAATGGTTTTGGGCCAACTCGGGTCATTATTTATATTTTTAATACAATTCTACAAAACAAAATACAATTCTATTAATTTATCAATAAACTATATAATATATTCTCTCAAAAGCATAAAGTAGGCGTGTACATACTTATCATAAATATATATTATGTATGACTTATGTTATAAAGAAAACAATAAACATACTCTCAATTGATTCATGATTATTATCTCTTGACACACTTGGCAATAATTTTAAAATATATATTTAGAATAATGGCTAACTAATAAATTAAGGTAATTTCTAAGGTGGATACATATATAAAATATATAGAATTTATGGGGTGTTACAGAATTCATATTATTTAATAAAATTTTCCAGAAAAATTCAAAATATTATAAGAATCACTCCAAAAAAAATTCTGAATTTTTTAACAAAACATGAATTTAATATGAATTTTTATATGTTTTAAGGTTAAAAATTCATATTTAATTTGTGTTTTGTTAAAAAATTCTAATTTTTTTTAGGAATTTTTTTTTAGAATATTTTACACATTTCTGCACAATTTCATTAAAAAATACAAAAATTAAATTAAAAATAGAGACCAAAAGTAGTGATTGAAAATTTTATAGGGACTAAAAGTTGAAGGAAAATTTTAGAGGGACTAAAACGAAAAGTTGACATATTTATAGGGACCAAAAACATATTTAACCCTAAAATTTAAAAATGAAGATACATTTTTGAGAAAGCGAGGAACGCGCAAGGGGTGTGTGAGGGGTGGGTGGGGGGATTTCTCCTCTTCAAAACTCACAACAGCCCCTTTCAAAAAGCCCAAAGAGTACCAGCTTCATGTTGGGCCGAGCCCAATTCCAAATTATATAGGGACAAAACTTAAAAAAAAAAAAATGAATAAATGAATATAGAGGGTGAAAATAGATCTAACTAACATTATACCTTTATTTTTTCACTTTAAATTAGATCTTATAGTTAACGACACTGAGATAAGTTTTTGTGCGTGTACAACGGGAAACTGCCCAAAAAGTTAAATGAAGGAACAGAAAATGTATAAAATGTGAGGATTTAAATGTATAAAATTGAAAACAAATATACGATATTATATAAATACATAATAAAAAATTACTAAAAAGATTAATACAAAAAAGAAAAATATAAATCAATCATAAAAATTTTAATGCAAATATAAATCATTTGACATGTTAATCAAATTCATCAAGATTAATGTTTTATATATGCTTGTAACAAAAAAAAAATGTTTTATATATGCTTTTATTGATCATCGTTAATTTGGTGGATCTCAATAACATATGAAATAATTTTAGTTTTACTTGAAATAATACGTGCAAACTTTTACATGAATGATGTATAAAATATGAACTTTCAATCCAATAGTAGATTTTGTGTAATTTGATCCGTAAAATATGCCTTGAGCTTATAATGTATTCTGTTTACAATTTTTTCTTTTACTACTACTCATATTAATATCAAAGAGTTGGATCCCACAACGAAGCAAATCACCCCACATTCACTCATGAGTATCAGATATGTTAATTCACTTTATGAAAAATAATGTTCCCAATGACTTTAGACTCCCAAAAATCACCATGAACGTGGCATACGGGGCTCACATGCATAGGTTGGATTAGGGCATAGTCCATGTGCATTCTTGTACTCATCTCAATCAGTACAACTGAAATCTATGAACGGATATGGTTTTGATCTAACCAAGAGCAATGGAGTCATACCACAGTAACCAAATGCTAAGCCATTTCAGGCAACAAATCCTCCATTTCCTAAATTTGCATTTATGATTGTCATCAAAAGTGTCACATAAATTCCCTAGACATCCCACTGAAAATCAGTTAATGTCAGGGATGGTGATTGAAACCACATCAATATCAATATAATTCCCATTAATCCATCCTTGCATGATTTCCAAAGAGAATGTCAGATTTAATGAGTTTGGGATTACAATGTCTTTTTTCTCTTTATACTACAAACTCAAATACTCACACTAATTAACTTTAACGAGATTTTACATTGAAATTAAGCCTATCAACATTTATTTGCACTTTTGAAATGTAAATAAAAATGAAATGAATGTGAAAAGATTTATATTTGAATATATTTATGTAAAATTGAGTTTAACAAGTAGTAGTAATATATTGGAGGCTCCCGTGAGCTTAGCTCAGTTGGTAGAGATATTGCATTTTATATGCAGGGGTCGGGGGTTCGAACCCGGACACCCCACTTCTCCACAATTAAATTATGTGAGTTCTAGTCACTAGGCTACTTGACCAAAAAAATATATATTGGAGGCTATAAATTAATTGTAGAGGCAAAACCTATAAATTTTATCTTCAAGTTAAAATCAATTACATAGATAAAATTAATTCTACTTGAGAACGTCTAAACTATTTTTTTTTTTAAAGTGAAATGTTTGAATGAACGATGAGTTTGTCAAAATTACAATGACACATGTGATTTTGTGGAAGCTCTAAATTGTAGCTTTTGTTAAAATTGTGATGACTCGGAGTGATCCTGACGATCTAATCGGCAATCCAAACATATATTTTAAATCCACTTTCCCTCATATGGGGAATAAAAAAGGAGAGGTTTTGGTTGGTGCTCAAAGATTTATTGATAGGGTATGGGAAAGGGAAAGAGAAAGAGATAGAGGAGATAAAGACACCTTCATTTACGGAGCAAGTGAAAGCAAAAAAGAGGGTAAAAAGGGGTACATCCACTCATGAACCCAGAACATTGGATTAGACAGAGTGGCTAAGAAAGGAAATTGAAAGCAAATTTTGTACCTTTGTTGTGTCTTCTCTGTTATCGTATCTAGAAATTCAATATCTTGTTAACAAAAGGAATAGGTCATCACTTATCCTATAAAGAACATGTTGTATATATAACAGAGACTCAGAGAGTACAATGGTACACTTATTTTGGGTGCACTGGTATCTCATGTTAAAAAACAAGGGACTAATTTTTCAAAATATTAAGTACTCCCTCCGGTCCTATTTATAAGAGAAACTTGGGTCAACAAAAGTTAATGTATCTAGTTAAAAATTCAGTCCAAATACATTAACTTTTGTTGACCTAATTTTCTCTTATAAATAGGACCGGAGGGAGTATAACTTAAAGAGTTTACCTCTTTTGATAAATGTTCTTTAATAAACTATATATACAAACCTAAATTTGAACTTTTTTTGGATCACATGGTACATGAATTTTATCTATTTTATTATTTAATTTAGCATAAGTAAATATATATTTATTTTATATCCAAATCTCAACTTTTGGATATATTTTATTTTATATCCAAATCTCAACTTTTGGATATATTTTATATCGGAACACTCTCTTTCAAATGAGTTAAATTACTAAAATGTCATTTTACATAGGGTGTATAATAGGGGTAGGAGAAAAAAGGGTGTCAAGGTAACATTAACCCTATCAAAATTAGGCTACACATACTTGTGTATGTAAATGATGAACAAAACCTTGACTCTCAGTTAGGAGAGATAAGAGAAAGTCGGTATTTCTTATTATTTTTTCCTCTTATTATTATTATATTATTTATTTTATTGTAAACAAATTATTATTATTATTATTATTATTATTATTATTATTATTATTATTATTATTATTATTATTATTATTATTATTATTATTATTATTATTATTATTATTATTATTATTATTATTATTATTATTATTATGACTTTCCCATCATTAATGACTAATGAGGATGACAACTCACTCTCTCATTTTCTTTTCCAAATTCTTTTAGGTTCTTCAACATCTTGATTTTGCTTTGTTTAAAAAGATTGGTTTTATACACATTTCTTTTATCTGCATTCTAATGCTTTTTATTTCTGTCTACTCAAAAGTGCTTTTTATTCCTGTTCTCGTTTGTATAAGAGGAAATAAAACTATTCCTCAAACTAATCCAAAGATTATTAATGATGTTTTAAACCTTTAGGATCCTCATAAGAATGAAGTATGGTTAATTTGAGGTTCAATTTAGAGGTAAGTAAACTTAATTTGGTTAAAGCTCACATTATTTATAGTGCTTGTTTGGATGTGTTTGACAAAATAACATTATTGACACAGTGATAATCTAACAATTGTATATTTACCTATTGCTTCAAATGGGGCAAGCAAATGGTAGGGGAATGAGTAGAGGAAATTACTAAAAATATAAATTAATAATTAGAAATAAATTTCGAACTAATGTGCGACGACATTAATTTTGTTCTGTGAAGGATATGAGTCCTTCTGGTGGGATATTGTCCTTTTTGCCAACTAAGAGAAACCTAATGAAATCAACAACTTATAGCCTTGTTGGTTAACTTTAACCACAAGAGAGTAGCGCCAAGTGACGCCACTTTTTTGTTGCTCACATCATTTTATCTTATTAATTTATGTGAGGACGATATCTAAATGTGAAAGTATCTTGTAGATAATCTAAGATGAATGAATAATCTTATTAATTTATGTGAGGACGACATCTGGATGTGAAAGGGCCTCGTATAATCCAAGATTAATGAATATTTTAAAAAAAAAATCTAATAACAATTGATGTCGCTCATGGTAAATAAGTTCACACATTGATCATCCTGACAACTGATACGGTTATTCAATTGATGTCAATTTAATAAAGAAAAAGTCATTTTAACAAGCGTCGTAATAACACTCTTTAATATACCAAAAGAAGAAATTATTGTGTTGAAAAGAACACCTTTTAGACTTTAGAAAAAATGATTAAAAAAGATATCATTACTGTATTTAAATTATTAACAAGTGCCCTAATAATTATACAAATATCATTTTTCATATATATGTAAGGTCATGCAGTGTTGTACTTTTAGGCATGCATGTTGTTACTTCCCTTTGGTAAGATCACGTATTCTCCTTCAACTCCATATATGATGAGAAATCAAGATCATAAGCCTAGCTAGACGATGCATGTTATACGTAGTTTATATCCTCTCTGTCTAGACTAATCCTATCCAGCTAGGCGTGGGGACTTCACGTGAACACAAGAAAATGGGTAAAGCACACTTTTGTTGAATTGGTTTTTCACATGGCAGTAAAAGGTGTTTGACAAAAGGGATTAGCATTTACCATTCAGATTTTCGGTGCATATATTTTCAACTTAAATTGGTTGACTGTTGTGCTTATGTCTATGGTCATAAATTGAAGTGGTTGAGGCAATGGCTTTGCAATCCTATAAATAGCTTGCCCGTGAATCATTTTTATTCATCACAAATCAGTAACAACACAACAACAAGTAAAGCTTGTTTAGAATTAGAGAGAAAAAAATATAGAGAGGAAAAATAGTTTCTCATATGAGGTTTCTTCTAGTTTGTGTTAGTTAGTATTCTCCTATTTATAAGAGAGAGTGGTAATTGTATTCTCCTTGTATTTAGAGAGAGGTCCTGTAATTTTCTTCCACATAGTGAAAGTTCTCTACTCTTGCCCCGTGGTTTTTTCCCCTTATTTGTTGAGGGGTTTCCACGTAAAATATTGTGTGTTCAGTTCCTCTTTTCTCGTCTCTTATTTTAGCTGTGTGATAATATTTTGTTACTCTGGTACCTAACAGTGGTATCAGAGCAGCTGGTTCGTAGTTGTTATTCCGCTGTGACAAACTAGTGGTGTGGTAAGAAAAATCTTAGTATGCTCTGTGGTTGCGGTTTAAACTGATCTTCCACATCAGAAAAGAATTCTTATTATTCCGGTCTAGTTTGAAGAGAAAAAAAAAAATTTGGTGTAAAACCATGGCAGCGAAATTTGAGATAGAGAAGTTCAACGGGAAAATTTTTTCCCTGTGGAAATTGAAGATAAGGGCAATTTTAAGAAAAGATAATTGCCTAGACGCAATAGATGGCAGACCTGCAAATATCACTGACGAAAAGTGGAAAGAGATGGATGATAATGCCGTTGCCAATTTGCACCTAGCAATGGCAGACTCGGTATTGTCAAGTATTGCTGAAAAGAAGACAACAAAGGAGATTTGGGATACTCTAATAAAATTGTACGAGGTCAAATCACTCCACAACAGAATATTCTTAAAGAGAAGGCTCTACACTCTTCGAATGGGTGAATCCACATCCGTAACAGATCACATCAACACCCTGAATACGCTATTTTCTCAACTCACGGCTTCTGATTTCAGAATAGCAGAAAATGAGCGTGCTGAACTTCTACTTCAGAGTTTACCAGATTCGTATGATCAACTCATCATCAACATTACAAATAATAACATAACTGACACTCTTCACTTTGATGATGTCGCCGGTGCAATCCTTGAAGAAGAATCCAGGCGCAAGAACAAGGAAGAAAGGTCAGAGAGTTCAAAGCAAGCAGAGGCTTTGACGATGACGAGAGGCAGATCAACGGAACGTGGCCCTAGTGGGAGTCAAAATCATGGTAGGTCAAAATCTCGAAGAAAGAAGAATATAAAATGCTACGGTTGTGGCATGAGAGGGCACGTAAATAAGGAGTGTTGGAATATCAAGAAGAATGGGGAGAAGAATTCTGAAACTTCAACATCTCAAGGATGTGTTGCAAGTACCTCAGATGACGGGGAAATTTTGTATAGTGAAGCAACAACCAGTTCTAAAGGCGGAAGACGACTCAACGATGTCTGGATAATGGATTCAGGTGCAACATGGCACATGACTCCACACCGAGATTGGTTTTACTCTTATGAGCCTATCTCGGAAGGGTTAGTGTACATGGGAAATGACCATGCCTTAGAAATTGCTGGAATCGGTACTATCAGATTAAAGATGCATGATGGTACTGTTCGAAAAATACAAGGAGTGCGTCATGTAAAGGGGTTGAAGAAGAATTTATTGTCTGTTGGACAATTGGATGATCTCGGGTGTAAGATCCACACTGAAAGTGGAATCTTGAAAGTAGTGAAAGGCAATCTTGTGGTGATGAAAGCAGAAAAAATCACAAGTAATCTATACATGCTTCTAGGAGATACATTGCAAGAGGCGGATGCATCAGTTGCAGCGGCAAGCCAAGAAGAAACAACGATGATGTGGCATAAAAGACTATGCCATATGTCAGAACGTGGCTTGAAAGTCCTTGCGGAACACAATCTCCTTCACGGGCTCAAGACGGTAAATTTACCATTCTGTGAGCACTGTGTGATAAGCAAGCAACATAGGTTGAAGTTTGATAGAGTAACTACTAGAAGCAAACACATACTAGACTTGATACATTCTGATGTGTGGGAGTCACCATAAATATCTCTAGGAGGTGCAAGATATTTCGTGTCATTCATTGATGACTATTCCAGAAGATTATGGGTGTACCCGATCAAGAAGAAGTCAGATGTGTTTCCAGTATTCAAGGCGTTCAAAGCACAAATAGAGCTTGAAACTGGGAAGAAGATTAAGTGCTTGAGGACAGATAATGGAGGAGAATATGTAGATGACGAGTTTCTAACATTTTGTAAACAAGAGGGTATTATAAGGCAATTCACTGTTGCACATACACCTCAGCAGAATGGTGTGGCAGAGCGGATGAATATAACTCTCCTAGAAAGAACAAAAGCTATGCTGAAAACAGCGGGAATGGCCAAGTCGTTCTGGGCAGAAGTAGTGAAAACTGCCTGTTATGTAATAAATCGATCACCATCAACGGCGATTGATTTGAAGACACCGATGGAGATGTGGAAAGGAAAGCCGGTAGATTATTCTTCTCTATATGTGTTTGGTTGTCCTGTGTACGTAATGTACAACTCCCAAGAAAGAACGAAGTTGGACCCAAAGTCCAGGAAATGTATCTTTTTGGGTTATGCTGACAATGTTAAGGGGTACCGCCTGTGGGATCCCACTACCTGCAAGGTTGTTGTTAGCAGAGATGTAGTCTTTGCAAAAAATGAAATGCAAAGTGAGCAGAAAAATGACAGCGCTTCTAAAGAGACTGCTATAGTGCATTTGGAAAAATCCAAAGAAGGTGATTCTTCTGAAACTGAACCGGTGCACGAAGAACAAGAACCAGATGAGAACAATGATGGTGTTCGTCGATCAACGCGTCAGACGCAGAAACCATATTGGCAATCAGACTATGTTATGAGGAGCCACGATGCATATTGTCTTATAACTGAAGAAGGTGAACCTTCCAATTTTCAAGAGGCGTTGAAGGGTTCAGATGCTTCTCAATGGATGACAGCAATGCATGAAGAAATGGAGGCCTTACATAGGAACAAGACATGGGAACTTGTCGAACTTCCAAAGGGTCGGAAAGCCATTGGAAACAAATGGGTATACAAGATCAAACGTGATGGCAATGATCAAGTGGAGCGGTATCGTGCAAGACTGGTGGTAAAAAGGATATGCTCAGAAAGAAGGTATTGACTTCAATGAGATATTTTCTCCGGTTGTCAGACTTACTACTATCAGAGTAGTGTTGGCAATGTGTGCTGCATTGGATTTACATCTTGAACAGCTAGATGTAAAGACTGCTTTTCTTCATGGAGAACTTGAAGAAGAAATTTATATGCTCCAACCGGAAGGATTTAAGGAACAAGGAAAAGAAAACTTGGTTTGCAGGTTGACCAAATCTCTGTACGGTCAAAAGCAGGCGCCCAGATGTTGGTACAAGAGATTTGATTCTTTCATAATTAGCCTCAATTACAATAGGCTAAGTTCAGACCATTGTACATACTACAAAAGGTTTGATGATAATGATTATATCATTTTGCTGTTGTATGTGGATGACATGTTGGTGGTAGGCCCCAACAAAGATCAAGTCCAGGAATTGAAAGCACAGTTGGCTAGGGAGTTCGATATGAAAGACTTGGGACCAGCAAACAAGATTTTAGGGATGCAAATTCACCGAGACAGAAAAGACAGGAAGATTTGGCTTTCTCAAAAGAATTATCTAAGGAAAGTTTTGCGGCGCTTCAACATGCAAGATTGTAAGCCAATCTCTACCCCACTTCCTGTGAATTTTAAATTATCCTCAAGTATGAGTCCTAGCAATGAAGCAGAGAGGATGGAAATGTCTCGAGTACCGTATCCATTGGCGGTGGGAAGCCTTATGTATGCCATGATATGTACTAGACCAGACATTGCACAAGCAGTGGGAGTGGTTAGTCGGTTTATGGCGGATCCGGGTAAAGAGCATTGGAATGCTGTTAAGAGAATCATGAGGTACATTAAAGGAACCTCAGATGTTGCAGTATGTTTCGGAGGATCAGAGTTAACTGTCAGGGGTTATGTTGATTCAGATTTTGCAGGTGATCATGATAAAAGAAAATCTACTACTGGTTATGTGTTCACGCTTGCTGGAGGAGCAGTAAGTTGGTTGTCCAAATTACAAACTGTTGTAGCTCTGTCAACGACAGAAGCTGAGTACATGGCAGCTACCCAAGCGTGTAAGGAAGCTATTTGGATGCAAAGGTTAATGGAGGAACTCGGGCACAAGCAGGAGAAAATTATTGTGTATTGTGACAGTCAGAGTGCCTTGCACATTACAAGTAATCCAGCTTTTCATTCAAGGACGAAGTACATTGGCGTTCAATATCATTTTGTTCGAGAAGTAGTGGAGGATGGGAGTGTGGATATGCAAAAGATTCACACCAATGATAACCTGGCAGATGTAATGACAAAGCCGATCAACGCTGACAAGTTTATATGGTGTCGATCCTCGTATGGCCTATTGGAAACGTAGCAACATGAATTGGCAAGGTAGAGAGATTTTGAATGCTCACAAAAGTGACTTTAAGTGGGAGATTGTGAACACAAGAAAATGGGTAAAGCACACTTTTGTTGAATTGGTTTTTCACATGGCAGTAAAAGGTTTTTGACAAAAGGGATTAGCATTTACCATTCAGATTTTCGGTGCATATATTTTCAACTTAAATTGGTTGGCTGTTGTGCTTATGTCTATGGTCATAAATTGAAGTGGTTGAGGCAATGGCTTTGCAATCCTATAAATAGCTTGCCCGTGAATCATTTTTATTCATCACAAATCAGTAACAATACAACAACAAGTAAAGTTTAGAATTAGAGAGAAAAAATATAGAGAGGAAAAATAATTTCTCCTGTGAGGTTTCTTCTAGTTTGTGTTAGTTAGTATTCTCCTATAAGAGAGAGTGGTAATTGTACTCTCCTTGTATTTAGAGAGAGGTCCTGTAATTTCTTCCACATAGTGAAAGTTCTCTACTCTTGCCCCGTGGTTTTTTCCCCTTATTTGTTGAGGGGTTTCCACGTAAAATATTGTGTGTTCAGTTCCTCTTTTCTCGTCTCTTATTTTAGCTGTGTGATAATATTTTGTTACTCTGGTACCTAACACTTCATGTGCCAGCTTGATATATACTGTGTGTTTTTTATTCTATTTATATGAAAGAAGGAATTAAAGAGTTTATTATGGACCAAATCGAAAAGGACTTAGCTACTCTATAATTAATGTGTGTGTATGTAGAGTGTAGACATTATTATTCTATCATGTGTAATTTGTACATGTGTAATTTATTAATTATGTGCAATGAATTATTGTTTTCAACAAAAAATATTAGTTGCTTAGGTTGCGTTTGGTTTGCAAAACAGTAAGTACTGTACAGAACAGTACAATGCAGTACAATGCAGAACAACACAAGACAAGGCATAACAGCACAAGACAAATTTTTATGGTATTGAATAATTTCTTGTTTTATATAATTTTTGGGGGACGAAATGTTATTTTGGTGTTTTAGACAACTTGTACCTGGGACAAAAAGTTGTGCTGTGGATTGGTGAGGGACAAAAATTTCAGTTTTTGTCCTGTCCCTTGCCTCCAGTTTGTCCTGTCCCTGAAACAGTTTTAAAAATCAAACACTGGACAACTGGAGTTGTTCTGTCCTGTCCTTCATTTTTTAACAAATCAAACACACCCTTAGTGTGTTATGTGAGAGGAGGAAATTAAACACCCATAATATTCTTATATATTATCGACAATCATGTTTGGAGATTGATTCTTTTAAGTGTAATTTGAAAATGAGAAAGTAAAGTAAAGATGGATTACAATTTATCCACCTGTGTGTGAATTACACAAGAAATAATCCATTCCCACTCATGTCCCTCCCTTAAACGAACTCATCCAACATCAGTTTATTACCGTCTCCGTTCATTTTTATTGTCACATTTGCAGGAAACGTTTGTTTCTATTTATCTGTCTTAAATGCATCAAGCATTAATTATTAATTCGCCAATAATACATTTAGTTATATTGTAAAGAGATGAATAAATAAATGAAATGGAGTGATAATCTGATATGAGTATCATAGGAAAAAATAAATAATGATATTAAAAGGAACAAAATTTTTAATTATCATTTTTGAGAGGAAGAATTGATCAATTATCTTGATATGTGAAAAAAGCAAAAATACAACAATTAAAAAGTTATTCACCTTTAACTTAAGAGCTGAATTTTTAGACACTATGTTACTTGACAAAAAATAGAACGAATGGTACATGCAATTAATTGGTAATGCTGCATAATTCAAAATATTACGGGAAGATATACATTTTGAATTGTTGTTCAATGCTTTATTTATTTGTTTATTTTTGAATTGAGGGAATTGTGTGTGCCTTTTGAATTAATTGGTAAAAGCAAAATCCCTCCATTCATTTAGATATGAGAAGAGTGTCCTCGTGAGCTTAACTCAGTTGATAGGAACAATGCATAATATATGCAAAGTTTGAGGTTCAAACCCCCGACCACCACCAAAAATGGATACGAGAGGAGTGGCATTTCCTCACAGTTTTGTTTAAGTGTTAGATGAAATGTAGTTTTTTTTGCTGAATACGTCAATATATACGCGATGAATGTGTCAATATCAAGTTAATTTGTTTTTTTTAAGGAAGGAATATCATGTTAGTTTCGGTGCATTGAAGTAGTACTTAACCCCAGATACTATGTTTCATTCCCACGGAAGGCAAAGACACTACTATAGGGGGGGTAGTGATTAAGCTTGTGAGTAACAGTGTCGGGGGTACAATGCCTAGCCGGGACCCACCTGGGCTGTTACACCCACATGATATCAACAAAATTAAAAGAGAATAAAATTAAATGATATTGATTGATGTGACTAAATTATTTTTGTTTAATTTTGTTGATTTCATGTGAGTGTGCCCAAATAATATTGATTTAGGTATGTGCCCATGAAAGACTTTCTCCGGGTTAGTTGTCAACGCGTTTTTTATATGATATATATGCTTATTGTTCAGCGATCTTATATATGGACTAATTGGGAAAATCTTATTAGTTTGTGAGTTTTAGGTAAAAGCATTCCATCTAAACATATTCAGCAAAAATAAAATAAAAATTCATCTAAACAATTTCCATGGCTCATAAAATTTAATCACTAAATGCTGCCTAATAATTGGCATGATCAACCCTCGTGTGTCTTGCTTCTGCTTTTTGTCATCCTTTATTTTCCCACTCAAAACCACATATATCATGCATTATTCAGCTTACTAAAAACAAAAGATACAAATAAGCTTCAAATTCAGCAAAAGGAGGGAGCTATAACAAGTAACCTTACGCACACAATAGTCTAGCAATCTAGCTAGGATGAGAAAAAATTACACAAACCATGCTCCATGCATGAACTAATTAAACAACCAAACCGATCTAATATGCCATTACACCGACGATCCTATACATTATTTCACTAATTGGGTTAGTTGGGTGATGACTTTAGTAAATATCTAACTAATTGGTACAATCCAGCTTTATACTCCCTCCGTTCCTTTTTAAGTGTCACTTTTGGAGAAATTTTTTGTTCCTATTTAACTGTCACTTTCGAAGTTCAATGCAACAA
Organism: Medicago sativa; assembly: GCF_051527215.1. Classification (NCBI taxonomy): domain Eukaryota; kingdom Viridiplantae; phylum Streptophyta; class Magnoliopsida; order Fabales; family Fabaceae; genus Medicago; species Medicago sativa. Next base: position 88,279,708 of record NC_140755.1, on the reverse strand, counting down.
TAAATGTTGTTTTACCAACATTACCCTTAGTTATTTATTGTGGAGAGAGAAATATATGAAATAAGATATTAAATGACTAAGGCTATTATAGTAAAAATATAGATTATTGTATAAGAAAAGTAACATTTATTGAGTGTCTTGGTTTGTTTAAAATGTTAAAAAGTGACACTTAAAAATGAACGGAGGTAGTATGTATCTCTTTTCAAGTTGGTAAACAATATTATTTGGTGTGGGTATAGGACTCACAACAATAAGGTTAATTTATATCCAACTGTCAGCGACAACAATAAGGTTAATATTTTTTTTTTTTTTGAGGAAGGTTAATATTATTTTGAAATTCGGATAAAACTCACACCAATAAACTTTTATGCCGACAACACATAATCAAATACTCCCTCCGTTCCTTAATGTAGACACTCATTGCCTTTTTCACATTTATTAAGAAAAGTTGTTAGTGTAATTAATGTGTTTGTTTTGTGTGTTAATATTACGAAATTGTCATTTGTTTGTATGTGTATTAAATTTGACTTTTCATATTTCAAGACAAGATAGTAGTATTAATTAGGGGTATGTTTAGGAAAAAAATTAATAAATGCATCTAGTAATTCGAAAAGGGGTTTACATTTAGGGACAAAAATAAAATCAAATGGGTGCTTAGATATAGGGATGGAGGGAGTAGATCGCAAACAATAACAATAATGTAATGCAAAATTACAATTGAATGTCTTTACACACTATTCCTAGACACAAAATGCTCCTATGGAGGATTCTAAACAATGCCCTGCCACTTAGAGTCTCTTTGGAAAAAAGAGGAGTTCACTGCTCCCCTCTTTGTCCCAGGTGTAATGCTAAACTTGAAACTCAGAAACATGTGTTCATGGAATGTCCTCTAATTACGAGGTCTTGGTTTGGATCCCCTCTTAACCTTAGAATCCTAAACCAACCTATCAATAACTATTCAGATTGGCTAGCTTACAATATACTACATGAATCAGAAAGAGTAGTCATTCAAATAGCAGCGATTACATATTACATTTGGTTTTCTAGGAATCTAAGTATTTTTGAGGACCGTATGTTACCTGAAGATGAAATTATCAAAAGAGCGTACATCATCATATTTGATTTCCAGCAAGCTAATCTTACGAGCTCACAATCCTCTTCGCTGGAACAATCTACTGCGGCTGTAGTCCGATCCCATCAAACTACTCTTTCCACTCGTTGGAAAAAACCAGAAGCTCCCCTTGTTAAAGCAAATAGCGACGCAAACCTCCAAAGACAAGGATGGTGGGGTGTTGGTGCCATCGTTAGGAATGCAGAAGGTCTTGTTATGGCAGCTGCTACTTGGACGCAGCCTGGAGCAGAGAAAGCTGAGCTAGCTGAAGCGTATGGGTTACTTCTAACTATGAGAATGGCTCGAGATTGTGGCTTCAGAGAAGTAGTTTTCGAAGGAGATAATGAAAAGATTTGGAAAATGGTTGGTAATGGAGCTAAAGAGGACCGATCCTATCTAGGTAGTATTATCCAGGAAATCCAGAAGACCAAATCATGTTTTGACACTTGTCTTTTTCATTTTACTCATAGAGATAGCAATTTAGTGGGTCATAAGCTGGCCCAATTAGCCCACACAGATCCTGGTAAGGTCTGGATTGAGGAGGTTCCCCCCTCTATTAGTGATGTGTATTTTCACGACTTGATGAATTAATTCAATTATCCTTTTATTCAAAAAAAAAAAAGAACAACAGGATAAAAGAGTAGGGAAGAGGAACGACAAATAATATTGTTTACCAAGTTCGATCCAAATTGACATACTTTGAAGAGAGAGCAACCCTCCAATTCACTATTAAAGAGTTCTTTACAAAGAGATACATGAAATTAGCCTTCAACTAGTTCTCTAAGAACAAATCATAATTTCTACCCTTTTCCTGAATCTCATCATGTGGCCAATAATTGATCTTTAAAAGCCTTTGATTTCCTAAGGATCTCCTCTTTTAGTAAACCCTAGTTTGCCTCAACATTGCCTCTTATGTGTTTCCTATGCGTTTTCACCCCATAAATCCCTCCTTAAAAACACCGACTCTTTTCCAAGAGTCATCTCTTTTGGTTCCCCAAGATTCGGAAAATACTTGGGTGACATAATGTCACCGTGACATTAAATCTGGGCCACACAAAGGTGTTGTGTTGTGTGGCCCAGATGTGTTGTATGTGTTGTGTGGCTCAGATGTTGTGTGACAATGTGTGTTGTGTGGCCCAGATTTAATGTCACGATGACATTATGTCACCCAAGTGCTTCCCCCAAGATTCACATCTTTCCACACACTTTCCAATAAACACAAAACCCAAGCTTTGTATTTATAGAGTTCATCCAACCTTAAAACTTGGTGACTAAAGAAGCAGAAAACTTGCACATCCGCGGCGTGAGCCTTCTCACTGCATTGCGAGACAGACATTGTCTAGACTGTTGAAGCAAAAATCCCTTTGAAAATGTTTTTAAACGATAAACAAACTCTTGTATTAAAATTAAGATTATAATTTTATTTGGTTATTTAATGTGTGCTCTTGAGTGAATTTTATTAAGGATAGGAAAGTCCAACTCTCACACATTGTTAAAACCATGGATGATTATGCTCAAGCTCAAATGAACATTGTGAACAAGCTCAAGCTCTCATAAGCATTAGAGTTGGCAATTCATTATTAATCAAGAAAGGTTAATAAAGCAAAATCACAAAGGAAAGCCATCCGCTAATACAAGGGAAAATTATCTTCCAATCATGTGCTAATCATTTGGTAAAGATAAAGATGATGACAAAGCCCTAGAGTTGAATCTTGATGAGCAAGCAAGCAAAATATCTTAAAGAAACAAGACTTGGTGACCAAGTGTGCTAAAATAATTAAATAATGATGTCTTAGAGACTAAGAAATGCAAGGACATTAACACCAATGCATCTTGGAGAACAAGCATGAAACAGCTGTAAAAAGAAAAGATATTTTTACTGTTCATGTACTTTTCACTGTTCACACACGCTCCTGGTCCAAAGACAAGCTCAAGCTCTTAGTGTTAAAAGTTGAGGTCAAGGCTGACAAGCTCAAGCTCAACGTACAAAAGTATGGGACAATGGCAATTTTGCAATTCCCATCAACAGCAAGGGTCTTTACACAAGAATGAACAACTGCAGATATTGAAGGGTGAAGACTGGCTATAAATAGAAGCTTTCTCTCAACAAAGAAAGCATGAATTTGAAATACAATCTCAAGCCTACAAACAAGCAAATTCATCAAGCAATCTCAATATCAGAAAATACTCTTACAGTACCAAATCATATTTTCGGATCATCTTTTTAAGAGTATTACAAATTACAATCTCTCATTCTCTTAGTAGCTTGAAAGTTGTAACTAGATCCAAACATCAAATCTTATTTTGATTGTATATCCTCTTGACCGTAAAATCTTGAGTGATAGTGTAAGCTTGCCGAAGCTAATAATATCAGTTGTGTAAGCCTGGTGAGGCTAAGAGAATACATAGTTGTACAAGCTCAGCCTCCGTAAGAGCTCGAGCTTGAGTGTAAGCCTAGTGAGGCTTAGAGAATACATATTGTTTTGCACATTGCAAAAAGGAGGAAGAAACTCCTGACAACTAGTGGATAATCTCGCAAAGCTGTGGGGACTGGACTAACCCATATTGGGGGAACCAGGATAACTTCTCTATGTGATCTCTCTTAAACTTTACTCTTTACTTTCTGCCTTGCTTACTTATTTATTGTTCTACTAACCATTTCTTTCCAAAGCACGATAATTTTTAAAGGGTCACTATTCAACCCCTCCTTCTAGTGACATTTACTTCAACTTCAATTGGCATCAGAGCTCTGCCTCAGTTAGAGCACTTAACAGTGTAAGAGGAAAAGATCCATGAAGAAGAAAATGTCAAAAACAACAAAGTTCGTACCTGAAGGAGGATCATCAAATAGACCTCCATATTTTGATGGAACAGATTACTACTATTGGAAAGGAAAGATGAGATTATTTCTAATATCTCAAGACAATTATATGTGGCCAGTCGTTGAAAATGGAAATTTTGTTCCAATGACAACCGCTACAGCAACAACAACCTCAGTAGTGAAACCACAAGCAGAATGGTCAAAAGAAGAAAACGAAAAGGTACTTCTAAACTCTAAAGCTCAATTATTTCTAATTTGTGCCTTAAGCAGGGAAGAGTACGATAGAGTAGAAGAATGTACAACTGCTAAAGGAATATGGGATGCCTTAAAGATTCATCACGAAGGAACAAGTCATGTCAAGGAAGAAAGAATAGACATGGGAGTTAAAAAATTTGAAACATTCGAGATGAAAGAAAATGAGACAAATGATGAGATGTTTGCAAGATTAACAATCATTGTAAATGAACTACGCTTTCTTGGTCAAACATACACAACTCATGAAAGAGTTAGAAAAATTCTAAGAAGTTTCCCAAAAATTTGGAGACCAATGGTTACAACAATCACACAAGCTAAGAATCTTAAAGAGCTTGAGCTTGAGGAATTGATAGGCTCTTTAAGAGCTCATGAATCCATCCTCATAGAAGATAGACCACCATAGAGGAACAAGATGATTGCTCTCAAAACCTCTCAAAACCATGAAGACCAAGATGAAAGAACATCCTCACAAGATCATGAAGCAACTGACGATTACAATAATCAGTCCGAGGATGAGGTTGACCTGGCCTTAATATCAAGAAAAATTCAAAGAATGGTCTTTAGAAGAAATCAAAACAAAAGACCATTTCAACATAGAAGAGAACCTCAAAAAGTCGAAACAGATAAAAGCAAGGTTCAATGTTTCGGATGCAACAAGCTCGGACATTACAAATCAGAATGCCCTATGGAACAGAAGAAGAAACCTCCATTTCAAAAGGCAATGCCTGTCACTTGGGATGACATTGATGAATCAAATGATGGCATCGAGGTTGAAGAAGCAAATCTTTGTCTTATGGCAAAAGATGATGCAGAAGAGGTAACCTTTTCTAACTCTTGTCTTTTTTGTAAAAAAGTAGAAATTATTTTTGATAACCTCTTAAAAGATTCTGAAATTTTATCTCAAAAATGTTTATCTCAAAGAAATCAACTTATTGAAATAAAGAAACAAAATGAGGAGCTACAAAAACGAAATGAAGAATTTCTTCAAACCATTCAAAATCTAAAGCTAGCTAATCTCAAATTGTCTGAAGAAAAGGATGTTTTAAATACTCTACCTTTGAAATCTTTTGAAAAAGAAAAAGATTCCTTAAAACATCAAGTAGAGGAACTAACAAATGATATTACCATAGTCGAACAAACCACTGAAACTTTTGAAGAAGAAAATAAATGTTTGAAAAATCAAGTCGTAGGATTAACAAATGACATCACTAGTTTTGTTAAATCCACCGAAAATTTTCAAAAAATTATAGGATCCCAAAAAAGAATAAATGATAAAACAGGGATAGGTTTTAACATTTCAGAGACACAAAAAATGTATAAGAACTTTTTTATACCTAAACCGGATAAAAAAATTCTAGTTCCTAAAAAATGCACTTTTTGTAGAAAATATGGTCATTCTGAAGATAACTGTTTTCATAAGAAAAAGAAAGCAAATGTTTATAGAAAACCTATACATCATGAGACAAACTATCAGGTTAAGAAAAAGAGAAAATGTTCCTACTGCAACAAAATTGGTCACCATGAATCCAAATGTTACAGTAAAAACAAAAGTTTCAAAAACACTAACCCTCAAGGACCCAAATCTATATGGGTACCTAAGTTACTACTAACCTCTGACACAGGAATGTATGCTGGCAACCAAGAAAAGGCATTGGTACTTGGACAGTGGTTGCTCAAGGCATATTACAGGGGATAAAAAATGTTTTCTCTCCTTTGAAGAAAGAGAAGGAGGATCAGTTACCTTTGGCAACAATGATAAAGCTAAAATCAAAGGTATGGGTATCATTGGTAACAATAACTCTGCTAAGATTAAGGATGTTCAATATGTGGAAGGTTTAAAACATAACTTGCTAAGCATCAGTCAACTTTGTGATAGTGGCTTTGAAGTTATTTTTAAACAAAGCATATGTGAAATTAAGCAATCATCCTCAGGAAAAATCTTTTTTACTGGATCAAGACATAAAAATCTTTATATTTTATTTTTAAATGAACTCCCAACTGAATCTTGTTTCATGTGCATAGATAAAGATAAATGGATCTGGCATAGACGAGTTGGTCATATAAGTATGAAAACTATTTCAAAACTATCCAAACTTGATCTAGTTAGAGGTCTTCCTAAACTCAGTTATGACAAAGATAACATATGTGAAGCTTGCATAAAAGGGAAACATGTTAAAAGTAGTTTTCATTCCATAAACATTATTTCCACAAATAAACCTCTTAAGCTTCTTCACATTGATCTCTTTGGTCCTATTCAAACTGCTAGTCTTAGTGGAAAAAGATATGGATTTGTAATTGTTGATGATTTCTCCAGATTCACGTGGGTTTTATTTTTGAAAAACAAAGATGATTCTTTTGAAGCTTTTAAAACATTCCGTAAAAAGGTTCAAAATGAAAAAAATTCAAACATCATTTCTGTAAGAAGTGATCATGGAGGAGAATTTGAAAATTCTTCCTTTAAATCCTTCTTTGAAGAGAATGGGATTTCTCACAATTTTTCTTGTCCCAGAACTCCTCAACAAAATGGTGTAGTTGAAAGAAAAAATAGAACTTTACAAGAAATGGCTAGAACCATGTTAAATGAATCAAATGTTGAAAAATATTTTTGGGCTGAAGCCATAAACACATCTTGTTATATCTTAAATCGTGTTACTATCAGAAATATTTTAAACAAAACCCCATATGAACTCTGGAAAGATAGGAAACCTACTATTGCATACTTTCATATCTTTGGATGTTATTGTTACATTTTAAACAACAAAGATAATCTGAGTAAGTTTGACTCAAAATCAGACAAAGCTATTTTTCTGGGTTACTCTACTACTTCCAAAAGTTATAGAGTTTATAATCTAAGAACCAGATGTACAGAGGAAAGCATGCATGTTGTTTTTGATGAATTTAATGATCTTATTGTTGAGAATATAAATGAGGATGAAGATGAACATCATCATTCTAGTCATCAACAAACTTCTGAGACATCAAATTAAAAAGATGAAGACGAACCAGATTCATCTTCTCTATCCATTCCTCCAAGCTGGAAATCAGTTGTTGATCATCCTAAAGATTTAATCATTGGCGACACTGCTGATAAAGTAAGAACAAGATCATCTTTCCAAGACAAAACAAACATGGCTATGATTTCTCAAATAGAGCCAAAATCCATCGATGAAGCTATCACTGATCAATCATGGATTAAAGCCATGACTGGAGAGCTTTCTCAATTTGAAAGAAACAAAGTCTGGAATTTGGTACCTGAACCTCGAGACAAAACCATTATTGGAACAAGATGGGTGTTCAGAAATAAACTAGATGAAGATGGTAAGGTTGTCAGAAATAAAGCAAGATTAGTTGCTCAAGGTTATAATCAACAAAAAGGTATTGACTATGATGAGACTTATGCTCCTGTAGCAAGGTTAGAAGCAATTAGAATTTTACTTGCTTATGTTGCACACAAACACATCAAACTTTTTCAAATGGATGTTAAAAGTGCTTTCCTAAATGGTTTCCTAAATGAAGAGGTCTATGTCCATCAACCTCCTGGCTTTGAGGATGATAAAAAACCAAATCATGTTTTCAAATTTTCAAAAGCCTTATATGGTCTCAAACAAGCTCCTCGAGCTTGGTATGAAAGACTAAGTACCTTTTTACTCAAAAATGATTTTTCTCGTGGACATATCGACACAACTCTTTTTAGAAAAATTCATAACCAAGACCTTTTAATTGTTCAAGTCTATGTTGATGATATTATTTTTGGATCCACAAATGAAAAAATGTGTGAGGATTTTTCAAACCTCATGCAAAGTGAATTTGAGATGAGTATGATGGGAGAACTTCGCTTCTTTTTGGGTTTACAAATTAAACAACAAAAAGACGGTATTTTTATTTTTCAAGAAAAATACATTAAAGATCTTCTCAAAAAATATAAAATGAATGAAGCAAAAATTATGTCTACTCCCATGCATCCTTCCTCAAGCTTAGACAAAGATGAACAAGGTAAGTCCGTTTCTGAAAAAGAATACCGAGGAATGATTGGGTCATTATTATATCTAACAGCAAGCAGGCCAGATATTGTATTTGCTGTGGGACTGTGTGCTAGATTTCAAACTGCACCCAAAGAGTCACATCTTACTGCTGTTAAACGAATTTTCAGATATCTTATCGGTACTACTTGTTTTATCTTGGTTTTCGGGTGTCAAACATTGATTACGTTTGAACCTTTTTAACCGTTGATATCTCATTTTTTCTTGGGAAGGGAAAAAATAAGCAAAACCCTTGAGAATCAAGGTCCGGGAGTTGTTTTCGCTACGGGAAGGTGTTAGGCACCCATAACGACTATAGTATCTTATAGGAACCGTCTTTACTTTCTACGCGCGCGCTTTATTTTTAAATGCTATTTGAAAAAATGATATTTACACCTAAGAGTTTTCTAAGTGAAGAATTGGAGGGAGAAGAAGATGTTTGAATTTTTATTTTATTTGAATTGAAGGAATATTGTTTCCTTGCCTACGTACCCCTTTAAGGGATCAAATCCACCGTAGTTCTCTTCCACAAAAATGTTTTCGTTTTTGTTGGTTGATTTTAAGTTTGAAAATGGAATTTTGAAGAATGAGAGAGAGAGGCCTCAAGGGCATAAAATTGTGAAATTGTGAGGTTGAATTAGTTATTTTGCAAGAGAAAGTCAAAGCATGATTAAAATTCATTAAGATTTTATTTAAGAAAAGAAAAGGAAAATTCAATGGGATTTGATCCCAAGGTTTATTTAGAAAATGATTTGAGTGATGTTGTTCATGTTTTTTGGAAAAGAGAGTTTTTTCTAAGTTTCAAAGTTCCTAACCATACATCTAAACATACATATCCTAAACATACATCTAAAAAATATCTATGTGATGTGTGTGCATGTGTCGGTGCTTGTGTCGGTGTACATCATTAGAGTCCATTGTCCTTTACATTGGCCCTAGTTTACATTCTATGGTCTTGCAAGAATTAAAAATTGCATGAAGTAAAATACACCACCCTAAGTTTTTACATGCTAAGCCTTGGTAAAAAATTAAAGTGCAAGAAATAAGAGGTGAAAATATGATGTGAGATGCTATGGGAATGAGACATGAAACAAAAGGGGTTAGTAGCACAAATGCATAGTAAAGCTATTGTAACTTGCAAGAAAAGTAAACCAGCAAGCTTGAAAAAAAGTGATAGAAGAACTTGAAATTTAATGCGAAACTAAAACAAGATTAAAGCCTTGATTCTCATAATATTGGAGAAATTTTGAATGACTTGTTTCAAGAAAACCAACATGAGAATCTAAGGATTTAACTATGCCAAAGTTTACAAGGTTTTCAAGTTCTTTATGCACTTTTATTTCACATTATTTTCCAAACACAAGGTTCACAAAAAACTATACCAAAACAGCAAGTATACATCACACTTAATAGGCAAATTCACTCCACAAAGTCACATATCCAAGGCCACAATTATGTGCCAATATCCAAGTTCAAAATCATATCACAATTTCAAAAGAGTACTAACAAAAAGGAAGGAAAAACAAGAATATATCCTACACATCTTGGGAATGAATTCTTACATGTGATTGCTTTCCAAAAGATGGGTCTCAAATGCTAAAATTACTCACACAAAAACTCACACAAACTTTTAGAAGCTTTTTTAACAAGATTTTTATCAAGAAATGAAAAAGAATTGAATCCACAAGGAACAAATTATTTTCATGTATTTTCTATCAAGATTAACATGTAAAACCCATCAACATTTATTGAAAATAACAAGAAAATATTGAACAAATTTTTTTTAGAAATTTTTATCAAAGTTTTTAGGCAAACAGTGGTGCAAACAGCAAGAAACAGTATGCATATAGCAAGAAAATAGGGAAAAAGTAGTAACAAAAGTCCAGGCCCAAACACACAAGATCCACATCCAAACAGAAAGCATCAGGGACCGTAGGATTGATCCAATTGGATCAACCCTTGATCCAACGATCAAGAAGGCAAAGGAACATGGAATGAATGTGGTCATGCGCGCATAGGATAAAAAAAATGGAACAAGAGCTTCTTGAAACAAGCATTACGTGAAAGAAAAGTTCACATGCCAATTTATTTCTCTCTCTAAAGCCAAGGCATACATAAACTCTCTCTTCTCTCTCTTAAATGTTCATCTTCAACCTTATGAATGTCACCGAAAAGTTCAACAAACTCGCCGGAATCTTCAAAGGTTTGCCGGAAAATTCATAACTCCGGCGACACTTCCGGATTCCAGCGAGCTCCGATTCGAATTTTTTTTACACTTTTAAAACCGGATCGTTATCCTCTTTTCGAATATGAACTTGGAAACATTCAAAACACAATCAATCCACCTAAATCTAAAGCTATAGCCACGCAAATTTGAGGAAAAAGAGTGGAATAAAAAGCTTGGATCAAGAACAATACCGTGATGCTTGACGAAGCTTTGAATGGCTCCGGATTCTTCTTATGTATTCGGATTTGGTGCTGTTTCTCTTCTCCCTTTGATTCGATTAGATTCCTTTCATTCGTCCGATTCCGATTCGTCGTTGTTGAGTTCGGTCACAATGGAATTGATTGAAGGTTGTTGTTCATGGATGTGATTTTTGTGGAGTTGAAGGTTTGTGTTGATGAGTGTTTTGGATGAATCCGTGAATTTGGTAATGGATTTGTGGAGGTTTGAGGTTAATTGTGGTGGTTGAAGTTTGTTAGAGATGAAGATTTTGGTGGTTATGGAGGTCTTGTGGTGAGTTTTAATGGTGGATGTTGTTGATGATGGTGGAGGAGGAAGAAGATTGTGGTGGTTAGAGAGAGGTTGAAGATGAAGTTGTGGTGGTAGAAGTTAGTTAGGGTGGTTAGAGGTGGTGGAAAGAGTTTGTTATGGAGGTTAGAGGTGGTGGAAAAAGTTGGTTATGGTGGTGATGGAGGTGGTTGCGGTTTTGGAGAAGAAAGAGGGAAAAGAAAATTGATTTTTTGTGATTTTTGTGTATTTGTGAAAAATGATTAGTGTGTTGACTCTTTGACCATGGGACCCATTATATAGGTGATGTGTGAATTTTTGGACCAATAGGAGTAGGACATGTGGCGTAACTAACTTCTTGGACAAAAAATGAACTAAAATGCAATTTTAACAACTTGAGGACTAAAATGCAAAATTAACTAAAGTTGCATTAAAAAAGTAATTTGAAAATTAACGTAAAGTGAAACGATAAAAAAAAAACAAAACGGACTAAAATAAACCAACTACTAAATGAGGTACTTTAAAGTAACCTCTCTCTGTCAAAATTTTGTGTGAAATGACCAAAATGCCCCTAGGGACTAAAATGACTCAAAATGACTTCAAATACAATTTTTAAAACGGTTTTTTAACAGGGAAATAAAGCAAGAGTTTATACAAGCAAATTAAAAGACTCTGAGACAATTTTTTAGGGATTAAAAGGAATTTTAACACAGGAAATGACTAAAATGCCCACTAGGGGCTAAACTGACTCAAAGACTTCAAATGTGATTTTTGAAATGGATTTTAACATGGAATTAAACAAGAATTCATTCAAACCAATTGAAAGGACTCAGGGACAATTTTTCAAAGATTGAAAGAAATTTTAACATAGGAAATGACTAAAATGCCCCTAGGGGCTAAACTGACTCAAAATGACTTCAAATGTAATTTTTTGAAATGGATTTTAACATGAGAGTGAAACAAGGACTTAAATGAAAAAGACACAAACGATTTTCAAGGACTAAAATGAATTTGAATGCAGGAAATGACTAAAATACCCTTTTTCATGAATTTTGCAAATAACATTGAAATAAGATGCAGAGGAAGGTGCAATTGATCAAGGACAAATTCAAATGACTTGAAATGCAAGAAAAGAAGAATTGAGCTAGTATTTTTAGGTCCAAAATTAGGGTATAACACTACTAATCTTGGTTTGTGGTATAGAAAGGACAAAATTTTTAATCTTACAGCATATTGTGATGCTGATTATGCCGGAGACAAAATTGAAAGAAAAAGTACAAGCGGAGCATGTCAATTTCTTGGTCAAGCTCTCATCAGTTGGTCATGTAGAAAACAAAATACAATTGCTCTGTCTACTACTGAAGCTGAATATGTGTCAGCTGCAAGCAGTTGCTCTCATGTATTATGGATAAAAAATCAGCTGGAAGATTACTCAGTAAGGTACACAAAAATTCCTATTCTTTGTGATAATACTAGTGCTATAAATCTATCTAAAAATCCTATTCATCATTCTTGTTCTAAACATATTGAAATAAAACATCATTTCATCAGAGACCATGTTCAGAAAGGAGAAATTGAATTGATTTTTATCGATACTGAAAATCAACTCGCAGATATTTTTACTAAACCTTTAGTAGAAGATAGATTTAATTTTTTAAGAGATAAATTATCTATTATTAGTTTGTCTTTATTAAATTAACTATTTGTATTTTTCTCCAACATTAAAATAGAGGATCAAAAATTTTACTACACCTAAGCTTAATTTTTAAATCCTTTTTCACTCAAAACCACCTTGTGTCACTTCCCTCCATATACCATTTTTATGTGTCTCCTAAACAACTAATGGTCATATCATTATATGCCTTTTACATCAAAAATTTTTCCTTCCAAGCTTTATCTCTCACGTGTTCCCAAGGCAAAATGTTTCTTTTGTCATCATTAGCTTTTATATTATCTCTTTTTCTATAACAAAATCTGCCTTTTCCTTTTTTCTACAAAACCCTTCCTCTTCTTCTCTTCTCTATCGAACCAACAACACAACACTTCAACACTCCATTTTTTTCTCTCAAAAATGGAAGAAACAATCAATGAATCCTTACCACCACCTACCTCTGAAAACGAACCACCACAAATTCCTCCGCCACTCTCACCACCGCATTCTTCTTCTCACCCAACTGAAATATTTCCTCCTCCTTCTCATCAAACCGAATCTCCACCATCACCACCACCAAACTCTAATATAGCTTTGATACCTTTTGTGCAATACAATCCCAAACCCATGACCACTGTGCCACCATCAAAAGCTTCTTTTTCTTCTGACCTTGAATCTACACCAACAATGTTTGCTTCAAAAGCCCCTTTCTGCCTCTGTATCAAAACCCACCAGTTCCAAATCAAAGAAATCAAAACCGAAAACCTCTTCATCATTTCAAACTAGAAAGTCTCAAAGGATGAGGTCTGTGAACAAACCACCAGTGATTGATACAACTGTTCACGTTATTGATTCTGATGGAGAAAGAATCGAACCTAGGGTTCTTGAAACAAACGAACCTCCAACTCAGGAACCAATTGAACCTCAACCTCAGGAACAAGTTACACCTCAACCTTGGAAATCACCCTCCAAGAGAAAAGTTGTTGAAACCTCGGTTGAAATCACTCCTCCTCCATCAAAACAGCCCAAGAAATCTGTTTCTAAAAAGAGGAAACAAGCTGTTGAGTCTTCTTCTCCTCAATCTCAGAAGAAATCAAAAACCTCTGGCTCAAGCTCTTCAAGAGCTCAAGAAAATGGAAAGTCTGAAGCTCCAACAAAAGTTAAAGCTGCCTCTTTGGACGAAGTTTTTGGAATCCTGTTATCAAGACTAATTATCTGAGTAGATGGGCTGACAAAGCAATAATAAATGGAAGGATAGTGGATTTGGTTGATTTAGCTGCTAGAGGTCAGAATATAAAACCTCACTTTGATGTTTTAGGTTGGACTCCTATTCTTTCTGTAAAAGAATTACAGTACCCACGACTCACTCGTGCATTCTATGCTGCTGCTAAGTTCAAAACAAACCGTCATGTCTCCGTGACACTCAAGGGCGTATCTTTCAAACTTACTCCAGAGGTTATCTGCAACCTTTTTCACATAGAGAACAAAGGTGTTCATCTCTATGGTGATAAATGGTTCGATCATTACAAGCTAGACCGTGATGATGTGTTTGAAAGCTTCTTGAAAGAAGGCTCTGATGGACGACCAACTGCTGGTAACCTTAACCCTACATGTCATCTGCTTCATAACATAGCAGTTCGCAGCATTGTCGTAAGAGCTGGAGGCTGGGACAAGGTAAACGATGCTGATCTAAACATTATTTATCATCTGGTACACAAGAAACCTCTGAACCTAGGTTATCTAATCTTAGCACACATGAAACAATTCGCCATTGCTCATCGTTCTGCACCCTATGCCATGCTGTTGACTAGGATTTTTAAGGAGTTTAACGTACCTTTAGATGATGATTCTATTTTAGGAAGGCTTCGTATTGCTAGTATTCCTAAACCCAAAAGGAAGAAAACTGCAAAACATAAGGTTAATGGATTTTTCAAGAAAAAGGGTAAAGTAAGTGAACCTCTGCCTGAGGCTGAGGCTGAGGCTGAGGCTGAGGAAGTACTACCTAAGCATGAGGCAGATCTGACTGAGTCAGGATCTGAGACTCCTGAGCCTTCTGTAGAGATTGAATACTCCACTCTTGAACCAGAACATGAAAATCCTAAAGAAGCATCTGAATCAAAAGCTGAAACTGGAGAATCTGAAGATGATTCTGAATCCGAGGAAGAACCAGGATATGAGAACAAGGATGAAGCTGAGAAAGAGGAAGTTCAGCAAGATCAGGCTTTGGCAGAAGACAAATTCACCCCTGAACACAATACTCCTCCTATTCCTTCCCCTAGAAAATCTCCAGGTCCTATTCACCAATCTTCACCTTTGCCAAACTTAAATGTAGATGTTCAAGAAGGTTTTAATTCTATGTTTTTTTTATCCTGCTTCTGTGATACCTTTTAACCTAAACCCCTACCAATACTACTCCATGACTGGTGGATTTCATCCGGATGATGAAATGCATGGTATCTCTCAAGGACAAACTAGTAACCCAAATCCTTCAACCTCATTCATCTCACCAACAAAATCATCTGATAACCCTCTGATGGATGCTGCTCGTCAATACTTCGTTTCACCACTACTTGATCCAAAACTCAACAAACCCTCTTCTTCCTCTCCTTTACCCGAACCTAGTCATTTTGGCTCACTTGGATCTTTTGAAAATACTGATTCTGGAAACACTAATGTTCATGCTGCTCCTGCTGGTCCCACTAATGCTGATGTAATTCTGAATATTGTTGGTTTGCAACAAACTATTGCTAGTTCTGGAAATAGACAAGCCTTTATGGATAATTGGATGTTGGGAGAATTCTTGCCTGTTGTTGCTCCAAATCTGCCACCTCCTTTTCTACCTGATGTTGCTTATCCCATTCTGCCAGTGTCTGCTGCACCTGCACCTGCTCCTGCTCCTGCACCTGAGCCATCTGATCAGGCTCCACCTCCACCTCCAGCCTGAGGCTGAGGCTGAACTTTGACCACCCCCCTCACTTTTTGGTTGTTGACAAAGGGGGAGAATTATCTTGAAAAAAATATGGTGTCTGCTGTTTGCTATTTATTTTCTTACTTTCTCAAAATTGCAATCAGTCTGCAATTCGTGCTTGTATAAACAGTTGTTTATTTTAAACTTTTGGAAAACTAGGTAGCACTTAGTTTTTAACTCCTTTTGAAATTTCCAGGATCTTTTCTTCAAGATCCCTTCTCACTGCATTGCAACTAGGTAGCACTAGGTAGCACTTAGCTTAAACATGGTGACTAAAAAAGCAGAAAACTTGCACATCCGCGGCGTGAGCCTTCTCACTGCATTGCGAGACAGACATTGTCTAGACTGTTGAAGCAAAAATCCCTTTGAAAATGTTTTTAAATGATAAACAAACTCTTGTATTAAAATTAAGATTATAATTTTATTTGGTTATTTAATGTGTGCTATTGAGTGAATTTTATTAAGGATAGGAAAGTCCAACTCTCACACATTGTTAAAACCATGGATGATTATGCTCAAGCTCAAATGAACATTGTGAACAAGCTCAAACTCTCATAAGCATTAGAGTTGGCAATTCATTATTAATCAAGAAAGGTTAATAAAGCAAAATCACAAAGAAAAGCCATGCGCTAATACAAGGGAAAATTATCTTCCAATCATGTGCTAATAATTTGGTAAAGATAAAGATGATGACAAAGCCCTAGAGTTGAATCTTGATGAGCAAGGAAGCAAAATATCTTAAAGAAACAAGACTTGGTGACCAAGTGTGCTAAAATAATTAAATAATGATGTCTTAGAGACTAAGAAATGCAAGGACATTAACAGCAATGCATTTTGGAGAACAAGCATGAAACAGTTGTAAAAAGAAAAGATATTTTTACTGTTCATGCACTTTTCACTGTTCACACACGCTTCTGGTCCAAAGACAAGCTCAAGCTCTTAGTGTTAAAAGTTGAGGTCAAGGCTGACAAGCTCAAGCTCAACGTACAAAAGTATGGGACAATGACAATTTTGCAATTCCCATCAACAGCAAGGGTCTTTACACAAGAATGAACAGCTGCAGATATTGAAGGGTGAAGGCTGGCTATAAATAGAAACTTTCTCTCAACAAAGAAAGCATGAATTTGAAATACAATCTCAAGCCTACAAACAAGCAAATTCATCAAGCAATCTCAATATCAGAAAATACTCTTACAGTACCAAATCATATTTTCGGATCATCTTTTTAAGAGTATTACAAATTACAATCTCTCATTCGCTTAGTAGCTTGAAAGTTGTAACTAGATCCAAACATCAAATTTTATTTTGATTGTATATCCTCTTGACTGTAAAATCTTGAGTGATAGTGTAAGCTTGCTGAAGCTAATAATATCAGTTGTGTAAGCCTGGTGAGGCTAAGAGAATACATAGTTGTACAAGCTCAGCCTCTGTAAGAGCCCGAGCTTGAGTGTAAGCCTGGTGAGGCTTAGAGAATACATATTGTTTTGCACATTGCAAAAAGGAGGAAGAAACTCCTGACAACTAGTGGATAATCTCACAAAGCTGTGGGGACTGGACTAACCCATATTGAGGGAACCAGGATAACTTCTCTGTGTGATCTCTCTTAAACTCTACTCTTTACTTTCTGCCTTGCTTACTTATTTATTGTTCTACTAACCATTTCTTTCCAAAGCACGATAATTTTTAAAGGGTCACTATTCAACCCCCATTCTAGTGACATTTACTTCAACTTCATAGACTCCCTCCAATCCTTCGAGCATCTGCGTCGCAAGTCTTCTTCCTGCGTCGCGAGATAGGCAGAACACTTTCATATGAATTCAATGCATATCCAACACTTATAACTTGCTAAGAACATTGATGACAGTTATCCAAAAAAAAAATATTAAAAACATGATGACAGTTATAAAAAATTAACCTCTCAAAAAAAAAAGTTATAAAAAATTTAAAATTAAAAACATTCATGACATGTGATACATACATGTCACCAGTGGCATGAAGTGGGAAACGAACAATGGCTTTTTTTTTTTTGTAGTGACAATGGCTTTGAACTATGACCAACATTTCTTTGTCCCAATCTTAAATAAAAATAATTTTGATAGTGAAAGAATGTTGAATAATATTTTGATAGTGAAATATTTTTGTATATTTTTATGTGTTTATAATTTTTTTTTGTTTGGAGTTGTGAAGTGGAGTTCTTTATCTATGTACATCAAGTGTTTTTTTTTTTGACGTATGTGTATCAAAGTATAGTCATGTCAAGATATAGACTAATAATGCAATAGCATTCTTAATTGAATTTTATATATCTAGCTAGTCAAAGAATTAATAAAACAACTGTTTTGGACTTTGATTAGGTATTTTTGGTTTGTATGTTATGACCACTGTTCCTGTTTGATTAACGATTATGCTGCGCATGTCAGCCGAGGTGAAGCAGCACTGTTGCATAAGGATGTCTATCATCATCCACAATGCTTTTCAACTTTGGAGCAGCGTTTGATGATGAAAGATAAGTCATGACAACTTAAGTTGTGCAGTTTTTTATTTGTAAAATTGTGTTCTCAGTTCTCATTAAATTACAATACAACTTTTTGTCTCATGTACAAATTATCTAAAATATAAAAATAGTGTTTTGTCCATACAAAATCATATAAGACCAAATATTATTCAATATCACAAAAATTAATCATGTGTTGTTTTGTCTTGTATTATATTTTGCTGTTCCGTTAAATATTTACTGTTTATCAGATCAAACACGACCAAAGGTTGTTCGTGTGGGTTTGCTTGCTCATGAGTGCGCTTTGCCTGCTGCTTTATTTAGCTTTTATATTTAATCCAACAGTGTTCAGCGTGAATAATCTCATCCTCAAAAAAAAGTTTATAGAGAAAAATACTATTCACTATACAAATTGGTTATAAGAATGTGTTACACCCAATCTAAAACGTAAGAATATAAGCATAAGCGTGAAACACAACTTTTGACACTCTTCAACTTGAGCAAAGAAAAGAGAACCCCATCCAAAATCTTCCACACACACATATGTTGATTACCTTTATTGTGTGTCTTTTGTCAAAGCATGGTCTCTTACTTCTGTTTGAAGTTTTTTCTCTATATTCCCCAAACCAAAAAACACCTAATACCCACAACTTGGAGAATTTCCAAACATCAAAGTGAAATAAAAATGATCAAAGCAGCCAAGCATTCATATGTCATATGGATGACTATAAAAAATCCAAAAGAAGGATTTTTGTGTGTTCCTTTTTGCTTTGTGGGTTTGTCTATATCATATAAAATGCATTTTTATATACGTGATTTATTTTCCTTTAAAAGTTATCGTTACTATGAGTCAAAATTATTTTTTCCTTTGGCACTTTTCCTTTTATTGATTGGAGCCTTACTAACAAAGTTGTCTCATCTACTTTGAGGAGGATAAAAAATACCTAAAATCAGTCTTTTTAGAGTGGTTCATTTACTTATAAGGATTATATTTCTTTTTCCTACCAGAAGGCATACATGGTAATCATTTCATTAAAAAACATATACAACTCACAAAAAATGCAGATATATTTTTGTAGACTATGACGTTCATGCATCACCTTTGGATCTTGGTTTGTTATCCTTCAATATTTTAAGGAGCAAATTTGTTATTTATTAAACACTAATCCATGTTATAAGTGATAATGTTATTTACTACCCAAAAAGAGTCATAATACTATTATTTTATAAAAGAAATTACTTTGACAAGGCTTTAAAATCAAACATCACAGTATGTAGAGTCTGAGGCCAATTGGTTTTCAATGGAGGTAGCTAAGGTTAATGAGAATGGTCAAACATCATTGTTTTGATGATTTTTCCTTTTTTTGTTTTTTTTTTGTTTTCGATAAGTAAACAATTCTTTGGTTTGAGAGGGAACGTAATCATTTGGTAAAACTAGATGCACAAAACTACACAAAATATCCTCAAGACAAAAGAAAGATTAAACTTCCCCTAAATTTTTTTAGAGAATTTGTCGTCAATCGCAAAAGAATTGCTTGCATCTTTGGTTTTTTAACATTCATTGCACCCACATGGGTTTTTTTTTTTTTTTTGGATGATTACGAGTTTTTTCTTTTTGAGAAAAAATCTACGAGTTGTATTACCTCTTGCATTTCTATCGATTCAGTGTATTTCTTTTTCTATTTTTTATTTTTAAAAAGTGATAGCAATATACCCACCCATCACCTAACAAATTCATTTAGCATGATATACCTAAGGATGTCAATGGGTACCCATAAGTACGGATAGTATGATACCCGTGCCCGCCCCGTTGGATAAATATCATACCTGTGCCCGTCCCGTACCCTCGTGGGTACCCATTATGCGGGTACCCGCGGGTATTGAAGTATCCATGGGTACCCATGAATTTTTGAATTTATTTATTTTTTTGTACAAATAACAACTTTTTTTTAATTACCAAAAAACTTCAACTTTTAAACATCCATACATAATCCATTCAAAATTTCATAAATCATATATAATCCATAGAAAATTCATAAATCACTAGAACCATGACCTGTGCTGACGCACGGGTGTTATTTTCATGTAGAATAAGTAATAATAAATTTAACAATACGCTGTAAAACATAAAGAGTACAAAATTTATGATACATTCCAAGAGGATGTTCATGAAAGTGATGTCTTTAGGATCCTTCTTAGATGGTATACACCATACATGAGCGACGCACACTTTCATCTTGAGATATCTTTTCCGACCAGTTACAGCCAAAAGGTTTGTGTAAGCGTTGGCCATAGCTGCAGCAGACAAAAGCAATATACTATTTCTTAATCTATGGAATGTTGCAATTGAGAATTCAGAAACAAAAGTTATTACTTATAGGAAATCAGCCACAACAATCACGTAAAAATGAGGAGCAGCCAATAAATATAGGTTTCCTGAATTTGTAATGTTGACTTTGCATAATCAATGAAAATTGAAGGTGGCAGCATCAGTGGCGCATCGGAAGGGGAATGTGGAGTGCGTTATTTCATGAAACAAATTTCGATGCACACAATGAAAATGTGTTATAGTGGCTTACAAAATATCTCTTATGGTGGGAGAATTATTTCAAACGATAAATTAATGAAAAATTAGGTACGTTGGAAATTTTCTCAAGAATTATGTTTGGATTAAATACGTTGAGTTAAACGGTAATTCCATTTAAATCATGGTCCCATTGGAAAAAAAAAAATCATGGTCCCATTGGAAAAAAAAATTGTGTTACAGTGCGAAGCCAATAATTCTTACGGCGGTATATTTATTTTGAACGTTAACCATTATGAAAAATTACTTGCTCTTAAATTTAATTTGAACACGGTGCGGTTTTTTTTTATTATGCAATCTTGTGGCCTTTTTTTTCTCTAAAATTTTTTTCAACCGTGTGGTTTTAATACTATTTAATGTACAATTGATTGGTTCTAATACTAAAGAAATTGTGTTATAATGCTAATAAATATACAATTGATTGTATGTTATTTTATTTCCATTATACAATTTTCCGTGTTATTTATTCACATTTCAAATTTGGGATGACAATTAATATGCAATCGTGTGTTATTCTATTTCAAAAATTAAATTAATATGCAACTGTCTTATAAATGGAAGTTTTCAACCGTGTGTTTTTATAGCTAATAAATATACAGTTGATTGTGTGTTATTTTATTTCCATTGTACAATTTTGTACGTAATTCACGGGTCTAATTTTCAAGTTCGTGTTTTTTTTCTTCGTTTTAATGGTATCGTGTGCTATACTATTTTCAATGTACCTAATTCACATTTTAAATCTGGAATGACAATTAATATGCAATCGTGTATTATTTTTATAGACTAAAATTAAAATAATATGCAATCGTGTTATAAATGACAGTTAAAATTTCCTGCAATGAAATAAAATAATATGCAATCGTGTTATAATGGTGTGTATTAAGGGTGAGGATGTCAAACCTACACATAAATGTGTTATTATAGTCTGTATTAAGGGTGAGGAGGTCAAACCTACACATAAATGCTTGAGAAAGAGCGGGAAAAATCTAGGTTAGTTTTAGGGTTAGGGTTAACTTGACCTGACAAGCTTTAGTAAGTAAGATACATAATTCATAGAAAATTCACGATTCTTACATAATACATAGGATGTGTTTTATGATGTGAATGAAGTGGAAACCGTGAACTTAATAAGATGAATTAAAAAAATTAAAAATAAAAATAAATTATTAATGAGAACGGTAAAATTTTCTTCAATAAGGTAACAACTTTAAATAATAAGATAAGATATATAATGATATTTTAGTAATTTACTTAATTTATTATCGGGTATGGGTACCCGTGGGTATGGATACAATCAAATCTGTGTCCGTATCCATATAATAATGGGTAGTCAAATACCCATTTATTATACTCGTGGATACCCGTTTAGCTACCCGCCCCGTGCCTGTGATGGATTTTACCCATGGGTATCCGTGGTCATGAGTATTTTTTCCACCTCTAGATATTCCTACCAAAATATTATAGTTACAAACAAAGGAATGAATGTATGTTAAAAACCTTAACGAATTAAGGTGACCTAGTTATTATTATTTTTAAACCAAAAAGAGAGCAAAAACATCATGTAATAAACCAAGACATTCCAAGTATGTCTGTATCTTTTGGCCTCCACCTATTATTTAGAGCACTCTAGAAAGATTATAAAATAAAAAGACAAGAAATATACAATATCATATTTCAATTCTAATTTATAATAATACATTGAAATATGTGGAAAATTAATGTATACTGATAGTTTAAATTAATGAAAACGTTAACAAATTTATAATTAAATTCAAAGTACAAAATTTAATATAATAATATTATAAATAAATAATATTATTCATATTTACTTAAGTAGGTCAGTTTGATAGGCCTAAGATACTTTTTTTATGACTCAACATAATAGACTTCTAAAAAAGTCCAAGTTTTTTCTATTTAAGAAAAAAAAAATGGTCTAATTTGATTTGTCATAGGCTAGACCGTAAACTTTTGTATGTCGATCTCGCATATTCTCATCCCTAGACCCAAACATAAATTGTAAGACGATATCACAGTTTCCTCCAAGATCCATTGGACCATATGCTATCATGCTTTCACTATCTGACCACCGATCATTTATATCTGCACTTGTTGAGCAAGTGACTCAAAATTAGTGTGCTGGAAGTTTGAAATCGTGACACGATTTTGGCACCGTGACACGATTTTCAAGTCAGAATATGAGTGTGTTTCTGAAAGCCAAATTGTGACACAATTTGAGAAATCGTGACCCGATTTTCGGATAATGTTGTAGCATTGTACTATGTACAAGACTTATCGTGACGCGATTTTGACAATCGTGATACAATTTTGACAGGTTATGGGCACTATATAAGCATTCATTGTTCATTTTTTAAGGAGATTTCAAGAGAGAAAAAATTGAGAAATCAAAGGGGGTAACTTTAGGGTTGAGGGTCTTTGATGAGGTTCTCTTAGGTTGGGAAACATTTGTAAACACCTTGGGTGAGTGAAAATCATTGAGTGTCTTGTTCATTGGAGAGATTGGGAAAAAGGTAGAAATTAAAGGTTTGTTCTTTGTGAGCTTGTTGAAGCTAATTTCTTGTAACCCTTTTATATCTCTTTGTAAAGAACTCATTGACAGTTGTTTGGAGAGATCAATCTCTCCCCTAGAGTAGATCAATTTGGACTGAACTGGATAAACATTTCTTGGTGTGTTTGTTTCTCTTCTCTCTTTATATTTTTCTTGTGGTTTTGTGTTTTTCACTTGATTCCTAGATTAGATCTAAGTTTGTTGTTGTTGTGGCTTGAGATTACCTTGATATTAGTTACTACTTTCCTTTGCTCTACACAGTTGTGAGGGGTGTGTTGAGAGTCTCACGTCAGGTGAGAGATGACTTGAAGATATATTTATAAGTGAGTGACAATACTCGCCTTACAAACTTGTGTGGGATTTTGTTAGTAGCATCAACCACAAATTCTAAGAATTAATATCTTTAATTATCTAAAATCAAAAATTATTAAGAGTTACTGTATTAAAAAAATTTATTTAGACAAATCAAAAAACTATTAACATTTTTTTATATGGTAACAAAATACGCACAAAGTAAATTATGTAAAATTATACGCATAGTCTATTTAAGAATGGAAGAAGTATATACTAATCCTACACATAAAAAAACATCATGAAGGAACTTGTTATTCGAGCCATGGAGACAAAGTTGTCCCTACGACATTGGAATATGAATGCAAAAGAGGAATACCACATAACACATTCTTGCGTGTTGTGTTATTTGGTCTCCTTTACATGGATGTCACACGGTTTATCATGAGGCTGCAAAATTAGCTTCAAACCCTGTCAATGTTAAATCAATTTTTAAATTATTTCAATAGTTTATTGAAAAGAAATTATTATAAATAACGGTGGTGATAATTTTTAATAGTAAGTGAGGTATAATTTCTTTTGTAGTATAAAAGAGAGTCTGAGGCCTACAATACAATTTTATTATATAAGATTTTTTTTCTGCATATAATGATGATAAGTTGATAACTTTTTGTTCGTAAATTCTATCAAAAAATATTTTTCTTATTGGTAGATGTAAAACAAGAGTTTTAGTCTTTTTCTTTTACAAGGTACCTTACCATTGATCTGATCCTAATGATAATACTAATGAGTATTTTATAACTTTAGCATATAAATGGTAAGGTACCTTGTAAAAGAAAAAGACTAAAACTCTTGTTTTACATCTACCAATAAGAAAAATATTTTTTGATAGAATTTATGAACAAAATACTCATTAGTATTAAGGAGAATGTTAACCAGTGCCCCCAGGGCATTGGTTAAGCACCAAATGAAGTAAGTTTTTATTAAAAAGTAATGTAATTATTACTTGATAAAAAATGACAGCTTATATTTCCAAGACATAAATTCTATTTATAGATTCTTTAACCAGCGCCGCGGAGGCACTAGTTTTTTTAATGATGAAAAGAAAATTGATAAAAAAATAATTAAATATTTTAAAGATAATATCTTCATGTGAGTGTGTCCAAAGACTATATATTTGGTCTTGTGACCATGGAAGAATAACTCATTGTTATCATCGTTGGAGATGATTATATTTTGAAATAAGAGATGCAATTAAATAATAATAAAATAATATTGGGATTTACAAATAAATAGATATAGTAGTTAATTTCAATTTCAATTATAAGTTCAGAGCTTTTTTTTCTTTTATGATCAAGTAGTCTAATATTTAAAATTTCACCACAAAGATAAATAAATGGGGACTTTTGGAGCACGATCCCTGCATATTGTAATACATTGTTTCTACAAGTTATGCTTACAATAACAACCGCGGTCCTAAGATTTTGGGTACCATGGACAAATCAATAAAGTTGTATCTTTTAAATTATTTTAATGTCTTTCTTCTTACATTTTTTTTGTTGTAAAAGATTCATTCATATCCAAGGTTCTCCAAAAAACATATTTTTAATAAAATTAATCAAAGAGAGAGTTAAAAAGAAATGGTGCTCTGGACCGTCGTCCACCTTAGAGCCACTGCTGGGAACACCAATTCAAACATTCTCTTTTTTGAGAGGAGTTCAACCATTTTTTTAAGCTGATGTCTCTGACATGATGCTTACATTTATTTACGTATTTGCATGGACTTGTATACTTTTGTTACGTACTTATCTCCACTCTCCAGTCAAGAAAAAAAAGTTTCGCACTTTCTTTTTCAGTTTTTTTTTTCTTCGTGTAGTTTACGCTTCTTTTATAATATGCGTATATACTTTTAAGTATGCAATCAACGTTTCTTTCCTTTTTTTTTTTTTTTTAAGTATTCAACGTTGTTTTCAAAACTAGATTAATGATATGATTATTGTCGATTGCACGTATGTGCCTTAAATTTGATTGTAATGACAATGCAGGGCCTATTGGGGGTATGGGTGGTTTTACGATAGAGACTTTCCATAAAAGCACAAATGCCAAACACATAAAAGATGATGGTGAGAGACACATCAAATTAAGTACCTCTAAGAGAGAGCATCTGATGGAGCTAGGAATAAGAGAGTCCTAAAGGGTAAATATAATGGTAGGGTTGGTCTCCACAACAAAGGGGTGGGATATTGATTGTCAATAAATGCTTTAGTTACTGATTGCTGTTTCATATATTAATTGCTATCCTTGGTGTCACAAACAAATTAGCAACCCACCCACGTGCATCACAGTCTCGCACAACATATGCATAGTATATTTGAAGTTTAAGATGAATTTTAACATGAGATATTTTTTGAAGTTCATAAATAATCTTCCTATCCTAAGTTTGTCAAGTTTTGTTCTTATATTTAAAAAATCAATAATTTTTATGCACCGTTTATTTTATAACCCACCCAACTGCATTTCTGTTAGGCCAACACATATCGAAGTTTAAGATGAGACATTTTTTAAAGTTCATAATATTCCTATTTCTTTAATGGCTAAATTTGTCATTTTTTTCTTATATTTTAAAAAAGATTAATTAGTAAGCTCTTAAATTAATAATCGATTTTGTTTGACATTTTTTTAATTGATTATAAGATATATTAAATTAGTTCTTAAAATATTTACATGACATGATTTGATCAAATGTATGTATGTATATAAAATACTTTATCCGATCATTGTATTCAAATTAAAAAGGAAGTCTTGAATGATCATAAATATTTGAGCACATCATTTAGACAAATACTCCAAAAGTATAATAATAGACACTTCCATTTTTTTTTGGAAATTTAGAGGATCTCAACTCATCAATTATTTAATTTTTTTTTCTCTTCCTATTTTTTTTTCAAATGTGTATATGTCTAATGAAGCGTCCAAAGTGACCAAGCATGTATGTATTTTTCCCAAATTACAATACAGAGAGTGAGAGTGAGAGATCGAGTAGTCAAATGAAAATAGTTGAAAGGTCGTTTCAGATCACAAACTACAGTTTATCCACCAGAAAGAAGGGTGGTGAATGTAATGTAACGTATAGTATTCATATCAGTATATGTTACCAATCACCCCAACCAACACAACTTGGCTCCACACACACACACACACTCAGTTTTCATTCATTTCTTCATATTTCACTTTTTGCCCATCTCTCTCTTATAAAGCTGCAAACGAGATCTATCCACTTCATCATAGTAGTATAGTGTAGTATAGTATCCCCTTCTCACACACCTTTGCAAATCTGGGACCATTATCAATATGATATCATCCATCCTACCTATATATCTTTTGAGATCCTCTTTCTTTTGTAATACTATGTACGTATTTTTCTTTTTTTCTCTTCAAAAAGCTAATCATTTGCTTTGAATTTTTCAAGCTAGGGTGAATCTTAAATGCCAGTACATGTTTCATCTATCATCCTAGCTTAGCTTCTCCACTATCCATAACAAATTAAAGGGCATCATATATATATATATATATATTTGCAAAAAGCTGACCTATATACTATATATTTGAGTGATCTCACACAAAATGAAATTAAGAATATCTAAAATTTATCCATAATATAATCTCCATATAACTTTCTTTGAGATCTAGATCATCTGCAGCGGCTGCATTGTAGTGAGTGCATAACCGTTAGATCTGAATACCTAAAAGTGAAACACTCATATTTAATGGTTAAGTAACTGCTTTTTTTTTTTTTTTTGAAGGAAATGGTTAAGTAACTGCTGAGTAGTGGCAAAATACAAACATGGATCATCTCATCTGCATCATCCTTAGTCCTTACATTATATATATACGGCTCTCTCTAGCCAAATGTCACGGTTAAAACAATGTAATGACCAAGGTTTTAAATTGCGGTCCGCATCAACAATTGCAGCCATAGTATTGTTGTGGCAATAGCTCCGCAACGGCACTACAATTGTGGTGTGATCTTCAATAACATTTGTGGCTCCATCGTAACCACTTCAGTTGATTTCGATCATGATAGTTCAAATCTTCACATCATAAATTTAAATTTTAGAATTATAAATAGAAATATTCTCTTGAAAATTGTGTATTCTACTTTTTGAAAGTTAAAAAATGTTAATTTTAATGAAAAACTTGTTTTTTCTTTTTAATTTTAGTTTATTAACCAGTGCGTTGGGGCACCGTTAACAAAAACCTAAAACCATTTCATGTGCGTCACAAAAGCAATGACATAATTGCAACGACCACAACCGCAATTTAAAACCATGTTAATAACTTAGAGATGATGAAAAAAATTCATTCATTCGATTGATCTGACGACTAATTAAGTTTCAACTATTACATGACTAGCTAGAAAGGATCTGAATCATAGACAAAATATAGCTTAAACCCAATCATGATATATTCACTTTTTATCTCTCAATTAATGGTGTCGGGACTTGAGATAGACAAATTGTAGATAGTGGATTAACTAGTGAATATATACGTAAAAAGACGAGTTTGAGAGAAGAAAGTAAAGTTATCGATGCCCAAAATAAAATCAATGAAATGCCTCAACAGTAATTTGTTCATGCACATGCATCGATCGATCACTATCCCTCAAAGTTTGAATAGCCTAAAGTTCTGGATTTGAGATCGTGAGACCAGAAAAAAGGACTTATCTTCATCTTGACCGTTTTTCATCTTGGACAAAAAGCTCAATTTATAAATTAAGAATAATACATTACATATATACATATACATATCATTGTGCAATATACAGCAATATTTGGCAACCGCAATTAAAAATTAACATTTCATCCCTTTGCTTAAATTTGGTATAAAAACTTATGCTACAAAGAGTGGCTGTTATATACCTACAAAAATACGAACATAATATAGAAATTTAAAGATTTAATAAAAATAAATAAATAGAAATGTAAAGCATGCAAGCTGTGCTGTCTTTAGTTCGGCAACATGAACCCACAATTTTTTTTTTTTAAAGGATGAACCCACAATATATATTATTGTATGAAACAATTGGGAATAAATTAATTTACATAGATTAGAGTTACTAATTAGTAATTATGATTAGACATTAATCTAGGGATGGCAATGGGTACCCAGTGGGTAGGGTACTATAGTACTCATCCCCATACCCGCGTTTGTAAAAAATACCCGTACCCAAGCCCATACCCTCGTAGGCAACAACTTTAGTGCCCTTCCCCATACCCTATGGGTACTTAAGTCCCCATACCCGCACCCGTTACTTGCACTTTAGCCATGAAAAGAAAATAAAAAACACCACAATTGAAATAAAATTATGATCCAAAAAATTTCAAATCAAATAATAAAATAGTATAAATCATAATATTTAGCCAAATAAAAAAACATCCAAAATATCCCTAGAAAGAAAGAGAAAATAGATATTTTACATCAGATATACATTAAAAAGTTGCAGTTGCATGTTAAAGTCATAATTTTGTCAAAAAAAAAAGTCATAATAAATTGTTACTAAAGTTTTTATTAAGTTGCATTAAGCTATTTTAGGGTTAGGCTTAAATAGTTAAATAAATTAATTAATTGTACACGAAAAATAAATAAATTATTTTTTATATTATATAAATACATATATGCGGGTTGCGGGGCTGGGTAGTACAGTGCCCATACCCGTGCCCATACCCATTCAAATTTGCGGGTAATTACCCATACCCAAGCCCAGACCCATGAAAGCGGGGTTTTACCCTACCCATAGCGGGTATTTTTTGCGGGTGCCCATAGGGTCTGGGTCTAATTGCCATCCCTAGTAAGGAAGCCTTTTGTTGATTTTTGACCTTACGTACTACAGCCCTAGCCAAATTTATAAATCAATTCAGAAAAACACTAATTCATCTACTTTCTTATAAGCATATTCAAGTGTATTTGGTGGCAAATCCGACTGAAGTTTTTTTTTAGGGTTACCGTGTTATTGGTACGTACCGGTTGCTTAAAAGAAACATGTCTCTTACCACTTGAACAAATCTATTGTTGATATCCGTTAGAAGTAGCTAATAAAATTAGTAGGAAACGTGGAAATAAAAGTTTTGTCCTCTCAACTTGTGAAAAAGCTCATTATCTTGTCTATAAAAGTGTAGGAAACCTATTTTGTAATGGGTTTTGAGTATCATTGTACTTGATTTAATAAATTTTGCTTAGAAAAAAATATTAAAGCAGAAGGGTTAATAGGTTTTATACATGATGAGAACAAAGTCAAAGAAAGTTGGATATTTATCTAGCTAACAGCTATATATGATTTGTATCCAGTCACTTACTCTCCTAGCAAATGTTCCAACATAAAAGGAAAAAAGAAAGAAAATTTTACCTTTCCATTTAAACTAATTAATTGGTACTGATATTAATCATTTCACAAAATAATTAACATATTAAGATAATTAAGATATAATGATTAATCATTCATTATCTTGCTCTACTTCAGAAGCTGGTTCATCCTCTTCTTCAAATCCATCACACCCATAAGCAGCATGTCCACTTCCAAAAGCTTTGATATGATCTTTAAGAGACCTCTTGTGTTTAAAATCAGAACCACAGATACAATACCAAAGCTTCCCACAATTCTTTTCATGAGTTCTCCAATCTCCTCTAACAGCAAAAGCCTTGCTACATTTTCTACACATGAATGGCTTAATTCCATGTTTCCTCTTGTAATGTGTTTGAAGTGTTCTAAAATCTTTGAGAGGCTTTGCTCTTGGATGATCAATGTTGTTTCTGCACCCTGGTGCACAACAGTAACAAGGTAGCCTTAGCATTCCTGTTGGTTGTGTGCCTCTTAGAGATTCAGGACCTTTTCTGTACTGTGATCCATGCCCCCACATATGCATCTATAAAAACAAAACAAAAAATCTTATAAAGATTTTAGTATAAAGTTAACAAAGCAAAATGATCAAAATTTGTACTACAAACTCAGTGAATGTTTATACATACAAAATAAATATTTTTTATTTTGGAAAAGACTGAAACTGAAATTCAGTAGATCTTGATAATAAGGTCGGTCTGACACGATCATTGCATATTCAAAATAAATAATTTAAAAAATTATTAATGTACAATCATGAAGGGCAAAGATTTAATTTGGAGTGTAGCTAACACTGCAGCTAATAAAAATACTATCACAAAAAGTTGAAATAAAGTTAGAGAAGAAAAAAATAAAATTGATTACTAAGGCCTGTTTGAAATAGTTTTTGAAATATATAAGTCTTCTTTTTACAATGGTTATTCTTTTACATGTTTTAGTTTTTTAGTCCCAAAACTAAAAAATTGAAGACAGTTTCCAAAACTGTAATTTTAAAAATAGTTTCGCAAACAAGTTTTTAAAAACTAAAGAAGAGTTTTTGGAAAGTGTTTCAAACAGGCTTTAAACATCTGTGACAAATTTAAAGATGTATTCCACATTTTTCTATCTCTAAATTTTCTTTGCTAAATAAATTTGTCAAATAGTTAGCACTTAGCAATTTCTTCTAGCTAAAAAAACAGAATATAATTTAATTAAACTATGGAAAAAAGAAGGCAAATTTGGATGGTATATTAGCATGGTTGGATTGGACTAAGAAGCCACAAAGAGGAACAATTTTTTATTTATTTATTTTAATGATCGATCTGGAAGAAACACTGAAAAATTTTCTGTTCTATACAGGTGGGAAAATACAGAAAGAAGTAGCACAGATTTCAATGTAGTAAAAGGCATAAGGAACATTGATTGAGTAGTTTAGTCAATCAAAGAAAAGGAAAGGTGTAGTAAGGTACTGATCCCAGTCTCTCAGTATATATGAATCAGGAAAAGCTAGAAGAATAGTTGTTTATTTAAAACCATGCAAAATTTAACACTAGCTATCCCAAAATTATTTCTTAAAATAAATTTAAAAAATCCAATGAAATTAATATATGCTATAACTCTAGAAGAAAGAGGTCAAGTATTTCTGAAGAAAGAAAAAAGAAGGAAAGAGGTCAAGGAAAAAAAAGCAGAAGTGAAAAACTTTAAACTAATAATCATAACTTCTTCAAAAAGAAAGAAATGAAAGAGGAAGACAAGTAAGTACATCAAAGTTTAACAAACAATCTTTTCCTCTTTCTATCCAAGCATCAGAGAACCGTTAATGGTTCAAATCAAGGAAGAAAGTTATTGACAGAAAAGGGAAGCAGAAGCAGAAGCAGAAGCAATGGAAATTTATTTTTCTTTGTTTTAAACCTTGAATTATAAAGGAAGTGTGAAAGATGAAACAAAACAGAAGAACAAGGTCTTTGGTGAGTGTGTATGTGTGTGTGTTGATAATGATATAGCTACCTGCATGTTGTTATATCTATTGAAAGTTTTAGAGCAAACAGGGCAAGAAAACTGAGTTGGACCAATGAGAATCTGAGAAGGAGTAGGGATCCAATATTGTCCTTTGTTAAGCCTATTATTAACCATGAATCCTGAACAAGAATCCTCACCAACATGTTCTTTATCAGTGATAGTGATCTCTGAGGAGTTATTAGAGGAAGAAAGTACAGAAGCCATTTCAGCAGCACTAGGGTTTGGTAAACCTATGTGAAGTGCAACAGTAACAGTAGTAGTTCTACTACTACTACCATCTTCTTCCCTTTCTTCTAAATCCATGGCAGTGCAAGGAAGGTCTTGAATATCCACCTCATGTTCTTGTTGATCTTCATCATATTTTTCTTGTTTTGTTGGAATTAGGCTTAAAAGAGGTAGTTCTTCTCTTAGAGGAGGAGAAGGTGGTGAAGAAGAGGAAATATGATGATGATAGTGGAAAAAGGTATGGTTATTGTTGTTGTGGTGGTGAAGAAAAGGGTGGTGGTTTTGTGGAGAAGGGTTTGAATTTGAAGATGGAAAAATATGGTTGAATTGGAAGAAACTTGATGAAGAAGAGAAAAGATTAGAGTAAGGGTTATCAGCCATGGATATATTATTTGATGAGAGATCAAGTGGGAACAGTTTATGGCTAGCTACTTGAGTTGTTTGCTTTTATAGAGAGAGAGAGAGTACAAGATGGCTGAAGGAAGTAGTGGACGGTGGAGTGAAAGAGAGAGAGAGAGAGATTGAAGTATCATCAAACATGGGAAAGCTAAAGGTAAGTGGTGTGGGAGAGAAAAATCATTATAATGATAATACTATATAGAAAAAAAGATTATTTTCATGAAAAAGAAAAACAGACGCTTTAACTAGTCTTTCATAATTAGAATTTAATCAAGATAAAGTACGTTGGAATCTAATGACATTTTTATTGTATATATGCCATCTTAATCCTATGTCCTATGTAATGTAGTTTTAGTATAATACTTATTCTTTGTACTTGTATAATACAGTTAGCGCCCGTTTATGGTTAAGAACTTGTGATCAATTAATATTTGCAATCATTTCAATTCCAATAAAGTCAGCTATCTCTCCCTCACGTATTACATTTTCAAACCCATGACACTTGCATCTATTATTCACTTAAAAGTGCTTATTGGTTTTAGTGGGTTTAATATTACTAGCCCGCTCCTTATCTTTAATCCTTAAGATACCATTAACTTTAGTTCTTCACTTGTATTGCTACTTACTATTTGTTTTGTGAAATCACTTTTATTGTTGCTAACCTTAAGAAAAAAATATATAATCCATCCGTCCCAAATTATAAGAAAAAAAAAATCACACTTATTAAGAAAACTAAAACATAAAAATTTGGAGTATAGTTTTGTGTTTTCTTTGAAAAAAGTTTTATAGGAAGATGTAAAAACAATTTTCATTGGCTATTGATTATGGAAAAAATGAAAGAGAGAGAAAATTGAATGTAATTTGCATTTAATTTTATGAGAATAAACAAAAGTTTTTCTTGGAAAAGAGATTTTTTTTAAAAAACAAGATTAAATAGGATAAAAGTTTGTCTTTTTTGCTTATATTTTGAGACAAAGAAAATGAGTTTTTTTTGCTTATATTATGGGACGGACAAGGGCGGATCCCAACAGGGCATGGTGTGGCACTTGCTACACCAGTTTTTTTTTTTAATTCATTGTATTATTTTACTCATATATTAATACAAACATCTAATTTTTTTTTTGTTTATACATGTGTCTATATATTTACTCATATATTAACATGGTGTTATATTTTTTTTTTTTAATTTATACATGTCTCTATATTTTTACTTATATTTAATAAAGAAATAATTTTTTGTACAATTTATACATATATCTATATTTTTATTCATATATCAATACATACATATATATATATATATATATATATATATATATATATATATATATATATTAATTTCTACGCAATTGCGAATTACTTCAAAAAAAAAAAGCGCAACAACACGTTCACCCGTCCATATGCACACGGGTATCCTGTTGTTAGAACATTTGATTCATCTGTTGTAACCTATATACAAAGAGACGTTCCTAGAACAATTAGTAATAATATAATTTTAGTTTATTTTCAACAAATAAAAAATAGATTATTTTCTTTGTAATTTTGGTTGTTACAACTATTTTTAACGTAACTTCTTCTTCTTAAATTTAATATTATTTAATTGTTTGAGAAATTTTTTTTTGCTCCACTAGTATTGTGAAGCCAGATCCGCCCCTGGGGACGGAGGAAGTATGCACTAAATAAATGAGATTAATTATACACACAACAAACCTTTTTTCACATACATGCAATCACATCTCACTATATAATTCAAATTTTATGAAGGTAACAAAAATGACATCACATTGTGATGTGGATATGTAATGAGCATACGAGAACCCATTGTATACTCCACTTTTAATATTTTTTTAAGAAAATAAAATTGATTATATTAACCGAGATCTTGATGTTAATAGCACAAGGAGTGCCGAAAACCAAGCCATTATAAAACATTGTAATTGATTAGGTATATATAGAAAAGAAATTTACAATAGGTGATGACATGTATGAGAATTAAATCTAAAATAAATTTTAGGTCAAATGCATCTAAATGTCCTTTAAGTTTTTCGTTTTTTTCAAAGTGGTCCTTTAAGTTTCAAAAGTCTCAAACAAGTCCTTTTTGTTTTTGAATCGTTTCAAACAAGTCCTATTGTAGATAGCATAATTGGTAATTGCTTCCTTAAACTCATCTTTGGTACTAAATCTGGCTCCTAACACCCACTTAAAATTAGTCATCTTTTTAGGTATGGCAAATGGTGGATAATGCTCTTTGTTGCTATCATCTGAATCATCACCATCATCCTCTAAAATGACTTGTTTGAAACAATTCAAAAACTAAAAGGATTTGTTTGGGACTTTTGAAACTTAAAGGATCACTTTGGGAAAAACGAAAAACTTAAAGGACCTTTAGATGCATTTGACCTAAATTTTATTGTTACATGGTAGCTTTAGTGAAATTTATATTGACAATAGACACTTCAAATTGGCGCAAATAATAAAAGGGAAACATAGGAGATAGGTAGAGGAACAAGCCAACAACAAAAGGAAAGCAGCCGAAAACTTTAATGGGACAAAAACAAACAACTCAAAGCTTGAAGAAATGCAGAAAATAAACCATGGTCATCCAAACTAAGAGGTACTAGGAAACCAATCATAAAACAACCTCAGTAGCATGACCGTATCCAAATATTATTATAATTTGATTTATCCTTGCTAAAGTTAATTATATATGATTCTAGTTACCTAGTTATATATGTTCACTTCCACTTATTGTCATGTGTAGGATCCACAACCCGGGAGATTGACTGGAACATGCTATAGATAGGGGGATTCTATGTTTTGGAAGAGCTAAGAGTTATAGATACTACATATTCTACTTCAGCTATTGATTTTCCTTCTTTTCGTTTTATCATCTTCTAATTTTTATTTCCGACATTCTCGTCTTGGGACACATTTCTACTTTTAGTCTAGATTATAATACTTAGCTTCTACTAGAGCTTTAGGAAAGCTACAAACTAGTGGTGTTTCTAATTGGTTTGGTTTGCAAGCATGTTTAATTTTCTATTTTGCATTTTAGTAAAAGTATTTCTATTTCTAATAGAAAGTCAGGTGTTTCCATTTTCTGCACTGTGACTTGTGGCTTTACTTTGTCAATTTGGTATAAAGTGTTCAATTGGTTGGGATGATGCTTCCCAAGTTGGGAGATTTATTCCATCATCAGGAAGAGGTAACAACAATAGAAAATGTGTGACCATAATTTGGCACTCGATTCTTTGGGAGCTTAGGAACTTATATATTTTCCCTAATAAAATCTTGAGATGTTCAAAAATGTTCGAATCTCAGACTTCGCATATATTATGCATTGTTCCTACCAACTGAGTCAAGTTCAGGAGGACACTCATGATTCTATATATAGAGTTAAATTGTAACATAAAAATATATTTTTAAATCATATCATTAAAATAAGAAGAGAAAAAAACCCTAACAAATCATAAAAATATTGTAAAGAGAAATATAAATTATAAAGATATCTTTGTGATATATCCTATTTTAAATATAAATGTAAATCTAAAATATATTGTATGCATTCAATTTGAACTTCAGTTTATCATCAAAGACGTGTTTGGCTGAATTGGAATTTCAGGTTTTCCATGGTTGTTATCAACAACCCACCACTAATTAATCATTTAACTAAGGTAACTAATAATATAATCATAGGTACCATTGTATACAATAGTTACAAATGTTAGCTTTTGTGCTGCTTTGGTTCACTGCAAAATGTTTTTTTTTTTTTTAGGATTCATGGCTAAATTATAGAACGAGATTACCTTAAATGGATGGGTTTTACTCTTAACTTTATTTATGAATGTACAAATATTTGGTTAGTTGGAGGATGATGAGGAGGAGGAGGTAAGAAATTTGTCCATGCTTGAATTTGATATTGTCCTTAATGTTTAAGGTATGTAAAAATCAAACATAGGTAAAAGGGTTAAGAAAGCTCACAATTATATGAAGTGGATGGCCAAGTTTTTGTCATGAGGTTTTTTTTTTCCCTTTAAAATTTAATGAAAAATATTTTTTTTTTGGTAGGTCTAAAACAAGGACTTTAGTGGTCTTACTCTCAGACCGGCCATGTAGAGAAGCAACTTGCCACCACCCCCTTGCAAATGATTTGATTTAGACGGATAATACAGGGGAGTTCACGATAACATCAATGATAATGAAAAAATTGTTCTAATTGTTGGTGATTTCAATCAAGTCCCACCAAGACAATGATGTGCAAGGCAAATATCAATGACAATCAAGCTAAACAAATCAAGCAACATTTGATTCAACAAAAAAAAAATCAAGCAACAATTGATTCAACCAAAAACAAGTATGGCAAAACCAAACAATGAATCCAAAGGCACACAAGAGAGTAGAGGGACAAACACATCAAGATTGATTATCCAGTTCGGCACCTATGTCTGAGGGAGATAGCAGTTTTTTAATCCATTATGAACGAGTCTTTGCATGAGATATAAAAGAGTTACAAAAAAGTGACGAATAAACCTCTATTTCTACCATTACATATATAATCTTTCAAAAAAGTTACAAAAGTGATCAAGAAATTATCTTCAGTTACTCGCCAAGAGCGATCCCTAATTTTTCTTGTTGTCTCTCTCAACCCCTCACTTGATAATCATTTTTTTAAAAATTGTAAAAGGGAGATTTTAATTAATTGAGCAGTGACGGATCAAGAAATTTTAAATAGTGGGGGCACCATGTGTATTGATAAGCAACTTGTAGAATTTAACTTTTGATTGGCCCTCTCAGAAGAAGAAAAAAAAAACTTGTGTGATTGGCTTAGTTGAGAAAGAAAGGTTATGTGAAGGGTGTGAGGGCATACCCTTCTTCATAAGATAAAAACACATATTAGAGCATCCACAATGGAGACACCCATTTTTGGGTTTTTAAATGGGTCCCCGTGTACATATCACTCATTTATAATTTTTTAATAGTAGTACCTAATAAGCATTCAATCACTCCAACCCAGATCTCACACAAAGTTCTTAAATGGGACCCACTAATCAACTATCAATAACTTTATATCATTATATTTCAATTTTTTAATATTAAAAGAGTGCGGGTCCCGCTCAAAAGCGGAGGTCTTAAGTAAGACCCCAAGTCTTATAAGACCGTGAAAAAGATTCTCCCCATTGGGGGTACCTAATAGATACTAAGTCTTAAATAGTTAAGACCCTCCGAATAAAGATGGTCTTATACCACTAAAAAATATATTATGAAAACTTTGTGCAAGCACATGCCTTCACACCACTCAACATACATCCGTCGTTGAATTGAAATAGCACTAATGTCTATTTTACAACCGCTCCTAAAGAATAGAACTCAACACCTTAAGGTTATAAGGCTATGATCTTATCCACTTAGCTGGCACCTCAAGTGTACTCACTTGATAAAATCACTCAAGAAAACAAAGAGAAAAAACTTTTGATCCTTCCTTCGATAAAATCAACTATCCAAAATGTTTAAAATATGTTTTCCATCCTTTACTCATCATGTTGTATATCCTACATACATCTCATTACCTATGTAATAATATACTCCATCCGGTCACATTTATAAGCAAAAAAGCACTTTTTAGATTCATTCAATACTTAATGTATTCGGTCAATATATAGACCAAATATATTATGTATTCAATGAACCTAAGAAGTACTTGTTTGCTTATAAATGTGACCGGAGTGAGTAATACATAACAATACATAATATAAATTTAAAGCGAACCATGTATAAATAATATATGAGTACAATGTATAATCTGGCAATCTTTTAGGATTTGATTTCACATGTAAAAAACCTATTGCACAGTATCATAAAAGTCATGATTTTTTGTGTTGTTCTTTCATCATAATGCATTTATGAATTGAGAAATGGCAGGAATAAAGTAAATCCCTCCCAGGCTCCCAACCCTTCTTTTTGCCCCCTGCTACAATAATCCTGTTTGTTTAAAGATTATGTTATTTAAACATTAAAATATAAACACCGTATATATTTATGTCCATTTCTCTCTTGCTTTTTATTTGATACAACTTACTCACATTTCAAATATACATATAAATACTAAAGAACATCATATTTGACATCAAAATTTTGATGTCAAAAAATCATTTCTCTTGATTAAATATGTTAACTGCACCTATTGGCCCACTCCTAAATGCAGTCGTTGGAGATCCAAAAGCAGCACTTAGTGCCTAATCTGGACCCAAAAATATAAACAGAGGCCAATGCAAAGCAATGCAAACGTTTTCTTTCCTTTTCACATGCATCTCACTGCCACTCCCACAATACAATAATGTCATTTTGTCCTATAAATCATAATTGTAACACAAATTCGAGTTATGGTGATTAAAACATTATGTACTGTACCAATACAGCCATTTTAATTATTTAAAAGTTTTGCAAATGCCTTAGTTATTATGGGACGGAGGAATTATATATATCAGCATGACTCCATTTTTAATACTGTAAAAGAATAATCTAAAAAGGTTACATATAATGACTAATGAGGCATGGGGGAGATTTGACAGGACAATCTCTATGAGTTCATAGGTTGCTTAGCCGACTGGTATGCGCACACCAATGGAAATGTTGGGCTCATATTGGGACTGCTTATTGTTTCATGTCCCTGTGGCTGTATGTATTTATCTTCATATGAGTTCATAGGATTTGTGTGAGAAACATATTCTATCCAATTTGCCTTTCCCTTGGTAGAAATGGGAACCGTGCAACCTCTAAATTTAAATTAATTAATAATGACCAAACCATGTGCGAGTCATTTCACTTTTCAATACAATATTAATTATTTTTTCCCCTTTATAACTCTAATTAATATTACTTTTATCACTCAGAATTCAATATATTTCACTTTGCATTTATGATAGTGGATAATATACTAATACTTAACGAGAGCACTTAAAACCATTTTTCTCTCTCCTTCATTTATACATTTTTCTTAATAGGTGTAAAATGAGCAAATGACTCAGATAATCCGGGACGAGGGATTATATTCTAACAGCACATGCTAATCACATATTAAGAAAATTAAAAGTATAACTTTTACATTGAAAACAACAATTCTTAAATGTGTTCCCTTAGCTAATTTCAATTGGCAGGGACATTGTATAATATATACATGGGCGCCGGAGTTTGAACCTCACACAACTCACTTATTCACTAAATTCCTAGTCATTAGGCTACTTAACAAAAAATTACAACTCTGAAATGATTAAAAAATTGAATGCAAAATTTTCAAAATAGACATTTTATATTGGGTCCCTTGACATGTGTCATATGTTCACATTTCCTTTAACACGTATTTTTTAACACACTATCTTAACATGAATCCTACCAAATAACGTGGGTCTGATAAAGTTAGTAGTATATTTTCGATAAAAAAAGGTGGTGATGAAAATTGTTTTAACCATTAGTTAAATCCGAAATTCTAACGAGTGTTATGAGTGTTCTAAGTGGCCCTGGAATACTTGTTAAGAAGCTCAAAGGAAAAAAAAAATTATCTTAAAAATAAAATATTCTAGAAGTGTCAAATGGGCTACCCCGAACCGTTTAATTAAATTCTAAATTTATTTTTTCAATAAAATCAAATTAATAATTTATAACTTACAAACTTTAAAACTTTTAGCTAAATTTATATGTTTTTATTACGTTTACATATTTAAGCATCTTTTTAGTTAAATGTTAACTAGTGCTCTCTGGGTATTAGTTAAGGATCTTAAATGGTAATTTTTTATAAAAGTTTGTGTAATCAATGAATTGAAAATTGAAAACTTTAACATTTTTAAATATAAGCAAAAGTCAAAATGCATTTAATCTTCGTTTGGACTAAATACGTTTTGATTTCGTTTATTTTTAAAACTGGAGGGAGTTGCTTAATGGTGCAACAAGTGTTTGTTGTTAGACATTAGGGAAGAGTAAAATATTTGCAGTGTAAACTTCCAGTTTATTGGTGAATGTTGAGAAGCATTTAATGACATGCTTAGCTGAACCCTATACTACAATATTGGCAAAATGAACAAAAGAATGTGTTGGCCCCTATAAAAGCAGAGGTCATGGTAGTCTAAGAATAACATGCAAGAGGACATAGGAGAAAAAGACATAGTAGAATCAGCTATATGTGGTTTTTATCACTTTTGCAGTTTTGCTCCAAGATTATTCAATTCAATCGTAACTGAAGATTGTATTGTTAACATTTTTGGCTTCTTGAGTTTGAGCAATTGGCTAGCTGCTTAGCTATTGAAATGGTGTGGAATATTAGGGGAATGGAAAAACTGTATTATAAAGTACTATTTTGAAACATTATTGTGATCATGGTTTTGATTTTTGATGTCTTTACAACCGTGAAGCAATAGTCGTGATTTAAAACATTGACTAGAGTATATTTTTTTTATGGGAAATGCTAAACGGTGCCCTTAGGACATTGGTTAAGATGATCAAAATAGAAACTTTGCATTGGAAAATAGTGAAAAGTGAAGAATTTAATTTTTTAAAAGTCAAAAAATTGTTGAATTCAATGTAAATATACTGCTTTTGGTTTCCTTAACCATTGCCCTAAGGGCATTGGTTAGCAAGATCCTTTTTTTATATATTTTCATTTGCATTATTCTTACATCACATCAATATAATGTGGTCAATAGCCAGAAGATACTGTAATTCCCTGTAAGAATATGAATCAATATTAATGAAAGAGCACTAAAATTCTTGCTCATTAATTATGTTGCAGATGTTCTAATGATTAACACCACCGGTCTATAATTAATAACTATATGTGCTCTCTGTAGCATATAAACAGTACCCCCTATATATGTGTGCTTCTTCCAGTTTCTTACTCGGTTACGGTTACTCCTACTCGTGTATCTATTCTTGATATCTTCACCTTTAAATCCTTTTGAAACATGAAAACATTTTTGAGAGAAAACATAGTGTATGTGAGTGGGTGAAGCACTAAGTTTGTCTTTCCATGGAAAAAAAAAACCAATGCAAATATGTACTAATAAAAAAAATTATTTTGAATA
The DNA here is from genome assembly GCF_051527215.1 of Medicago sativa. NCBI lineage: Eukaryota > Viridiplantae > Streptophyta > Magnoliopsida > Fabales > Fabaceae > Medicago > Medicago sativa. The sequence continues at coordinate 88,238,130 of NC_140755.1, read as the reverse complement.
TGTTAGAAGAGATTTAATGATGGGTTTGATGCATTTAGGAAAAAGATAGGAGTATATAGAAGTAAATAAATTTTGTGTAGGTAAAAGGGGACACAATCAAACAATTGAAGCTAGAAAAGAGTATTTGTGTTGACAAGAGATCCCATTTGGTTATTTCATCCTTTTGTGTCTCCAAGACAGCTCGAGTGGGTTTGCATATAGTAGTATCATTAAAATAAACAATTAGCTAATCATAGTATTATAGTAATTGTGTGTTCTCGTGCCAATGTCTTCTAAAGACCTCTTCTATATGTATAAATATATGCCATGCAATTGCCAATCCCCAAGATTACAATGAATATTAAAAAGGAACTCCTACTTAGAAAAGCTTAGTCTCCTAGTATTAATTTAATTTCTCCATATGGTCATGAAGAAATTGACTGATATAGGTTAACTAGAGAAATAAGGTCATAGTATTTTCTAACAATTTATTTTCTTTTTGTGGTAGAGAAATCATGAAGAAAAAAAATGGAGATTCTATTTTCAAAAATATCAAAAATAATTTTTGAATTTTTTTAGAATTTTGAGAATATTTAATCTACTTTTTAATTTAAATGTATTTTCAAAATTTCTATGATATCTCATCAAAATAAAATAAAACTTCTATAATATCTTACCTAACATTTTTTTATTTTACCCATGAAGAGATATAGGAAAAGCCATAAACAAACGGCACTAATATTCCTATTAGCTTTGTGTAAGAAATTAACTTAAAATTAAAGAAAATATATTAACTTTAAAAAATATAAGATACATTACACAGAGTGTAAAAGATATAAATTGAATGAAAGAATAAACCAAAAGAGTGTAAAAGGTTCAATTTGGTGGGTCTAGTAAATTAAGAGAGTTGGTGACACTTAATATTATTAGCTAGGAAGAGAGGTGGAAATTAATTGAAAGTATATTATTATGATTATGATGATTGAGAGTTACTATTGGTACAATATTGTGACATCATTTTTCTCGCTCTCTAGGTTTAATTGAATTCACTGTTCATATATATAAAGTGATCGAGGCTTATACCTATCAGGCTTGTGCTAGGAAACAACACAATAAAAGTACCTGAATACACAGCAGTGGCATAGTTAATTTCTGTTCAAAACAAAACAGAAAAAAACACAGTGGCCTGGTTAAGATTGAATATCAAGCTTTTGTTACCCACTCTAACATTATTATTATTACTTTTTGTCCATTCATAAATACATGCATGAATGGGATTTAACACTGAATTGATGTTTAATCTTGTCATGTTCACACTAACATCCAAATTATTTAGACTTTACATATAATGGTTTACATTCCACACGATGACAAAATTAATTTTACTTTATGTTAAAATGAATCAAATCAAGTTTTTTTTTTCAATTATAATTATTTTTGTTTCAGTAAATTAAAACACTTTCATCTCTATTCAAGAAACAACTGATCACTAGCTTCTTGATCCCATATTTTTAGAGGCTGTGTATAGATTTTTTTTTTAAGATACCCTAGATCTAATCCTCATACCCCACAAAAATTTAATAGATCAAAATATCCCTAAAATCGTGGTCAATTTTAATTTTCGTACATGAGGCATTAGATGCAAATTCTCAGTTGGCTGTGAATTCGCTCCGACATTCTTTGAGTTTGTTTTTGGTTCTGCCAGATGTAAAAATCAATTTTGAAAAAAAAAATGGAATTCGTAAAATTAAACTAAATTAAATTAAAAGTAAGTTGAATATGAAGTGATTAAATTTACATATATTAATATAAAAGTAAATTGAACAATAAATTTGAGACCAAAAATTAATGAAAGTGAAATTAAATGATAGATCAACTGATCAATGATTAATTACATATGAATAGAAGGCAAGCGAGCAGCATGTTGCGCCGTTGAACCTTTTTAGATGGTAAAATCAGTCATCGTAGAAAGTCTAAAGTGTCAAATGCAAATAGTATAAAAACATGTTGATTGTTAGAACACGTTTTCTCAAGTTTGACAACTTTACTTAACACAACTTATAAGGTTGTCAGTCATACCATAGAAGCCTCAACCCCTAATCAAATTTCTACTTCAAATTAATTAATCAAATTTCTACTTCAAACTAATTAGAATCAATATTAATCAATTCAACTTGAGAATACTTGAACATTTCAAAATCAAATTTAGCTCCAAAATCGAATCAAAATTACAAAAAGATGCTATATTTTTTATGCATAACCGGTCTGTCTATACAGGTAAGAATTACACACAGGTTACCTAGATCTCGACAGTTTAACTAATGATCCTCAACGCTCCGGCATGACTTACAAGTTATAAGTCATGTCGGAGCCTTCAATCGAACCAGCAGTTATATCCAGGTCCTACTCAAGTTATAAGTCATGTCGGAGCCTTCAATCGAACCAGCAATTATATCCAGGTCCTGACTCTAAAAAATGAATAAAAACTGTCTTACGTTCATGTTGGTGGAAGAGTCTTCTGCATGAGAATTGAGAGGAGACATCAATCAAGAAAATTGCTTTTCTGACATTGAAAACTTCACAATGACACAAGTAAAATACTTAAATGCCCCCAGCAGTAATTAACTACCGTTCAGGAACTGATAGCAGTTAACTACCGCTGGACTCAGCGGTAGTTAACTACCGCTGAAAAATTGTTCTCTCTATTCTGTTATCTTGTTCTTCATTTTCCTCGTTTACCGGCTTTTGTTTTTGTTTTTCCTTTTGTTGTTTTTTTAGCTTAATTTTCATACTGTTGAATTGAATTGGCTTGATCTGCAAGCTGAATTTCTCACTTTGTTTTTTATGAAATGGGTTTATGAAAGAAAAAAAAATTGCCACCCTTTTGATGGATCTTTCATAAATTCAATAACTTTATGTTTTTTTTTTATGTTCTTTTGCAATATGAAAAAAATGGTGATTCATTAGTAGCAGATTAGATCTTTTGGGTATGATGGTTCTCCATAATTGATATATGAGATCTGATCACAATCTGCAAATAATCATGTTACGATTTTTGTGTTATTAGTTGATAGAATTTGAAAATGAAGAACAAAATAGCAAGTATATCCAAACACATTGAATATGAAAGCTGGAAAATGAAGAACAGAGATGGGAGGGATGAAAGCGAATAGAGAGAACAAAAAAGCAATTTTTCAGTTGTAGTTAACTACCGCTGGGTCCAGCGGTAGTTAACTGCTGCCAGTTCCTGAACGGTAGTTAACTACCGTTGGGAGCATTTAAGTATTTTACTTGTGTCATTGTGAAGTTTTCAATGTCAGAAAAGCAATTTTCATCAATCAATTGCAGGTTGGACACATCATCATTAAACCCAAGTGAGCAAAGCCCACCCGAGCCACCAACTTGAAGCCCATATCTTTTAAGGTTTTTTGTTGTCCCCACCTTCAAACAAAACACTCTGATTGGCTCCTGTGTTTCCCATTATGAGGGGCCCTTGAAAAATTATGAGTCATTAAACCTTGTTGCCTCACGTGGACTGTCACCACTAATGCACTTCTCATTCACATTTTATGGCAACGTATATAGCTTTTGTCTTATCTTCCAGTAACATAAGCTTGTTTTTCACTTAACAATTACCACAACTAAATTACTTTGGAAATAATAAACCTTAAGCTGATATATATGTGGATTTGCCAGGAATGTCAAGAACCACGGAAGATTTAGAGCCGTGGAACACATTAGCTTAATAGCTTCTGCATCAAGGCAGAGCGCCCGGTTTCAATGTTCAAAGTCAACACTAGACACAAACTCGTCGAATAAATGACAATAGCCATCGGAGTAGATTATAAAGTAAAGACAGCGTGCGAATTCAGGACTGTTAAATAGCAAAATTATCCAAATGAAAAACAAGGGATGAAGAAGAATATTTTTAGTCAATCCAAGATTATCAATAGAAAGTTTTATCCTAATTATGTTGAAAACTAAACATACACAAATACAATACCACGTAAGAATTGAAGACATACCACGGTAGATTTTAAAGGTAAAATAATTAGTGTTACGTGAATGTTGAACGCACATAAACGCCAACTTCAAGTTCACCAAAATCCTATCTATGCATGATTTTGGTTTGAACAAACACATGCGTGATCTACTGTTGTTTGTCATTTATAGCCTCGGGTTGTTCCTCCTTGTTTTTCGGCTTTGCAGGGGCTACCTTGGCCGGGTTTGAACGCTCTGCCTGTGAGAATAAAATCAAGACTTGCATGAGACCAGTAACAACTGCCAAACCAAAAGTTGAAAATGCAACGCCCTTCCATGATGATAGCAATGAAGACCATTGTAGGAACTTAACACTGCCTGCAACAACCACAAAGCCCCAAGATAGAGCTACCTGCTCCACACATGAAATTGATGGATCATTAGTAAAAAAAACATCTAAATGAAAAAGGGTACAAGACAAAACAATAACAAATAAATAGGAATGTTAAAGAGTTAAGACATATCAAGGAAGTATCTAACCGCAAGAGGCTTTATTGGTCGACGAGAGTCCTGCAGCTCTTGATCACTGAAAGTATCCTCAGCTACATGTTTGTCTAACAATGCATCCTGATGCCCCGGAGGTAAAAAAAAATGGTATATATTATCAAAAAATCGAAGCACAAGAATATATAATTTAGTCTACAGTGCATGCAGATAAGATGAACAGTTTTTCAAAATTTACTACTGATTAAGTTCACTGAAAAAACTCAACAATACCATAATTAATAGTTAAGAGAAGAGAAGAAAAATATAGAACATTAAAGAACTTCATGCAGAGGTTACCTTGGCCACAAATATATCTCTACACCACTGAGCAACAGCTTCATCTGTTTCTGGCAATTCATTCATCAAATGTCGCTTGATATGAACTTGCACCTGTGGTGGTAAAATTGAGTTAAAGTTTTTCAATTAACAAGAAATTATATAAATAAAAATATCTAAGGCGTTGAAGGAGGAAGATTGGAAATCATGTTGATGAAGTCTTCAAATGTAGTGATTTCAAAATGAGGGACGTTATTTGAACATCTAATAGTTGACAAGAATTTGACACCGTATAAAAATACATCACTTATAACTACTGATTTGAGTCAGAAAAACTAATAAAAAAAATATATCATATCTGCACTGTGTGTGTGGGCGCACACGCATGGTGTTGGACAACAAAATTGTTGTCTAAATAACATTATCTCTCTTTCAAAATATGATGTGTCTGTACCTGATAAAATACGGGCAGAGAAAGAATTAAAGTATCAAAAATGAATTAATTTCTAAAACTTGATTTTGATTGGCTTACCACTGAACGTTTCCGCTGTAAGAGCCTTAGCATTGTAGGAGCAGGTGAACTCTTGGGGATAGCCACTGTTATGTCGTAAACGGCAGGAACAAATGATCGCATATGACTTACAGCCGAAACAAACCCCTGAAAAAAGAAAAAAGAGTGAGTATTTCAAAGCAAGTCACAGGAAAGAACAATCAGGCCTGATATAATTGCTAGCAGACAGCCTATTATGATCCAATAAATAAGAAGAAATGTGAAACAATAAGATATCTTTCAATACAGGAAATACAGAAAACATCAGAGAGACAAAACAATGGCAAAAAGAAAATCTACCTAATTGCTATCCATATTAAAAATGGCAACAACCTTAAACCTTAGGAAAAATGCTTGAAGACAATAAACACAATAGTCCCACACAAGTTCATGGGAAGAGAGAGACATCATTAAAGATGAATGCAAGCAAGCTGCTCCAATCAAATATACCCAAACTTGTCTGTAACCTATTTCTACCAAGCCCCTTGCAACTACCCATCTGAAACTGCTACAAAGTAGAGCATTGAACCATTTACGAACAATTACATTATTCAGGCTTACTACATAGATCACACGATCTGATTTTCATTCACTTGGGATAAAATGCCTGGCTTTAACCTTCCAAAAACCTTGCTAGATTATAATCACATATTAGGGTTCTTAATGTCAATAAAATTTCTTTTAAAACGAAGATTCAGTCCTGAAGGTATTTAGGGGTTTCTTTTTTAATTAACTTTGGTTGGGCTGGCTAGTTTTAATGCTAATTAGGTTTATTAGAATTTCATCCTATCCCTTACAGATTTTGTTACTTTGGTAGCAAAAATAGAATTGCCTTCCTTATTCATGTACCATAGGTTATTAAGGGCCTGTTTGTTTTGGATTTTTTTTGAAAAAAATCTATTTTTTTGAGTAAAAAATCACTTTTTTAGTTTTTGTTGTGTTTGTTTGAGATTTTTAAAAAATCCATTTTGCTAAAAAAATCAATTTTAGCCTCAAAATGAAAATCTATTTCAAGTAGCTTTTCCAAAATCTATTTTTTTCTTAATGCAAGGAACTCAAGTGTAAGTGTTTCAAATCTCAAAAAAATGATTTTTATGATATTAGACAAATAGAAATAGCTTTAGGGCCCGTTTGTTACGGATTAAAATAAAAGTGATTTTGACATAAAATAATTTAGAGATTATATTTTAGAGATTTTATGAAAAATCAGAATCTATTTTGCGTTTGTTTACCGTAATAAAAATCACTTTTTTTAAACAAATAATCTAGTTTGTTTGAATACAACTATATAAAAGGGATTTTTTGTTACAAAATTAGCTCAATTTTTTAAACAATATTTTCTCTCTCCTCTAAAAAAAATCTATTTTTTAAGAAGCTGCTCTTAACAACTTCTCATTTGAAGCTGTTTTTAGATTTTTTTATTTTTTTTAAAAGCCGTAACAAACGGATGCAAAACTCTTAAAAGTGATTTTTTTTTTAAAATAAGTGATTTTTTTCTTAAAAAAGCTATAACAAACGGGCTCTTAGATTTTTTTAAAAATCTCTAAAAAAAAATCTCTAGATTCTTTTAACTCAAAATCTATTTTTTTTAAAGCTGAAACAAACGCACCCTAAAACGAAGATTCAGTCCTGAAGGTATTTAGGGGTTTCTTTTTTAATTAACTTTGGTTGGGCTGGCTAGTTTTAATGCTAATTAGGTTTATTAGAATTTCATCCTATCCCTTACAGATTTTGTTACTTTGGTAGCAAAAATAGAATTGCCTTCCTTATTCATGTACCATAGGTTATAATACTTTAATTATTTAGGCTTTTTGCATTGAATATAACATTGCAATCTAAGATTCACAGCATATTCTTTTATCCATGCCTGATCTACATGGACGCAAAACCTTGACTGTAGTCTTTCCCACAGTTGTGCTGCAATGATACCTCAACCCATCAAAGCCCGTTGTTCCTTTCCAGAACTCTTCATCAAACCCATAACATATGAGATCACATCCCCACATGTACATTTCAGAAGCACCATAACAGCTACGCAACAATAAAACCAGAAACCTTATGATGCAAGCATCACAAATAGTCTTCTAATTTAGCTTAGTTAAAATCTAAAAAAAAAAAGTGTCCAGTAACCGATTACACGAGATGTACGAAAAATAGAATATGTACGCAATAATTAATCTGAAATAAATAAATAAATAAAAGGAGCTCATTTACAGTCACTAAATCAAATTAATCATGTACCCCTCCCTGCAGCAAAAAATGGGAGGGATGACCAAAAAAGTTAAACATGTACCCCAAAAAATCAAATTCAACTGAATTTGAATAACTTGTGTAAGCCTATGTATGTTAGTGTCTTTATAGTCCTCGAACTCAAAACATTTCATTTATTGACCAACAGATGTGTTATCCACAAGATAACCAATCTGAATTTACCCTTTAGCTACCCTTGCCAGCCGTAGCAATACTAACATATTTAGATTGGAACAATGGTAACATAATTTCATCAAGATTCTGCTAAATTTTACAAGCAGTCAGTAGATGCTAACATTGAATGGTCCATGCAGCATAGCTTCCAGTATTTCAAAGATACAGTACAGGAAGAAGTAAGGTAAATAAAGAATATAAAATTATACTTCACCTTAGTTCTAGGAATCAAAACGTTTCTAGGAACAGGCAATCCAGTGGAGGTTGCATATTCCTGAGCAGCTAATAATTTGACATTTGTAAAACGTGTTCCTTCTACAAAGAGAGCCAACCAAAATGGAAGAGGGAAATCATTCAACCGCCGTATACCTGACTGGAAATATAATGATGAAATATTTGAATGAGATTCAATTTAATCAAACAGATTGTATGACAGAAAAATATATGCATGAGTAAGACAGCATTATAACAACCACAAGCATGTATCTCTTATGAGCATGACCCATAAGAATAAAAAATCAGTAACTCATACTTTCAATGTGTTTTCATCCTTGGCCCAACTTCTCTCCAGGAAAAGATACTCAGAAAACCACATTGACCAGCCAATTACCTGCATATGTAGAAGTTAGCAAATATCCAAATATTGATGAAAATAATTGAATATCACAAGCACAAAATATTACTTTACAGTTCTATAGTTATACTGGTGATAAGTATGAACCAGAATAATACATAGTTAATAAGAAAAACCAGTGTTACATGTAACTTCCAAGCAGGTAAGTTACAACCAAAATTTCACTAGATAAGTTGTTCCAAAATAAAAAATTCACTAGATACAACGGCATTAATTACTTGTAAAGCTAACAATAAGTATTTTATAACTGAGAGCAATTACAAGATATGAAAGAGAAATGTGTCAACGTTTCTAACAACTAAGAACCCCTAAACTGCAGAGTGTACATTCTGTTATTTCATCTGATTGAGTGAATAGAAGAATCAATTTATATTTTCATTTCAAAAGTAAAAGTCACAGTGAAGCATATACCGGCAGAAACTTTGACGATTTCTTCATCACTGCTAGAGTACTGCCAAGGCAACCTGAACGCTGTTTGATCATGTTGAATAAAAGCTCAGCAGTTGAATCGCAGATAAATAACATTGGCACAGATAGAAAATAGCAAGTCAATGAATACCGAAACTTATTATACAACAGCCCACACATAAGAGTAAAGAAGTGTCCTTTTGTCCTGTTATGATAATATCAAATTATACGTACTTTTAAATGATATATAAGCTACTGGAGCATACGCAGTGAATTTCATAAATTTCTTGCGTTGAAAAAGTGAAAAAGGTCATACCAAATAAAACAATCACCTGAGCTAAAACCCATCCAACAAGCCAATCAATATCACTTCTGTGATTGCATATGACAAGTGCATGTTCTTTACCTGAAAAATTCAAAATAGAATCTGGCAATCAATATACAAGAAAAGGTGTTCACAGCAAGTCCAGTTTTCCTACCCAAAAGACTAACACACAAGCAAGAAGAAAAAAATAAAGAGGAGACAAAGCACCCAGTGCCAAATGCATAGGTTAACAAAAGACTTACCCATCAAACTAAAAGTTTCGCGGTCCGTGTATATTTCGACCTGGAGCCAGAAAGTTCCAAATGAAAGATAAGATTAATCCAAATGAACAAATAAACTGCTAAATTACAGTTCACAAGTCTTTACTTTCAAATAAGTAGTTTTTCGTTTTGTTTTCATGAAAGCGCTAATGATTTTCTAGGAAAGATGGCAAAATAATATAATTTCCTAGAGTTCTATGAATCGTTGCTACAAGCTAAATGCAAAGTCTATTTCAAGTGCAAATAATAATAAAAAGGATTCCGGAAAAATTAGAATTTGTTTAAGCACCTTAACTCCAGCCCACCAATCAATAAGCCAAACAAGTTCCAGCCACAACAGTTCTGCCACCACCCGGTTGATCCTTCTGTACAAATTCTTCGACAGCGGTCTTACTAGCACGTAGCATATTGCCTAAGACAAGATAAAAAAAGAGATCAATTTAACTTGTTAAAGCAATTCAAGCACTTAAAACACACAAAAGAAGTACCAATTAAGCCTTGTTTTGATAAACAACTTATCACATAAGCACTCATATGCTATTAGCTACAAAAGATAGGATATAATCAAAGCAAACTAAAAGTAAGTTGAAGGTAAAATGATTTATGTTTAGATACAATAATGTAAAATTCTAGAAAGAAAAGCTCCAATTTTTAAGTTCAAGTTAGAATCAATTCTACTCAAAAACATGTCAAAATGAATTTTTAACCTCTAAATCAATATTGGGTGTTCCAAAAGTTGAACAATAAATATATACACTATATCATTAGATAAGCTCTCCCAAACAGTCTAGTAAACATGTATATCATCAGGTAAGTTCAAATAAGCGCATAACTGGGTAAAGATCTAATTGAGGAGAACCCAATTGGGTGATTTCAGATTTGAATCAGTTGGGTAGTGGGTTTTAACATATAGTTGCAAATAACATAGTTGAAGAAGCAACAAATTGAAGAGTATAAGTAACAGAAGACAAGATTTGCATGTTGATAGAAACAAAAGTATGTTTGGTTAGTTAAGAAAAGCCCATGTCGATGATGAATCCAAAGAAACAAACCTGAAAGAAATTAACGATGAGGCCAGAAGTGAAGAAGAGCAGGCCTAGTGGAACCACGACAGCAGCCGCTGCAATAGCCATGCCCGCCCTCTCTCTGTCGTCTCTGTCTTACTCCGACACAAACAACGGAGTTTCCGAAATGGAAAATGAGAAAGAGAAAGAGAAAGAGGGAGGGAAATGAATGAATCGATAAGATTAAGATGAATGATGATTATAAATAAATAAATAAATAAATGTGACTGACTGAGAGTGTGTTTATTGAAATTTAATTCGTCTTTGGTTGTCCTTCAGCTTCTTCAACTTGAGAATCATAAGTCCTTTGGGATTTGGTTTTCGATCACAGTGGAATGGAACCACACGCTTTATGTGTTTTTGGCATCAGTCAAATACGATATCTGTACATTTGATAAAATGTGACAATGAGTTAAAAAGTTGTTCAAAAATTATCCGATTGTACAACATTTTTTGTCGAATATTTACGCAATTGCAAACATTAATAATCCTGCTTTAAATTGAATATGGATAAGATCGTAATAGAAGACATTACTACTATTCTTTTTTAAAATTAAAAATACTTAAAGATCATTTATCATCTCATACAAATGTTTTTGATACTCACATTTCACTTAATTTTCCTCACTTGCCACCAATTTATTCAGGGAAATGTTAACTTGTGCCCTTGGAGTATAAGTTAAGAAGGCAAATGTAGAAAGTTTTTATTGGAACTTGTGCATTCAATATCTTAAAAGTTGTAAAAGTTATACTTTTAATATAAAATTTATTTTTAATTTCCATTTTAAGCTCCTTAATTTATGCTAACATGACCCATTTATTTATTACTCCAACTAAACTTTCTCATTTGCCTTCACTTCACTACATTTTTTATTTATTTCTCATGTTATTTTTTATTTGTTAAAGTTTATTTCTCATGTTATTTTTGTTTATAACCTATTTCTCATATGTTACCTGCATTAAAGGATTTTTTTTTTTTTTAAGATTAAAGGATAGTCTTAATCGTATATTCTAAATATTTTTTTTTTAAAGGACTAAATATGTGTTATCGTCAAAATTCAATATTGATTTTTCTCCAAGCAACATGTAGAGTTTAACCTCTTTTTTTTTTTGTTTTTGAGGGGGAGTTTGACCTCTTTTATTAAACACAACTCGTTGATATTTTATTATCTGTTATTGACAATACTAATACAGTTTGTATCCATCTCAAGACAATAAGATTGTAAAATTATTTTTATTTAATAAACTAGACATTTTGAAACATATAATGTCTCGGTACCCTACAATATCAGACCATCTAAGTCAATAGGGGATCGAAAAAAGACCTAACTCACAGCATTAGTTGGCAAGTCATCTACTAGGAAATTATGATCCCAGCCACTCGATTGATTCGGACACCATTTGTGTGCCATTGGGATGCCAATGCTATATAATATTGGTCAATGAAGGTGTGCCATATAGGAAGGTCTAAAAAGAAAAGAGAAAACATAATGTGAAGTGCTATGTGGCACATCTTCATTGGCCAATGTTATATAACCTTCCTTGATAATTCAAACATATTTAACCTTCCTTTTTATTTATTTTTCTCATATCAATGATAATTTTATAATATAACTCGTGCTTTCTTTTTTGAATGCAAAATTAACTATAGTATGACAACAAATTGTCAAAGTGACAAATTATGCATAAGAGTATTAGCCTTATTTCTTCCTATTAATTCTGCTGAATCTAATCTATACATTAGGTAACTGGTTGCAAAGAAATTTGTTTAATTATTTGATGTGGTTGGCCTACTTATAACTAACTAACTACGTACTGTATTTTCTTTTAAAAACGTTACTAGTTACAAACCCGTGCTTCGCACGGGATAAATTACGTATTTTTTAAAAAATTTGCTCTAAAGGAGAGATGTTCAAATTACGAAACATTGCCATTTTTCGTAAATTCGAGAACGAAGGTCGCATAATCCGAATATTTGTGATGGTGGATCTGAATAAGTTTGGCACCCTAGAGAGGATAACCTATAATGTCAATGGGATAATATTTTTCTCTATGTATTAGTCATATTTAACAGTGATACTTCGTAACACCAGTCATCGCATACTTCATAACACCAATCATTGTTATTGCACTTTAAAACCCCGTTCTCTGTTGTTGTTCAACATAAGAGAACATAAGAAGAGGAATATGAAAGTAGAAGCAAGAGAGAAATATCAAGATAAAAATTTAATAAAAAATACAATTATGTATGTAAATGATACAAAGTATCCACTGGAATAATAGCATGGCGAAAACCATACTCCAGGATTTCACTGTGCTATGAAAGAATAATCTAAAAATCAGAATCCAAGAGTATACTACAAAAACTCATGCAACAAAATATACAAAAAAGGTCTAACACCAAAACTCATAAGCCAAAATCCAGCATCTATATCTATCTCCGTACCCTACACCCTAGAACCATATCCATTACCTGTAGTAGACAAATTTCAAGGTCTGAACTTGTATTTCAAGAACCTGGATGATTTCACTACTGATGAAAAACTCAAGGAAATGTTCTCCGAGTTTTGGCACAATTACTTCGTACAAGGCGTGCACTATTATTCTTTTAACTGATATCTGTGTCGGTCTATTCATTTTTTAATGCTGCAGACGTTGGCCAATTAAATTCTTTTCACCAATAATACTTCAGATTATGCGAGACCCAAATGGTGTCAGCAGAGGATCTGGCTTTGTTGCATTTTCAACTTCAGAGGAAGCATCAAGAGCTATAAGTCTAAAACTATTAGTGGCTATTGTATTTGTTTTTTGTGAAGAACTGTAATATAACATTCATACCATTCATTCCTTGCAACTTATTCTCTGATTTCTTCCTCTTGATCACAATGATCCATGTGTAAGCTTTCAAAAGTACAGCAATGCCATCCAATGCTGCAATAATGCCGGTGTATGCATGCTTCCAGTTATTGTAGCGATCTGCTGTAGACACCTCCAATGTCTCAAACCCTTTAAAGATGTTGATGATGTTGATGATTGTAGTTGCATATCCGACACCCCAATGGTAAAGGTTCCAGTAGCATCTGAATTTGTGATCTTTTTTTGGCCTCAACAGCAGAGCAAAAACCTGTATTCAGTAGCAGAAATTTCTGTCAATTTCATTTTAATTATTAGCAGCATAACGTAGCATTGAAAAGAGGCATATCAGCAAGGCTTCAAAAACAACTTCGACACCGCAATCTGGCTGTGCATCAACATTGCTTTTTTATATTTTCACAACAGCAATTGAAGTTGCATCAATCATATTTACCGTGTTTCTCTGCAATATCAATGATTGCAACAGTTTCCACAGCCACAATTCAAAACCTTGTATATTAGTAGTTTACAGTATAAGAAACTACTCATCAACAACAGTTGAAGTTGGGTCAGCTGTATTTGAATGTGATTTTCGGCAATATCAATTGTCGCGACACAACTGCAACAGTTACCGCGTATGCAATTTAAAATATTTCATGTAAACAAATCATGAACATGAACATGTAATCTCATACCTAAAGGGCTCCAAGGCAGATGATCTCGAGTGTTCTATGAGTTGAATATGTAACAACAGCCGAGTCACTGCCAAACTTGAGACCGGTACCCCATCCAGCAACACCAACTATATAGGCAGCTGATTGGCAGGTAACATGAAGGTGAAACCAAGCAGGGTCTGCAGATTTGAACTTCTTCAAGTACCTTGCAATCACAGCTCCCAAGGGCATCTAGATCCCCTAGCCCACTACATTCAGCACTCCATGAGTCTGAAAAACAATTAACATCCTTAATCAATTTCCAAATCACCGAATAAATTCCAAACCTTCTTGTTGCATAACATCTAAAACCATTGCAGAACATGATCACAATGATATTCATCACCCATAACTTTTTTTGCTTTATGTATGCTATAACTATGATCAAGATTGTCTAAACAATTATTCCTTAACATATGCTAATATTTCCCTTCTACTTTCCCTTTACATATTCACCTTTTGTGCAGTAAATAGAGAAATCTCATCAAGATTTTAGCAATGAAAAAATAGCTTTATTAGAATCCAAGGTTTTACCGCAACCTACTAAACTCAGCTAACAATTAAATCAAAACTAATAATTAAAGAAACACAAGTATCTCCCTATAACTTGTCAGCTACTTCACTTTGGTACCTATCACTTACTAACTTCTAGCTTCTTCCTTTTGCCCAATTAAATTGAGAAAGAGTGCTTAGTTGTGCAGGTATCTCCGAATAATTTAAATCCATAAATTTTAGTATAAGAGAGGCAAATTCCATCTAATAGACTACCAATAAACAATTACAGGTAGAGCAAGCAGAAGTCATAAGACCACTCCAACTGGGTTGATGAAAAATATATACCAGGTCACGTACTCTTCGTAAGAGTTACAAATTCTTGAAGATCTTCAAATTTTGTATTCGAGAGGCCTGCAACCAGAAATATTCAACTTAGAACTGTGGAGTTCATCCTGTGAAAATAAATTCATGTTGCAGAACAATGAATGATATTTTGGTTACCTTTTGCAGCATGTGTAGCAGAAATGTCCACTTTATTGTTGTCAATCCTTTTCACTTTCATTTTTCTGGTCTCTTCAATCATGTTGGTGTTAAGCTTTCACATCTTCATTCGAAGTTCTGAGGCGGTTGTCATAATCTTTAGAGGGAATACAAATAAATGTAAAAATCTACTGACTTATAAAGTTCAACATATAAAATTACCTAAATAATTTTTTAATAATTTCAATCAGAAAAAACAAAGTCATTCTTTCCTACAAATTGCAGTATTAACATCCTGACCTATGGTACCTAATACCTATAGCGGTACCCCCTAAATGTTGCCCCCTTTCAAACAAATTTTATCTTAATCTAATACACATGGACATGAAAGGCATTATAAGAAGTATAAAACACAATCAAAAGACAGATTATCCTGAAAGTTCATTGTTTGCTAAAACATGTTATTCAAGCCAACCACTGGAAAAACATGTTCTAATGAAAAGATGTTTTCGGCAAAACACCAGTTACTTTATATGAAGAGCCATTAAGATGCACCTCAGAGTGCAGAACGACAGTCACTGGTTACTTTACTAACCTTAGATATGTATGGTATGAGTTTAAATCTTGAATTTCTGAAGGCACTGTCACCTTTGATAAAACTATCAAGCAAAGGAGCATCTTCCTCAGGAGTGTTCATCATATAGTATAGTGCCAAGCTATATGTTGTAGAACCTGGAACCTGGTTCAAAGAAACGTCTAAATCAGTGTCATGCTAAATTTTATGTTAAGAACAACCTAAGCCAAGGATTACTAATTAACCTGGATGTTTACAATGAAGAAGAACTCAGGCCCACCCTGTGCTGCATATGTCTGCAAGTTAACAAAATTCATTAAATTGATTTTTCTTCATAGTATAAAAAAATATATATAAGTAATTACTTGATGGCTAAATATAATCAAAATTCAGAACCAAAACACCAAAGTCAACCTGCACAGTCTACCAATTGATAATGATTGTTTTATACATTGAAAGAAAAAAGGACATTTGTATGGAGGAAGTGTATGCATAATCCATAAGAAGGTTGGTTCTACTCCTGAGACTGAGATGAAAACAGACACATTAACTTTGTTTATAACGGGATTTGATAATTTTTAAATGCTTTAAGAGATATAGCAATATTTATTACTGGAAATGATGTTAGAAATTATTAGCCCATCTCCTATCTAAAACTGAGTTGCTGCAACATATCAGCTTCATCAAATAATGACTTCACTCATTCAGTATTTCTTGAAAGAAAAAGAACCAAATCCATAGAAACAAATCTTAGAATTTAATTAACAATACTAATTACTTGGTCAATAAGTCCAAAAATTAATTCAGATCACTTATCAAAAGCTACATCATAACAGAAAGATGTGGCAGTATTGGTTCAGTGTGCTTGTGTTTCACTTCAAAAATCAATTTGTCACTCTATAATGATTTCTGAGCTTACTATAGTATCTATACATGATGAACTCAAAACTATTTTTCATTGTAACAATGATTCCCAAAAAAGGATATGATTTTCAAAATAATAATGTTAATGTTAAGATCCTCTGAAATCTAAAAATCAAAGCGAGACCTAATATGGAAATTAGCTCTTTAACATCCTCAGCTTGCAAAAGAAATACACAATCTCTCTGTTTCTATCATGTAAATTTTATAGTTCAGGCCTGCAAATTCAGGGATTAATGAAGAAAAAGTGGGGAAAAAATAAAAGAAGTTCTTTGAAAAACACCCTCCGGACTCAAATATAAGTAAAATTTTCTAGAAGAGCTCAGGCCTACATCTTCAACAAAGTTCCTCTCTTCCAAGAAATATTAAGAAGAAACTAAACTAAAACTATCAACATAATCTTAATAAACTCCTAATATCAGTTTATTTGCTAATCCCTTTTTTCTTTTGCTACATGACTTTAACATGAATCAACTCTACACTTTAGGACTGAAAGAAGTGACATATAAGCAAGCAAAGAGAAGTTTCAAATAATGCAATCAATTGGTGTTTTCTTTCAAGTCAAGCATTGTATTAACCGTGCATAAAGTTGTAACCTCTTTGAGCCTTTAAAATTTTGAACTAATTATTCTTATCGGCTCATTCGAAGAACCACTTCCCTGAAGTTAAAAATGCATTCTTTAGAAGAAAGAGGACATGTCTGGATGAGTAATAAAAATGACAGTGTTCTCATGGCTTCTCAATTGATAATTAAGGTTTAGCATCATGTCCTATCTTTTTTTGGAGTATAAATTGTAATAGATTAGTCATTAGATGTAAAAGATACAAAAGGAAGATCATGATGAAAAATGTTGCTACTACAATTTAAGACAGAAGAAAAGAGCTATTTGAAAGGAAGATCTTCATTAATCTTAGTGAATCCCCTGAAGAAGCATTTAAACAACAATGAATATAGTTAAAACATGGATTGAAGTAAAAGGCCAAAGTATTCCCATACTACAAATCTACAGAGGATGCAAGGTAATATATCATTATTCAAATCTGCCAATAGAACAGATACTTAACAATGAATATAGTTAAGACATGGATTGAAGTAAAAGGCCAAAGTATTCCCATACTACAAATCTACAGAGGATGCAAGGTAATATATCATTATTCAAATCTGCACATGGATTGAAGTAAAAGGCCAAAGTATTCCCATACTACAAATTGCAGCAAGATATCTAGACATCTTGAGCTAGATATCAAGAATAGCGACACAACCGATCGTTATCATTACTACTACCATGGTTTCTACTACCATGGTTTAAAACTTCATCTTAGACTGAGAACTTACCATGCTCACAAGAGAAGAAACTGAAATCATCATTGTAGCAGGATATCTAGACACTTATGTTGATTGAATAAGGTTAGTGTACTGCTTGAAAAGTAAAACTTCAATTATATTCTATTTCCATCTATCAACTCTCACTACTACCAACATCAACCTCAACATTAACAACAATACAAAATGCAATTGTCATGATGCGAGTAAATACTACAATTTCATGAAATGTAAATGAAAGCATGCTCACCTGTGGCTATAATAAGAAACATAAAAAATGGAAGACATAAAAAACTGTTGTAGAACATGATTCCCACTGATGAAAGTCCATTCTCAGTGCCAGATTCTTCCACCAGCACAACGTACATGGTCTGCATAGGAGAGTAGGCAACACAATGAAAAAAGCACGCACAGTTACAGTATCTATTACCCCATTTAAAGGATTATGCACAACAAAATATCAGCATATCACCTGGAAGAAAACAGAAATGAAAGCCATGCTATACCCAAAAAGTCAAAGGAAAAATATCCAAGGGCTTCTATGAGAACTCCAGCAGCAATCAATATCACTGAGAGAGTCACCTAATGTAGCACAGAAAGGAACACCGTTTCTATTCAGTGTAAACTCTACTAAAATTGGTAGAGAAATCAAAACAACATCCCCACAAAATAAATACAATCATAGTTTAGATTGAGATTCCATAACGTCTATTCTACCAGAAATTCAGTAAGATAAAAAGCCAACTTAGCAAAATTCAGATCACAGTTCAATCTTAATTTACACACAATAGCAACATATAAAATATGTTACCTTTCCATTAGAATTGAAAAGAAGAAATGAACTTGTAACAAAAAAAATTAACATTGTTCGATCATTGTTATGAAAAATGAAAATGCAAATTCAGGCACATTCAAAAAAATAGAGACAGAAGTAACCCTCAAAATGAAACTTAAATGAAAGGCAATAACTAACCGTGTAGTCCTGATTATACCAATCACCAACATAATGAAAATTTATCAGTTTTTTCTCACAAGATTTTGCAGTGGTTGCAGGTTTGATAGTACCACCAAATTTCCATACACCATTAGCCCCAGTTTGTTTCCATTCACTATAGGATTTAAGAGCCAATACACTACTCACAATCCTTGATGATTTTCCTCCCTAAAAACATAAATCAATTACATAGAAGAAAGCCAAAGTCAAATTTTATTGAACTTTCATAGTAAAAACATAATTAACTTCTTATATATCTATAATCTAACCTTTCTATCTCGACCAACAACAACTCCACACGCTATTTCTCTCATCATCATTAAGGAGTGAACTTGCTGGTCATCTAAATTCACCAAAGACATTGAATTGAAGTCAGTACCTATAGATTCAGCCAAAGTGGGAAAGTGAGGCCGCAAAACTCAGTGCACCATGAAATGTCTCTCTGTTTTGCAAAGAATCATCACACGGAAGTTAGGGAAAAAAATAGAAATATGCTATACAAAGTTATAACACCTTTAAAACACAAAAACAGCTTCTGCAGAGACATATTTGCATCAGAAACTAATCATTGATATTTCTTCTCAGCACAAATTAAACCAAAAACAGCCCAAATCAGTTTAATCATCAAAAACCAAGAACAAAAATCACTTGATTCGACGTTACAGGAAGTGAGTTCTTACCCTTTTAGTGGAGCCTTGTCACAAATACGGGTTTCACCAAACTTCTTCCAAAAACAGCTTATTCCTAGCTTGTATCCCAATCAGCGGCCTAATTACAATTTATCCACTTCTGCCCTTGCCCTAATCCTCCATAATCACTTTCTGTCAGCTTCTAAAACAACTCAATTATGATTTAAGCAATTCTGTCAACTCCCAAAACAGTTTATCAGTCCAACTACTCATATGGTAACTTAAATATAGCATTGGTAATATAAAGAACACATAACCATACCTGCAACAACTTGTATTCCAACTTAAGCTTCTGCAAAACAACTTAATTGACAGCTTATTGCTTATAAAGACATCAATTCTAACCCAAACACTAAACATCAATTCAAACATACCCCACAACAACTTAATTGCTACTTTCTAAACAATCTGATCACAATAGTTCAAAACTATACAAATTGAGAAATTTAATTTCACATAGATGAATTAAACCCAAAATTGCAAAGAAACAAACCAAAAACCTAAATTTTTGAATTAAAAGCACAAAACTCATTCAATCTGAGACATGCATGGCCTTAGATTCAAGAAGGAATAAGAAAATCACCTCTTTGATGAAGAAGAAGACGACCCTTCTTTCACTGTTCCCCCTTCCTCTCCCGTTCCCGTTTCTCTCGTCCCACTTCTTTTGTTTTTTTTTTTTTTTTTCTTTTCACACATATATAGGCAAGGGGAGTCCATTTACCAATTGACGAAAATGCCCTTAATAAGGGCAAAATCGTAAAAAGCACGGACTATTATTTTCCTATCTAGTTTAGTAGACTAGCTGGTCTGTCAGTCAAGCAAGTAGTAGTAAATGCCAACCTCCACCGACCCTTTCATTTATTCATTCATTGTTGGATGCAACCTTCATAGACCAACAAACAATTCCTCTTTTATTGAGATGAAATTGATCAATACAAGAAACAATAATGATGCTATTTGCAACACGAACCTTCCTACTAACTTTAACGGCAATAAAATTCATACTAGTACAGATGTTTTCTATGTATTGATGTCATTGAATTAACTCTTTTTTTACGAAACATCACTTTAATTCAAGTAAATGCACTTTGACAATGGAATCAATAATCTATGGGTCATGTTAACCGGTGCCCCCGGGGCACTGGTTAAGGAACCTAAAAATAGAAATTTTAAAATGAAAATAAAACTTTTTATGCTTTTGAGTAGTTGACAACACATGTTCCAAAATAATAATTACTACATTTGCTTTCTTAACCAGTGTCTTGGGAGCACCGGTTAACATTACCCATAATCTATTTTAACTTAGCTACTTCCTTAGTTATAGGCATGCATCATCATCTTTAATGTTCCTTGTCATATTGTATTGCTTTACCTGTCACGTTTTCTCTTGTATAAATTGTCCATTGTCTATGTATGTGTACTGTACCTTGTACATGCAAAACCTACCCACCCCAAAAAACAAACATCACAACAACAAAATTTCATATTACCCATATCGCGTTGCAGTCATGACAGGGATGCAAATGAGGTGCATTTTGCTATCGCTTAGTTGGATGGATGATTATCTAATTTGTACACACTTGTCACTCACATATACGTGGATTTTAAACAATACTTTTTTTTTATTAATATTCATGAGATATGCTATAATATAAACCTTTAAAATTTGTGCACTGTGAAATTAATTTTAAAATTTTCTATAAAACATGAAACAGATAATGTTTTACTTATCACTAAACATAAGCTATCATTTTATTTTATTTTTTGACAGAAAAATATGAGCTATCATTGTTTCTAAGGCCACCACCAAAGTAGTAAAGTACTATTTGAAATAACATTAATAAATCGAGGCAAGAAGAGGGTGATTGTTTTTATTTTTATTATTTCGCAAAGAAAAGTCTTGGTGTGTGGTGTGTGGGAGTGGAGGTTACTATTTGAAATAACACGTTGAAAGTATTTTTATTTTTATTAGTGAGACGGGGAGGTGGATAGATGATGTGTGGGAGTGCTCTTCTATCAACACCTATGATCAAGAATGAGACGGATTCTTGGAATTGAATCATCGAAAATTCTAATACTTTTCCGGTTAAGTCCTTATATGTCGCCTTGTGTGATAAACTTCTTCCTCCTACTTCTTTGAGTGTGGGTATTCAAAGTGGGTTGAAAAGGGGAATTAGTCACTTTAGTCCCTGAATCGAAAGGGATTTGTCATCTTAGTCCCTGAATGCAGATAAATTACAAAATAGTCCCTGAATGTAGACTTTGTTAGTCAATTTAGTCCCTGAATGCAAACTTCGTTAGTCAATTTAGTCCCTGAATGTAGACTCCGTTAGTCACTTTAGTCCCTGAAATTGACCATGCAGGGACTGTTTTGCAATTTCTCTTCATTCAAGGATTAAAGTGACGAATCCTCTCCCATTCAGGGACTAAAGTGACTAATTCCCCGGGTTGAAAAGGTATTTGGGTTAGTTGGGTTCCTCGAAATGTTCAAATTTTTTCGTGCCAATTAATTCTTGGAAGGCTTCCTAGTAGGGGGAATCTAGCTACAAGGGGTGTTCTGTCGGGAGATGTTGTTCCAGATTGTGTTTAGTTGGTAGACCTTGGTATAACATCGTTAAATGGAACATAAATAGAGTGATCTTGTTCGGAATGTATTTTGAATGGTATTTGAATCCTTTTTGTCTCAATGCCTAGTGTAAGGTGTTTGCTTTGGTGGGTTGAGTATCTCTTTTACTTACATCGGAGCTGTGGGTTGAGTATTTATGGTGTTTTATGCCTAATAAAATTATTTTGTTGTTAAAAAAATAAATCAATCAAAAGTAATTAAACAACCACCATGAAATTAATATATTTAGGAAAAAGTTCATAAAGAAGTAAAGAAACAGTTACCCCATTGAATTTTTCTTTTGGATTTTTTTTTTTAAAAGAGTTGCCCCATTGGCATTGATAAATATACATAGAAAATATATGCTTAGCTTTTGCAGGTATATCCATTAAGGTTCATACCCAATTCATCATGAATTTATTTTCTTATACATATCTACTAGCATAGGTAAAATTTACACCATAGACATGATTGCAATTTTGATCATTCTTATCATACCATTTTTTTTTCTTGATTGAGTTTCCCTTCCATAGAGAAAAACAAAGATGAAAAAAATGATCACTATACTCTAAAATATAGAAAGGGAAAGGAGTGTATAAGCAAAAAGGGATGTTATTAACAAAGTCATTCTCCTGGTCCACGTCCAAGAGAGAATCGTTTGATATTTCAGCCCAAACGTTACATTGAATATATTAATCAAAAACTTAATTAATTTTTCAACAAAGGGTCCCAACGGTCGAATTTGTTGTAAAACATCATAAGTGAATAATACTATGATGCTTCAAACGTTACAGAAGTATAGAAACCACACAATACAACTTCATTTGTTCATTCTAAGCTTTTGCTCTCAAAAAACAACACCTCTTTGGCTGTTTCAACCATTATCATTACATTAACAGAAATTTGTTTACTATATTTTTCTTTCAATTTCACATATCTTATCCTCTCTTTTTTTAACTTTTCAGATGGAACCAGAAAACATTGATTGGGACAACATCGATTCCACCTTCATTCATGATGATACTTACGAGAACTTCGACGCGCCCAAATGGGTTGATCTCTCTGCTGCCTCCAATGAGCCTCTTGTTGATGATGATGAAATCTGGTTTTGCACTCAAGGTGAGGCTTTCTTCAACAGGTTCTAGCTCAATTTCTTTGATGGCTTTTCTCTGTTACTTAATTTTCTTTCACTTGCAGATTGCAAACATCCCAAGATTTCTCAAGATCTTCTTAAACCCACAACTACAACCACGACCAATTCCAAGGTTACTACCTCAATTTTTGTTTTTTTCTCATTACTTATACTAAAATTTTAATCTTTTCAACCAAAAACTAAAAATTATGCAATGAATCTACTAAATAAATTATCTTCATTTTTCTTGCAGGCAAAGTTATTAAGATTGGCCAGCTTTTCTGAAATTCTTCCATTTAAGGATAGAAATCGAAGGTACCAAATCAAATCTATTAAAAAGAGTAAAGCTATTTTGGTCCTTCAATGTATTATCGCTTTTTGTCTAGTTTTTTAATGTATCAATATTACAAAACTATCTTTGAATGTGTTATTATGGTCATCGAATGTGCCTTCTGTGAGTCAGTTTAATCCATAAAATTACTAATATGATACATTCAAAGGTATTATGTTTTTTAATTTCAGCGTGATTACAGCGAGACCGTGTCACACATTTAGGAACGAAAATGATGATTTAGTCCCTTAAAAAACTAAAGCTAAGAATGATGTAATTTATATCTGACATTTTATTATGTTGTATATGTATTAGGGAAAATCCTTCAGCTGTTAAGGATTGTGACAAGCCTAGAAGACCCAATTGTTCAAGAAACATGGATGAAGACAATGAGAATAAAAATCCAAACTTTACTGTAACAAATTTGGATGGTGGGACCAACAAGCTAAAGAAGCCGTTGTTGAGGTCAAAGTCAAACACTAAAAGAGACAACTTGAAAGAGTTGAATGATTCAAAAGAGTGTCCTCCTGAAAGAAGTAATAGAAGATCAAAACTGAAGAGTACATTTTCAGCTCAAAATTTATTGGGTGGCAGGGAAATTCTAAGTCAAATCACAGGGTTTTGCTCTGAATTGAAGAGGCTAGCAACAAGGAAGGGTTCTACTAAGAAAGGAGGGGGGAATGAGAAGGGCTCAAATTCAAATGGAGTGTTAGAAGAATTGAAGGAAAAGAGTAAGGGACGCAAAGAAAGGGTACCCTTGCTTGTTGTCAAGGAAGGGACACCTTGAGTAATGAGACATTATTTATTTATTTTTACTAAATCGAACATTATTTATTTTATTTTTTTGACAAGAAACGGACATTATTACTGTCATCAAATAACAGTGATTCCGTTAAAGTGAATTTTGTTAACAGGAAATACTGTATATGTCTAAATTAAATTGCTCATAGTAGTTGCATATAAGAGAGTTCTGGTCTAGAACAATTTGGACTAGTTTTTCATCTAAGTGAGAGAAGGTGTTAAATGGGTTATCACTCGTGTGTCTAGCATTTTTGTCAATAAAATGAGCATTGTCGAAGTTTGGGCACGAAAAAGGTTACAAGATCCAATTGAATGAGTAATTTCGAAAGTGATGTATGGTTAGTAGTAGCTCATATCATACACCACTTTTGAGGTTATTCAAACTAGTCGTTATGCTAATGAATGAATATAGAGGGGAATCATGAAGGACATGCATGAACGATTATTCAATGATTATTTTTTTGAATCTTATACAAGAATGAGTTGTTTCATCAAAGGTATATAATGCACAAGGATAATGATACTTCTCACAAAATAGTTCACCTCGAGAACCTCATGAATGCTTTGTAAGTTATTGTAGCATGTTCTCACACATGATTTCTGCTAAAGTAAATCCAATGGTGGCAAGGAATTCACGATAGGTTCGTGATAATTTATTTCGCTGCAGATAGCAGTGCTCAATGCATAAATATTCGTTCCTTTGGGCACGAGATCTTTGAAACCACGTTAACTCTTCTCTATAGAGAATATGAGCCAACTCGTGTTGGACCGAATTCTCTAACCAAAACAAACCACTGAGCCATTTGGCATCCTGTAGTTTTTTTTAGGGATGTTATTCTAGCCATGAACTATCTTTTCTTATCGATCACATGACAAATTTGTTCTTTTTCCAATTAGTAAAGGAATTATCAAGACCGTTAAATTTACTACACATATCACCACTTTCCTTTCAACAATGAAGAATCATATCTCTGTAACCTTTATTAGTGAGCCAAACACTCTGAAACGTGAAAGCATGTGAATAATTATTCAAACCAACATCAAAAGGGTAGACTAGAAGCAGATGGTGATCTGAAAATTCAATTATGACAAACATTAACTATAGCATCCATAAAAAAGAGTTGCCAATGATCATCACTCAAAGCTCTATCTAAACTTGTCCTCTATCTAATCTTTGAAAATGTGACCACCATGATAAATTATGATAGTGTAAAATAATTTCGATAAAAAACAGTGTAAAATAGTTTTACAACGATGTAACTTTGATTTCTCTCAACACATATTACAATTAAATTATATGTAATATCTATCTATTAAAAAATTCAGCCCCCTATTTGATTGGTTTTTCGATCCATATAATTCTTATATGGTTTTTTTTTTTGGAGAGGTTAACCGTATACATCCTTAAAAAAACTGTATATAGTTTTTTTTTTGAGAGATTAAATGTATATAGTTGTAGTCATAAAATCTATTTTTATCTATAAAAGTTAACCCGAAACCTTATTTTAGCCCTAATTTTAACCTAAACCCTAATGCTTAAATTTACTGTTTTAACCCTAATCTATCTATATATAAAAGTTGTCCCAAGCCAATTTTGAAGCCCTAATTTTTCCAAAACCCTAATGGCTACAATTACTGTTTTACCCTAACTAAATCGTTAATCTATTTATCTATAAAAGTTAACCCGAAAGCTTATCTATCTATATATAAAAGTTGTCCCAAGCCAATTTTGAAGCCCTAATTTTTCCAAAACCCTAATGGCTACAATTACTGTTTTGCCCTAACTAAATCGTTAATCTATTTATCTATAAAAGTTAACCCGAAAGCTTATTTTAGCCCTAATTTTAACCTAAACCCTAATGCTTAAATTTACTGTTTTAACCCTAATGCTTAATTCCAATTTGTTTAACCCTATTAACCCTAATTTTTCCAAAACCCTAATGGGTACAATTACTGTTTTACCCTAACTAAATCGTTAATCTATTAATCTATAAAAGTTAACCCGAAAGCTTATCTATCTATATATAAAAGTTGTCCCAAGCCAATTTTGAAGCCCTAATTTTTCCAAAACCCTAATGGCTACAATTACTGTTTTACGTACCCTAACTATGAGAATGATGCTTGATTATATTTTGCTTTCTTTAGTCTTTAGATATACATTGATGAATAATTTGGAGGCTTATTACTTATCATGTTTTTTGGTTCCTGTAGGAATTTTGGAAGTTGTTTTGATGTATTTTACTTTTTCACATGCCCTGAGTTTTTCATGTCTCGATAGAGAAAAGATATATGATAATAGAGTATGTTGTTTTTACCCTGACATATCACAACCAAAACCTGGCATAATGTGGTCAACTAAAGCTATATTTGATGAGATGCTCTACATGTTTTCTTTAATCTTATTGTTTTTGACATGTTTTCTTATCCAAAAAAGGGGAAGTCAAGTCATGATAGTTTGGTCATTTTGCCTTTGATTTAGCCTGTCTTCGAGTTGGAGTTGTTCTGTCTGAGTAGTGTGTTGTAGTTTTTGCAGTGTTGATATATGCATACTGTTTCAGGATTTTGGTTGCTGTATTGTATCTTCAGTGGGGAGTTGATGTATCAATCAAGAGAGACGTAGCTAGCAGACTATCCATATCACTGTTTTTCAGCTTGCCGAATTCATTTAGACTGTTGTATTTTGTGAGAGGTGCCTTATAACTGTGCAACTCATGCTTCTCTGTGGCAGAAGTTGCCTCTGTATAGTTTGCTGAGTATAAGTGATCAAGTTTCTTTCAATTGAGGCAAATAATGTGTCTTGATGAATTTTTTTAGTGGCTTTGGTGTTATAACACTCTTTTTCCCACATTGTAATGGTGTAAGTCCGTGACCAACTTATTGGTGTTGAATACTTATGTAAACTATAGTTATAGTTATGCTGAAATATTCTAATACATTAATTTTACTAACTATATAAAGAACAACCATCAATTCTCCTAAAAAAGTCATATTGTTTTAAGCCAAGAGCACTCCCACGTGATTTTTTATAGTGAAGTGATGTCATCTTGGATCAGTGGCTTTCACACTCTTATAAGGGTTCTATTGTTGTCTGATGTATCAAATTATTTATTTTTTAACAGCAAGTGAAGTATCAATTTATTTCCAAGTTTTCAAAAACTACAGGTTTTGCATATTAGGTATGTTCCTAATCAATTGGCACACTTTTAGTAAAATTGAAAGAGAATAAAGAGTAAAATACAATTGTATTCCACTGAAGTGTGTTTATGTCACATTACTAATTCAATCTTAAAAATCATAAATCACTGATATTGAACAATGCATTAATAAGCTTCCTAGACACACTTTTGCGACAAGCTATTGGTTTTTTTTTTTTTTTGAAACAACAAAATAAGCTATTGGATGTATAGAGAGTGAACTGAATTGGATCACAGAGGAAACAATCAAACATGTGGAGGACATTAATATGATTAAGTTGTGATCAAGTTGTCTAAAAAATATCAAGTAGTGATCACGTTCCTATTACCCCATCCAGCAAAAACTTATAACTTAGACTACTTTTGTAAGATAAAATCTTATATTAGTGTAAAGTTGTGATAAATTTATTTTGTTTCATGTCATTATATTCGATTGTCTTATTGCGAATATAATATAAATGTCATACATGTTAGTCGCAACTAGCAATTTAAAAATCATTTGTTCAAAAATAATCTTCATCTATATCAGACCCGTGCGATAGCACGGGTGAAAAGTCTAGTAAAAATAAAAAATATAGTAAAATTGATTGAATGTGGGCAAAGCCTAGTTGGAAAACAAGCACAAGCACCCAACCCTTTTTTTTGAGCGTGCGTCTATTCAACGCTGCTTCACTTCACTGTCTTGCACTTGCTGCGATGAGTATCTCATCGCTGCGTCTCGATTCTCACGCAATATGCACTCATCAACCTCAACGACCCTTCTCTTTCCACAATCGCTACCCTCGAAACGTCGTCGTTTGTGCCGCTAAGCCAGCTGCGCCACCTCCGACCAAACTCGCCGCCGCCGATTCTTCCCTCCGTCGAATCGAGTCGCTTAGCCAAGTCTCCGGGGTTCTAGGTTGTCAATGGGGTGATGAGGGTAAGGGAAAACTTGTTGATATCTTAGCTCAACACTTCGAAATCGTTGCTCGTTGTCAGGTTTTTGTTACTTTTCCCCCTTTTCTCTCAAGTTCGTTTCTTTTTCAGTTTTAAACGCTTTTTGATATGATTCAAATCGTGGGTCATGGTTAGATTTCAATGAAACTGTGAAATGAGGATAATTGTAGTTTTCTTTTAGGGTTGATTGATTTTCACTTTTTGCTTTGTGATTGAATGGATTTGTTTCTGCATGTTGCTTGATACATTATTTGCTCGGTAAACTGACACATTCAAATGCATGAGTAATTTTTTTGGAATAATTGGGATTTTTTCCACTGTGATGAGTGTTTAGGTCAAAACCACTTGTAGAATCTTATGAAACTGTTGAGTCTACATTGGAAGAGATAAGGCATGAGTAGAGGTCGTCCTCACCTTACAAACCAGTTTGACAGTTGCTCTATGCGCCCCTTGGATTGCTCAACCCCTGAAAAAGCCAATTGGAGTTACAATCAGATGGAAAAAAAAGCCGATTGTGAGTCATGATCCGATGAATCGAGGGGCTTTTGAGCAAAATTAAGGGGCTCGTAGATCAATTCTAAACCGGTTTTGTAAGGTTTAGTTAGACCCTACCCAAGCTCTAATGAAGGAGCTCAAGGTACTAAAGGATATTTCAACTTATACATTATCAATTTGACTTCTTTTTTTGTTTTTGTTATTGTTAGTGTTTTTAAATAAAGTTTATCTAAATTGGCTCTAAGTAGTTGGGAGGGTTTGATTGATGTACTTGATTACTGTAAGGTGGACTTACAATTTACTATATTTTGCAAGATTTGGCTTCATTTGGTGTTGGTGTGTGATTTTTTTAGTCCCACCCTCTTCCTTGGCATTATTAGCTCCTTTATTCATGTTATTTTGCACTGATGATTTGTGATGAAATTTTTTCAGGGTGGAGCTAATGCTGGGCATACCATTTATAATGCTGAGGGGAAAAAGTTTGCCCTTCATCTTGTTCCTTCTGGTATCCTTAATGAGGGTACACTGTGTGTTATTGGGAATGGTGTTGTAGTACACCTGCCGGGGCTGTTTCAAGAAATTGATAACTTGGAGTCAAATGGGGTCTCTTGCAAGGGAAGGATATTGATATCTG
Source organism: Medicago sativa (assembly GCF_051527215.1). Classification (NCBI taxonomy): domain Eukaryota; kingdom Viridiplantae; phylum Streptophyta; class Magnoliopsida; order Fabales; family Fabaceae; genus Medicago; species Medicago sativa. The sequence continues at coordinate 88,208,512 of NC_140755.1, read as the reverse complement.
ATAGAGCCCACCTATTGTTTGATTTCCACCAAACAGTGGATGGTCTGAGAGAAGCTGAGCTTTCTAAATCTTTCATTGGCACCACCAAGAGGGGCATTGGACCGTGCTACTCCAGCAAAGCTAACCGTAATGGGATTAGAGTTGGTGATTTGCGTTACATGGAGACTTTACCTCAGAAGCTTGATCTTTTGTTATCAGATGCAGCATTGAGGTTCAAAGATTTTAAGTATGGTCCAGACATGCTCAGGGAAGAAGTTGAGAAATACAAGAGATATGCTGAAAGGTTGGAACCCTACATTGCCGATACTGTGCATGTCATGAATGAAGCTATCACACAAAAGAAGAAGGTCTTGGTTGAAGGAGGACAAGCAACCATGTTGGACATTGACTTTGGCACTTATCCCTTTGTTACTTCTTCTAGCCCATCAGCAGGCGGGATATGCACTGGTCTTGGTATTGCTCCAAGAGTAGTTGGTGATTTAGTTGGAGTGGTAAGTGAATACTATCTATACTGTTTGTTGGAGTCGTTGGTGTTCTTTATTTTTTTTTATTTTTTTATTTTGATTGTATTATCATACCTAAGAAAAAGCCTTGCATCTCATAAGTTATTGTTGTTTATTTTGAAATTTACTTTTAGCTCAGGAACTTCAAGTGCCTTTTCCCCCCAACATAGATAATGTAAACAATTTAAGCAGATTTAATTAACACTGGCAGAATGGTTCATGAATTTATTTTGGATGTGCAGGTGAAAGCTTACACTACAAGAGTTGGTTCTGGTCCTTTTCCAACTGAAATTTTGGGTCCAGGAGGTGATCTCCTCAGATTTGCTGGGCAGGAGTTTGGCACGACTACTGGCCGTCCTCGACGATGTGGTTGGTTGGATATAGTTGCCTTAAGTTACTCATGTCAGATCAACGGTTTTTCATCATTGAATCTCACTAAGTTGGATGTTTTGTCTGATCTTGATGAAATACAATTGGGTGTCTCCTATAAACATGCTGATGGCACCCCAGTCCAATCATTCCCATCAGATCTCCGTCTTCTCGAGCAATTGAAGGTAAATATTATCTTTCCCTTTCCACCACTTTCATTCAAGTCATTGATTACATAAGATAGTATTTGCATGTATTTTACTGATATATAAACAGAAAAGGTTATTCAAAAATTATAAGTGTCATTGCATGTATTTTACTGATATATAAACAGAAAAGGTTATTCAGAAAAGATAGTATTTGCATGTACTTTCTAATGGTTGTATGGTTTTGTGTTTTAGGTGGAATATGAATCACTTCCTGGATGGAAGACCGACATTTCTTCCATCAGAAACTATTCTGATCTTCCAAGAGCTGCCCAGTTGTATGTGGAAAGGATAGAAGAACTCGTCGGTGTCCCTATTCACTACATTGGTGTTGGGCCTGGACGTGATGCTCTCATATTCAAATAATTTTCACAACAAACTTCCATGTCACTATAGGCAAGTTTAGAGGCTTTCTGCGTATAAGTTTTATTCCCACCAACCTTTGATTTGGGATGAAAGCACATTTCTAGTGACTATAGCGAGGATTGACTATTTGATGTATTATTCTGTTGTTCATCATAATTGGCATTTTTACTTCTTAATTTTGCAGTACTTGTTGGGAGGATGAGTTTTTGAAGTAATACATGACTTAGATGTATGATGATAACATCTGTTATTAGTGTTTTCTATGCAGAGTAGAAAATAATGTTGTACTTGTAACGATCCTGAGGTTTTGAGTTTCTAGTATCATCAAAAATTACACATCATGGTTTTGTAGTTCTGTGTAATCCTAATTCTCACTTATCACTTGTCTCTGCCTGCATTCCTTGGTGTTATGATCTAGATTCAATTTGATTGGTAGCTTGCTGTTTTCTTGCAGCTTACTATAGAAAGAGGTTTCATCCGAATAATCCAATCATTGCATATGATCAAGAGGGATCGTAGTTGTTGAATAAGATTGGGACTTCAGATTGAACTGGTAGTCAACTGGTAAATTAGTCAAGTCTTGGACCAGGTTGAGTTTTATGCAAAACAAAATTTGGTAGAATGATAAATCTTTGGTAGAATGATAAATCATTGAAAGCTTTTCCGAAAGAAAATTTGACAAATCTGCTGGCTCGTTGAGATCATATATCTTTTCTGCCTTTGATGCAGAATTTTGGGGTTCCAGTGTATTTTTGATTGAACACTCAAAAATTTCAACTCACAATATATCCTGGGCGTTTGATTCACTGTTATTTTTTATATGCTTATAAGAAAATGTAATTTTGTATATCAGATGTATGAATAACATTGGATACCAAATGTTATTTCTAGAATAGCTAGAGCCCTTTTTTTAAAGCTAAAATAATTTGAATCCTAGTTACTGTCGAATAAGTTTAAACTTTTGATAAATTTGTGTCCCAATATATAAAATGATGGTGAAGTTGAATTAAAAAAGCGAACATGTTTTGTTAAAAGAAGAATTGTTATTGTTATAAAGTATATATTTATCATTACACACAAGTGTTCGTCCGGGTGGATTGGATTTGGATTTCAAAATGTCTGATGTTCAATTTTTGGTATTTGTGAACAGAGCAAGCTCTGTTATGACTTATGAGAGTTTTATGTTGCACAATAAAAATACATTGGTTTACAATAAAGAATGTTACAAGTATAAAACATATCATGATACTCCTTAAATCAAACTAGTCATATCATATTTTTTATTGAGGAGTAGTCGTAAATTTGGTCATATGTTTTTGTTTTTTGTGATTTTTCTGTTTTGGACCATGAAATGTTGATATTATATTGGAATGTTAGTAGATCGTTGCAAATTATAGAGCTGTATCCCCACGTATGGAATAGTCATTTTGTTAATGAATAGTCATTTTGCTGTGCATAACGAAAAAGCATCAATGAAATTGAGGGATGATGATGATACCTCAAGCTGATTCTGATCTCATATAATAAAGAATATATCAATATATGGTGGGGCGTAGTTGTAACAGTGTACGCTATCTCATCTAATCGAAGAGGCAAACTAACATAACTACCTTCCAAAGACAAATACTAATCATGAAATTGATGTTTCATATTCAACACTAATTCACACGAGCTAGTTGAGCTAATTAATACTGGAATTCTGTCTTGAAATGAAAATATGTAGCTTAAAGTTCATAACTGCTTCTTACTGAACTTCACAGCCCTCTTTTTCTCTATTTAACATCTGCAATCCTTAGTTTATCTAGCAGCAATGAAGAAGAAAACATCACCTCTCTCTTCAGAGTATTGCATGACAGTTACCACCCCTCTTCTTGACCTTGAAAAGGTACCTACTCTCCAACTCCATTAATTTAATATGCATGCATAAGCCGCTTTGGATAGACTTGTGAGGTTGTTAGGGAGAACTTACGGAAACAACATATGACTTGTTCGTAAGTTGTTTTAGCTTCTTTTTTTTTTTTCATAAGCACTTCGAGATAGCTTATGAAATCATTTTATAGCTTGTATGAAAATAGTTTGGCTTTATTTATCTTTTGTTATAGAAATAGCTTATACATAAGCACTTATATAGTAAGCACTCAATTATGATGTTTATTATGATCGAGTTTTGGTTCCCTTGAATTTTCTCCTTTACTTTGTTTTATGGAATAGGAAGCTGAGTGTTCAAGTGGCGGAGTAACACAAAATAGGGTCACAGAGGATGCCGAGACAGATGAATATAGTATTGATGATTCTCCTATTGAGCAAGTGAGGCTAACAGTTTCAATCACTGATGACCGTTCCCAGCCAGCGCTTACTTTCCGGACATGGGTTCTAGGGTTAGCATCATGTGTGCTCCTTGCATTTATGAACCAATTTTTAGGATACAAAACCAACCCTTTGAAAATCACTTCTGTCTCAGCTCAGATTATTACCCTCCCACTTGGGAAACTTATGGCTGCAAAACTTCCCATAAAAACAATTCAAGTCCCTTTCACAAGTTTGTCTTTTTCGTTGAATCCAGGGTCATTCTCTGTGAAGGAACATGTTTTGATCAGCATCTTTGCTACCTCAGGATCCAGCGGTGTATACGCCATTAACATAATCACAATTGTTAAGGGTTTCTATCATAGGAACATCCATCCCATAGCGGCTTATTTGTTAGCGCTATCGACTCAGATGCTAGGGTATGGATGGGCCGGGATTTTCAGAAAGTTGCTTGTTGATTCACCTTACATGTGGTGGCCTGAAAACCTTGTGCAAGTGTCTCTATTTAGGGCATTTCATGAAAAAGAAAAAAGGCCTAAAGGAGGAACTTCTAGGCTGCAATTCTTTTTCGTAGTCTTTGTAGCTAGCTTTGCGTATTACATAGTTCCAGGCTATTTTTTTCAAGCAATATCAACTGTTTCTTTTTTTTGTTTGATTTGGAAAGATTCAATCACTGCACAACAGATTGGTTCAGGCATGAAAGGCCTTGGTATTGGTTCGTTTGGTCTCGACTGGAACACTGTTGCTGGCTTCTTAGGCAGTCCTTTGGCTGTGCCTGGCTTTGCTATCATCAACATAATGGCTGGATTTGTATTGTATATGTATGTTTTGATTCCAATTGCTTATTGGAACAATGTATATGATGCAAAAAAGTTCCCCCTCATTAGTTCTCACACATTTGACTCTACTGGTGCAACGTACAACATTACTCGGATTCTCAATACTAAAACCTTCGACATCGATATGGAAAGTTACAACAACTACAGCAAGATCTATCTGAGTGTCACATTTGCGTTCCAGTATGGATTGAGCTTTGCAGCTCTTACAGCGACAATTTCGCATGTTGTCCTCTTCCACGGAGAAATGATTGTTCAGATGTGGAAGAAGACAACGACTTCACAAAAAAACCAACTTGGAGATGTCCATACAAGGATTATGAAGACAAACTATGAACAAGTCCCTGAATGGTGGTTTGTCACTATTTTAATTTTAATGGTTATGACGGCCTTACTAGCCTGCGAAGGCTTCGGCAAGCAGCTCCAACTTCCATGGTGGGGAATCTTACTTTCTCTATCAATTGCATTCGTTTTCACCTTACCAATTGGTGTCATTGAAGCAACAACAAGCGCAAGAACAGGTCTCAATGTGATCACAGAGTTGGTAATTGGTTTCACCTATCCAGGAAAGCCACTAGCTAATGTAGCTTTCAAAGCATATGGCCATACCAGCATGGTACAAGCACTTAGTTTTCTCGGTGACTTCAAATTAGGCCACTATATGAAAATTCCACCAAAATCAATGTTTATTGTGCAGCTAGTCGGCACTGTAGTTTCTTCATCCGTCCACTTTGGAACAGCATGGTGGCTTCTAACATCTATCGAGAACATATGTGATGAATCGTTGTTGCCGAAAGGTAGTCCTTGGACATGTCCTGGTGATGATGCATTTTACAATGCTTCCATTATATGGGGAGTTGTAGGGCCAAAGAGAATGTTTACCAATGACGGTGTTTATCCTGGGATGAATTGGTTTTTCCTTATTGGCCTAATTGCACCTGTACCGGTGTGGCTTCTTTCTATCAAATTTCCTAACCACAAGTGGATTAAACTTATCAACATTCCTATTATCATTGTAGGTGCATCTACCATTCCTCCTAGGAGATCTGTGAATTATATTACTTGGGGAATTGTTGGAATGTTTTTCAATTTGTATGTTTATAGAAAGTTCAAAGCATGGTGGGCTAGACATACTTATATCCTTTCAGCTGGTTTAGATGCTGGAGTTGCTTTTATGGGTTTAGTACTTTATTTTTCTCTTCAATCCTATGGTATTTTTGGTCCAACATGGTGGGGTCTTGAAGCAGATCACTGCCCTTTGGCTAGATGCCCTACAGCTCCAGGTGTACACGCTGAGGGTTGTCCTGTTCCCTGACTTCCATGATAGCATTCCATCAGCAGTATCGCCAAATGAATATCATATTGCACATGTAAGTCTAAAATTGAAGAACATGTTTTATTTTGATCTCTTTGTATCTACGCTATCTTATTTAATTTTTCAGTATTGATACATCGTAAGAGTCTCTAGAAAAAGGAGTGAAGTATACCAATTTTCTTTGCTTTTGAGTCATAAAGTAAAGGTTCAAATGTGTTGGTCTATAAAATATCCATTTTTTAATATACTCCCTATAAAATTTGTACGCAGTTTACAAAAACAACGTGTTTTAGAACCTTATTTAAATTTATAGATTTTTATGAAAGCTATAAGATGGAGCTCAAGGTTCTGAAAGAAATTTCAACTTGTGCATTATCAATTTGACTTTTGTAATTATATATTAAAAGTTTATCTAAATCTGTCTCTAAGCGGTTAGTAGGCTAGTATTAACATTTTGATTGATGTATGAACTTGATCACTGTAAGGTAGACTTATGCTTTGCAATATTTTGCACGATTTGGTTTAATCGGTGTTGATAAACGATTGTTGTTCCTTCCCTCTTCCTTGGCCTTATTATCTCATCATTCTTTTTTTACTCATGTTATTTTGCACTGACATTTGTGATTAAATTTTTCAGGATGGAGCTAATGTGGACATACCATTTATAATCCGGCGGCTGAATTGTTTTTCCCTTCAACTCATTCCTTCTGGTATCCTTAATGAGGATACCTATGTGTTATTGGGAATGGTGTTGTAATACACATGCCAGGGCTGTTTGAAGAAATTAACGGCTTAGAGTCAGGACTTCTTGCTCCAAGTATTGTTGGTGCTTTATAGGAGTAGTGATTGGTAAATGGATATTTATCTATATTGTCTGTTAGAGTTGTATCATTTAATGAGGATTAGATTAATATTTCATATTTGATGTATTATTCTGTTATTCATCATCATTGATCTTGTTACCTTTTAATTTTGCAGAACTTGCTGGGAGGATGAGTTTTTGAACCGATACATGAATTACATGTATGATGAATAGATGTTAACATCTGTTAGTGTTATTTACGCAGTAGAAAATAGTGATGTACTTGTAATGATCCTGAGCTTTTGAGTTTCTCTCTTGCTGCTTAAGAGAGAAAGAGGTTTTGTTTATATCTTTGATCAAGAGGGAGCATAGTTGCTGAATAGGATTAGGACTTCAGATTGAACTGGTGGACAACTGGTAAATTAATTCAGCCATGGACCAGGTTGAGTTTTACATAATACAAAATTTGATAATCTGTTAGCAAATGTAAGGACAAGATGTTTGTTTAATGAGATTTTTGTTTTAGTAGAATTATAGCTGATTTAAAGTGATGCTACCAAACATTGACAAAAAAAAGTGATGCTATCAAGCATGAGTTAAGATCCTCTCCATTTATGAATTTCTCAATTTCTTCCATTTGAAGAGATAAAGACACACAAAAAATAACGAGTAATTAATGATGGTGGGACCCACTTAGTGGTAGGACACATCACTTATTTTTTTTTGTGTTTATCTCTCTCCAAATAGATTCTTCCATTTATTAATAACCACACTTCCACCAAAGTAGGGGAAGTCACAGCCAAGTGTTTGAAGATTAAAATAGCTCGTTGAGATCATGAATCTTTTCTGCCTAAATTTTGATGTAAAATGGGCTCCTATTTATTTTTTATTTTTTTGGCTTTCGCACCGATTTTCGATCCACCAAAGGTGGATGACTAATCCGGCTCCTATTTATTTGTATACTAAGTTCCAATGCATAATATTTCCGGGGAGTTCAACTCAATGTAATATTGTATCTCAGATGTATGATGAATATCATGGGATACCAAAGGCTATTTGTTGGGGACTCTAGAGAACGTCGGGAGCAACAATGAGTTAAACATCTAGGACTCTTAAAGACTTTGACACCACATCTCTACCAAAAACCTTACGGTGTTAGGTGGGTCCACTCACATTTGAATTCCAACACTATTTATAAAAATAAAATAATTATAATAATTAGAATCTTAGTTAGCTATCAATTAGGTTTAAAATTTTGATAAATATTAATTTCTCAAAATAAAATGCTGGTAAAGTCAAATGAAAAACCGAAACATGTTTTGTTAAAAGAAAAATTGTCATAAATTACAAAGTTTGTGTGAGTGGAATAAATTTGGATTTCTTTAAGCGATGTTATGAGGCTTTGTCTCCGGTAGGAGACCTCTATAGGTCTCTTACCGTGGGAGACCTTCCTTTTTTTTTTTTTTAAGGAACATTTTTCTTCCTTTTTTTTTAAAATGTTTATTGAGCTTTAGATCAAAATTAAATGATTGAGATTAAAAGCCCTCTTTTAAATAACACATGTTCCTTGCCACATGGTATAATTCTTGTACTGTTTTGGCTTTCTTTCTCTACTGCAAATTTTTCTTCATTTTCTTCTCATACCTTTCCATTCAATTCTTCTGTGATTATTCAAGGAAGAGAGAGATATATTAATGCTGAGAACCAAAACGTGTTGGAAAAGGGGTGATATGGTGTGTTGGATGCATACAACAATAACTCACTGCAATTCTTTTTTCAAGAACCCAGATTGTTCAATCATCACCTCTATGTGAGGGAGTTTTGTTCAAGAACCCATATTGTTTCCATCGCTGGATTTTTTTTTTTATATGCTGCTTCAATTCATTCACTCTGGTTTTATGGGTTTCTTTGCCAACCCTAATTCTTTAAGCTCAATTTACTGTTCAATTGATGCATGATTTTCAAAATTGATGGATGCATTTTGGTCCTTCATGGCTACGATTGAGTTAAGAGGAATTGTGATTGGGGATTCACCTTAAAATTATAATTAAAATTGTGATTAATAATACTAATCAATCCCAAAACAGCAAACACAGGTTCTTGTACTGTTTTGAGATCTCAGAACAATGATATTAGCACATAAACACATGATACCATGTGACAAGGAACAAGGAACATGTGTTGTTTAAAAGGGGGTTTTTAATCTCAATCATGCAATTCTGATCTAAGGTTCAATAATATTCTCACATAAAAAAATATCATTATAGTTGTAAAAAAATAAAAAAAAAAAAAAAAAGAGGTCTCCTACGGTAGGAGACCTAAGAAGGTCTCCCACCCTAAACGGCGCCCTGCTATGATAGTATGTCTGCCGTTTACAAAAAAATGTTACAAGTATAGGCATATTAGTATGATCATGATGATACTCCTTAAATAACCTAGTCATATCATTATTTATTTATTTTGTTGAGAAATAGTCATATAAATTTAATATGTTTTCTGAGAATTTTTTTTATGTTAGAGCTGTATGCCAGCATGTGAACATTGGTTTTGTTAATGAATAAATAATGTCCTTCTAAAGTAATGTATGCTACCCCATCTAATCTAATCAAATTGGTGGCAAACTAACTTACCTTCCTTCTAAAGACAAATACCAATCATGAAATTGATGTTTCAAATTCAACATTAATTCACACTATCTAATTGAACTCCTAAATACTAGAATCCTGTCTAGGTTCATGCAGCAACATTGAAGTTCACACGTCTATTCAATACAACTAAGTTTGAAATTAACATGTGTGTGTGTGTCTGTACATAGTACGTAAATTCTGACTGCATCTTGCTCAACTTCAAATCCCTCTCTCTGTGTTTAATATTTAGAATTCTTAGTTTACATAGCAGCAATGAAGAAGGATGCATCACCTCTCTCTTCAGAGAATTGCATGTCTATTACCACCCCTCTTCTTGACTTGGAAAAGGTACCTACTTTCACTCTCCAACACCAATAATATAATGCATGCACTTACTTTTTATTCGGTTTGAATTGAATTATTCAACTTGTCTATAGTAGTATAAGCACCTGTGAGACTGTTTGAGAGAACTTATAGAAACAACTTATGACATGTTCATAAGCTCTATAACATCATGTATGAAAACAACTTATAGCTTATATTGAATATAATTTGACTTTGTTTATCTTTTGTTATAAGAATTAGTTATATATACATAAATTATATGATAAGCCTTTATAGTATATATAATCACTTAATTATGTTGTTTATCCATACATGACCTAATGAATGATTGTTGTTTTGTTCCTTTAAAAAAACATTCCTTTGCTTTGTTTCATGGATTAGGTAGCTGAGATATCAAATGGAGGAGTATCTCAAAATAGGGTCATAGAGGATGCACAAAGTGATGAATATAGCATTAATGATAGTCCTATTGAGCAAGTGAGGCTAACAGTTCCGATCACCGATGACTCTTCTCAACCGGCGCTAACATTCCGGACATGGGTTCTAGGGTTAGCATCATGTATTCTCCTTGCATTTGTGAACCAGTTTTTAGGCTACAGAACCAATCCTTTGAAAATCACTTCTGTCTCGGCTCAGATTATTGCCCTCCCACTTGGGAAACTTATGGCTGCAACACTTCCCACAAAACCAATTCAAGTCCCTTTTACAACCTGGTCTTTTTCGTTGAATCCGGGGCCATTCTCTTTGAAAGAACATGTGTTGATTACCATCTTTGCTAGCTCGGGATCTAGTAGTGTTTATGCAATCAACATAATCACCATTGTTAAAGCTTTCTATCACAGAAGCATCCATCCCGTCGCGGCTTATTTGTTGGCGCTATCGACTCAGATGCTAGGGTATGGATGGGCTGGGATTTTCAGAAGGTTCCTTGTTGATTCACCTTACATGTGGTGGCCTGAAAGCCTTGTGCAGGTTTCTCTATTTAGAGCATTTCATGAAAAAGAAAAAAGGCCTAGAGGAGGAACATCCAGGCTGCAATTCTTTTTCGTAGTCTTTGTAGCTAGCTTTGCGTATTACATCATTCCAGGATACTTTTTCCAAGCAATATCAACCATCTCTTTTGTATGTTTGATTTGGAAAGATTCCATCACTGCGCAACAGATTGGTTCAGGCATGAAAGGACTTGGTATTGGTTCATTCGGCCTTGATTGGAACACTGTCGCTGGCTTCTTAGGTAGTCCTTTGGCTGTTCCTGGCTTTGCCATTATCAACATAATGGCTGGATTTTTATTGTATATGTATGTTTTGATTCCAATTGCTTATTGGAGCAATTTGTACGATGCAAAAAAGTTTCCGCTCATTAGTTCTCATACATTTGACTCTACCGGTGCAACATACAATGTTACTCGGATTCTCAATACTGAAACGTTTGACATTGATATGGAAAGTTACAACAATTACAGCAAGATATATCTAAGTATCACTTTTGCATTCGAATACGGATTATGCTTTGCAGCTCTTACAGCCACAATTTCGCATGTTGTCCTCTTCCATGGAGAAATGATTCTTCAGATGTGGAAGAAGACAACAACTTCACTAAAAAACCAACTTGGAGACGTCCATACAAGGATTATGAAGAAAAACTATGAACAAGTCCCTGAATGGTGGTTTGTCACCATTTTAATTTTAATGGTTATGATGGCCTTACTAGCATGCGAAGGCTTTGGCAAGCAGCTCCAACTTCCATGGTGGGGAATCTTACTTTCTCTAACAATCGCATTAATTTTCACCTTACCAATTGGTGTCATTGAAGCAACAACAAACATAAGAACAGGTCTCAATGTAATCACAGAGTTGGTAATTGGTTTCATCTATCCCGGAAAGCCACTAGCTAATGTAGCATTCAAAACATATGGCCATATCAGCATGGTACAAGCACTTGGTTTTCTTGGTGACTTCAAATTAGGTCACTATATGAAAATTGCACCAAAATCAATGTTCATTGTGCAACTTGTAGGCACAGTAGTTGCTTCATCTGTTCACTTTGGAACCGCATGGTGGCTTCTAACATCTATTGAGAATATATGTGATGAATCATTGCTGCCAAAAGGTAGTCCTTGGACATGTCCCGGTGATGATGTGTTTTACAATGCTTCAATCATATGGGGAGTTGTAGGGCCAAAGAGAATGTTTACCAAAGACGGCGTTTATCCCGAATTGAATTGGTTTTTCCTTATCGGTCTAATCGCACCAGTTCCCATGTGGCTTCTTTCTCTCAAATTTCCCGACCAAAAGTGGATTCAATTCATCAACATTCCTATTATCATTGCAGGTGCATCTGACATCCCACCAGTGAGATCTGTGAATTATATTACTTGGGGATTTGTTGGAATATTTTTCAATTTCTATGTTTATAGAAAGTTCAAAGCATGGTGGGCTAGACATACTTATATCCTTTCAGCTGGTTTAGATGCTGGAGTTGCCTTTATAGGTTTACTACTTTATTTTACTCTTCAATCTTATGGTATTTATGGTCCAACTTGGTGGGGTCTTGAACCAGCCCACTGCCCTTTGGCTAGATGCCCTACAGCTCCAGGTATACATGCAGAGGGTTGTCCTGTTCCCTGACAACAATGTTAGCATTCCATCAACAATATTGGCAAGTGAATATACTATAGGACATGTAAATGTACAAAACTAAGAACCTGTTTTATTTTTGTTTTTGTATTTAAATTGTCTTTGATTTTTCCCTATTTTATTTGTAATAGTTTTAAACAAAAGTTTGAGGTCCAAAACATGGCCAAGGATGAAGTTGAGGAATACAAGAGATATGCTTAGTGGTTGGAAGTTTGTGGCCTTCATTTCTGATATTGTTGCATGTCATGAATAATGATATGCTATAGCACTAAAGAAGATATTGATTGAAGCACAAGCAACCATGTTGAACACAGATTTCGTAGTTTATCTCTTTGGAAGTTTATCTAGCCCATTTGACTCCTAAAAAATTAGCTTTATCATTTTATGAACGTAAAAAATCATAGTAGAGAAAAATCTACTGGTGTCCATAACATCCTATTAAAAAAGTTGAGAAATTTGAAGTATAATGGTTTGATTTATTTTAGGTTTACATGCAATTTTGATTCACTATGTGACAAATAAAAACCTAAAACATGTCCAATGAGATTATCTGTCAACAAAAATGTCCAATGAGATTAAAATGCTTAACAAATCTGTATAGACCAAAAGATCTTCATGCTTGCACTTACCATAAGGTCACATGCTTGCGAGCATACATCATGAAAAGAATATTCAATTTAATAGCTATTTGACCACAATATGACAAAAGAAACTAAATTGTGTCTAATGAGATCAAAAAGCTTAAAATAATCATATGTGATCTTTACAAATCGTGCTTAGAAATTTACCTTTTAATTTTTTTTAAAAATAAACAAGAAATTTGTCCTTGAATAAGTGAGATGTCTGAGGTTTGAACCTCGACCCTACATATATTATACAATGTCCTTGTTAAATGATCTTAGCTCACGAGACATATTTTGTTCTTTTTACCCCTTAAAATAAGTTAAATGCACCGATAAGCTACTGTTCATATATTGATAGTACAATTTAATTTTTAAAATTTTACAAATCTTACCTCCCAAAATATTTACATGTAATTAGCAGTTTTAACATGTAACAATTGCTGTTTTTCCCATGCAAATCTTACTATTCAATTCAATATCAGTATCTTTACTGCAATAGCCAACAATCAAAATTCCAATGCATCGTCTCTTTGTTTCTCCATAGGATTTAAACTTCAACTTGTCTAAGGGACAACTAATTAATTTACTGCGCCACTTTTAAAAAACTTTCATTATAAATTGTAACTTTCATTGTAAATTTGTAATGCACTTTTAAGAAAAAATACACCACACCTTTTGTTCGTATCTGAAGGGTTATTAACTGATAATTTATCGAAAAAATAACTTATTAGAGACATCAAATGAAAATGCTGTGATAGATTGTCTTGTTGATCTTCAATGTAGAGTCCATATTATTTTTCACTTTTTTTAATCTCTCATGTCTCACAATGTGCTTCTATAAGTATAAACTCCATTGCTAATTTTCTCTGATCCTTATATCATTTGTGTTTCTTAAATTCAGTTTTGGCATCTTGGATAAGCTCAAACAATTGTAGAATGGTCCTCCTACATGGTGCAGTGCAAGTGAGTTTGCTTGATCATTTTCTCTTTATTTTTTTAAGACTTTTTTATGTGTTGTATAAAATAAAATAAAATAAATACTTTGATGTTTACCTTGATATTTATGGCATATATTCATTGTAGTAATTTCCTTTTTTTTTTGGATTCGGTGTTGGTCTACATTTATCTCCAAGGAGAACATATGCTTCTTTTTTTTTTCTTTTATAATAGAACATATGCCATAGATTGTGAGAATAATTTCTCATGAGTATTTTTTTTTTTTTTGCTTATACATGCTGATCCTTTGCAGTTGAGTTCTATTAGCTTCAAATGGTAGCAACTGTGGCAACTTAAGAGTTGATTGATCCTAGAATCTACCAACAGGTTATTTTTTGGATGTCGTTAGTTTGGTGTTTCCTCTAGCAGCTTTAGTCATATAGCAAAACATGGTTTTTGTTTTTGTTTCTTCATGTGTTTTTCATATTTTTTACAGGAATAGCTAGCATTGCTGCAAGTATGGTATTGTTGGTAAGAGTTGCTTCCCTTTGATTCACCTTAATTGTATCTTAACAATTGATTTTTTTATTCTACATGAATATCATGTGTTTTACTCAATTGTATTACTATGCCCACAATGATTTGTTTTACTTTTTTTTCTTTTGAGGTGATGAATTGTTTTACTTGTGTCTTACTTTGCACATTAAAGTACATACCAAAATTTCATTGTTTTATTAATAATAAACAAATAAAAACGTATTCTTTGGATTTCAATATTAAAATATATAGTATAACGAGATGAATTTCAAAATAATATCTAAAAACTTGACTCACTTTCACCTCGCCTTGGCTAGCCTAACGAAGTGGCTTGTTTTACACCTTCTTTGTTCTTTGATGTTTTAGCCCAACAACCTATAAAATGGATGGAAAATAGATCATAGTAGTTGAACTGGTCTCAAAATATAAATGCTAATTATTTACACTAATTTTAGGGGTTTCTACTTAGATTACTTGCAAAACAAGTTAATAAGTGTTATGAAAATAAACATGAATTTGGCATTTATCCGTCGGTCATACCTAATCCATTTCAATGGCACAGGAAAAAACACCAATCCAATGTAATGGTTAGATCTACCTTGAACTTTTTTTTATTGGACTCCCATTTTATTTATTGTGGATGTCCTTTACGATCAACCTTGTTTGTAACTAGTAATGTATTTTGACTATTTACTAATTTTATTTTGTATGAAACTCTTTTTTTTTCAATAATGTCTTCCCGCACCACAGAAATGACCAAAGTGTTCAACATTTGTAACTTAAAGATCAAAATGTATAATGTTTATATTTTAAGAGACTAAAATAGAAAGAAAAAAATTAAGAAACGAAAGTGTTTATTGTTTGTAACTTAAGGGATCAGAATTGAATGTAAAAAACTTAGAGGACCAAGAAAAACCTAAAAGTATAATTTAGTCCATATATTTTGACTATTTACTACTTTTATTTTGTATAATTGAGTCCATATATTTTGACTATTTATTTACTACTTTTATTTTGTATAATTTAGTCCATATATTTTGACTATTTACTAGTTTTATTTTGTATGGATATCTATTTTTTTTAGGGATCTCAATTATTATTTTTGTCATCTCTTTTTAAATTTAAATATATAACATTCAAATCTCCATGCACGGATCTATTACTAGTAAGTGCTAAATTAAGTTGTATATGTAAACTGATGAATGATTTGTTTTATGGATTAGGAAGCTGAGATATCAAGCAGTGGAGTGTCTCAAAATAGGGTCTTAGAGGATGCAGAGGAAGATGAATACAACATTAATGATAGTCCCATTGAGCAAGTGAGGTTAACAGTTCCAATCACTGATGACCCTTCTCAGCCAGCACTAACATTCAGGACATGGATTCTAGGCTTAGCATCATGTGTTCTCCTTGCATTTGTGAACCAGTTTTTAGGCTACAGAACCAACCCTTTGAGAATCACTTCTGTTTCAGCACAGATCATCGCACTCCCACTTGGGAAGCTTATGGCTGCAACACTTCCCACAAATTCAATTCAAGTCCCTTTAACAACCTGGTCTTTTTCATTGAATCCGGGGCCATTCTCTTTGAAAGAACATGCGTTGATCACCATCTTTGCTAGCTCAGGATCTAACAGTGTATATGCAATTGGGATAGTCACAATTGTTAAGGCTTTTTATCACAAAGACATCCATCCAGTAGCGGCTTATTTTCTAGCGCTATCAACTCAAATGCTAGGGTATGGATGGGCTGGTATTTTCAGAAGGTTCCTTGTTGATTCACCTTACATGTGGTGGCCTGAAAACCTTGTGCAAGTGTCTCTATTTAGGGCATTTCATGAAAAAGAAAAAAGGCCTAAAGGAGGAACTTCTAGGCTGCAATTCTTTTTCGTAGTCTTTGTAGCTAGCTTCGCATATTACATCGTTCCTGGCTACTTTTTCCAAGCAATATCAGCCGTCTCTTTTGTTTGTTTGATTTGGAAAGACTCCATCACTGCACAACAGATCGGTTCCGGCATGAAAGGCCTCGGTATTGGTTCATTTGGCCTTGATTGGAACACTGTTGCAGGCTTCTTAGGAAGTCCTTTGGCTGTTCCTGGCTTTGCCATCATCAACATAACGGCTGGATTTTTCTTGTATATGTATGTTTTGATACCAATTGCCTATTGGAACAATTTATATGATGCTCAAAAGTTTCCACTGATTAGCTCTCACACATTTGACTCTACCGGCGCTACTTACAACGTTACTCGAATTCTAAATACCAAAACTTTTGACATTGATATTGAAAGTTACAACAATTACAGCAAGATCTATCTGAGTGTCACGTTTGCTTTCCAGTATGGATTGAGCTTTGCAGCTCTTACAGCTACTATTTCACATGTTGTCCTCTTCCACGGAAAAATGATACTTCAGATGTGGAAGAAGACAACGGGTTCGTTAACACATCAACTCGGAGATGTGCATACAAGAATCATGAAGAAAAACTATGAACAGGTTCCTGACTGGTGGTTTGTCGCTATTCTGATTCTAATGGTTATGATGGCCTTGGTAGCTTGTGAAGGCTTTGGAAAACAGCTCCAACTTCCATGGTGGGGAATCTTACTTTCTCTAGCAATTGCATTGGTTTTCACCTTGCCAATTGGTGTTATTCAAGCAACAACAAACATAAGAAAAGGTCTCAATGTGATCACAGAATTGGTAATTGGTTTCATCTATCCAGGAAAGCCACTCGCTAATGTAGCTTTCAAAACATATGGCCATATCAGCATGGTACAGGCACTAGGGTTTCTTGAAGACTTCAAATTAGGCCATTATATGAAAATTCCACCAAAATCAATGTTCAGTGTGCAGCTAGTAGGCACTGTAGTTTCTTCATCTGTCCACTTTGGAACAGCATGGTGGCTTCTAACTTCTATCGAGAACATATGCGATGAATCATTATTGCCAAAAGGAAGTCCTTGGACATGTCCTGGTGATGATGTATTTTACAATGCTTCAATCATATGGGGAGTTGTAGGGCCAAAGAGAATGTTTACCAAAGACGGCGTTTATCCTGAGATGAATTGGTTTTTCCTTATTGGTCTACTTGCACCTGTTCCAGTGTGGCTTCTTTCTCTCAAATTTCCTAACCAAAAGTGGATTCAACTCATTAACATTCCTATTATCGCCGCAGGTGCATCTGCCATTCCACCAGTGAGATCTGTGAATTACATTACTTGGGGATTTGTTGGAATATTTTTCAATTTCTATGTTTATAGAAAGTTCAAAGCATGGTGGGCTAGACATACTTATATCCTTTCAGCTGGTTTAGATGCTGGAGTTGCCTTTATAGGTTTACTACTTTATTTTGCTCTTCAATCTTATGGTATTTATGGTCCAACTTGGTGGGGTCTTGAAGCAGATCATTGCCCTTTGGCTAGATGTCCTACAGCTCCAGGTGTACATTCAGAGGGGTGTCATGTTCCTTGACTTCCATTCCATGTAACCATTCCATCGCCAATAGTCCAATAATGCCAAGTTAGTATGACATTGGAAATGTAAATATAGAAAACTAAGAACTTTTTTAGGTTGATTTCCTTGTATTTAAACTATCTTCTTTGATTTTTCAGTATTTTTATATTGTAATTTGTAAGAGTCTCAAGGAAAAGGAGCCAAGTATGCCATTTCCTTTGCTATTCCAATCATAAGTAAAAGTGTTAAATCAAATGTGCTTTTAGTCCCTACCGAAACATAAGTGCTTTGACTCTCTCATACGAACTAAGATCAACTTATTTTTATGAAAGGTCGAGAACTAAAAATCGGTAAATTTTATTATAGGGAACAAACTTAAAAAGTCTTTATTATTGTAGGGACTAAAATAGATTTAATCTTATATTAAATGCAGTTTCAATTGATAGAGTATTGTCTGCACTGAAAATAGACATGACTTATGGGTATATATCTGATTGAAATGATCATGCACGTGCATGCTTATCTTGAGAAGCATGAAGTTTTGTTATCAGATATGACATCAAGGTTCAAAAAAGAATATGGTTCAAAACATGGTCAAAGATGAAGTTGAAGAATACAAGAGATATGCTTAGGGGTTGGAAGTTGGAATCTTTTAGTGCTGATACTGTTGCTTGTCATGAATCAAGCTATAGCAGTAGAGAAGAAGATATTGATTTAAGAAGATACTTCATTAAAATTTATTTAAAATCTAGTTACAAATGAAGCACAGCCTCTATTTATAGAGTTCAGTTTCCTTCTATGACTAAAATACTCTAACTTCTAGCCAAAACAAGGTCCAGCCACTAACTTATTTGCTTATGGAACAAGGCATTTGTCCACAACTTTCATGAAATTCTTATTCAAATTGATTACATCAGTGTTTAATCTACTACTATGTCACTTGGCACCTACCAACTTAAGATATATTAGTCTCTTACAAAATTTGAAACCAAATATGGGACAAGTTTGTTCAGTCTCTCAACCTACTTTTTGTCTAGTTTTTTGAGGTGAATAATAACTAAATATTTTTTTTTGTCTAGTTCAATGGTCAATTTTTAAATCAAACATGAGAAATGTTTTTGTCCTATGTCATATCTCATTTTATTATAAATCAAATGGACACTAAATCAGTATATCAAAATTTTATAATTTCAAAATTTTGAATATAGAATCACGACGACGCGTCAAGATTTTCTAAAAGCTACACTTTATAACTTCCACAAAATCACAACGACGCGTCAAGATTTGTTTAAAGCTACATTTTATAACTTCCACAAAATCACGGTGGATCACCATGATTCTGATGTATCTATTGTGATGCCAAACATACAATTAACTTATGAAAAAGTAAAATTACTTAATTTGCTTAAAGTGGAAATTACAAAGTTGAATTACGTTTTGTGCTGCTGCTAGCTAACTGCATTTCTCTAACGTTCACTGGCAACACTCCTCTCTCTCTCTCTCTCTCTCTCTCTGCTGTGTAGCAGTGACGGAGGATTACAATGGAGAGTAAAAAGAAAGCATCATCACCTCTCTCTTTGGACCAATTCATCTCTATTACAACCCCTCTTCTCGACTTGGAAAAGGTACTTTACCTTCTTGCATTCACCATTCAAAAACTCCGATTAAAGTTTTCAACTTTCAGATACCCTTTATCTCATTTTACGTTCTTAATCCTATTTTTTTCCCATCTAATTGCAATTTTGAATTGGGTTGTGTTTTAGTTTATTAGAAAATTGAAAAAGTTTCAAACTTTCAAAAAATGGTTAATGGGGTTGCTTCAGAAAAGATGATGAATCATGGTTCTTGTTTTTAGTTTTATGATCTTTTTTTTTTTGCTTCAGGATGCTGAGATATCGAGCTCAATTGCCACTGGCGCGTCGAGGAATTTGGATACTGCTCAAAAGAGAGGATCAACAATCCTCAATTTGAAGTGTGTGGATGTCCAGGTTACCACATTTTTCCTATTCTTCTTTCTTGTTTCTGTAATATCTTTTTCAAATTTATTTGGGAAAAGGTATTTTGTTTACACGTGTGTGTGTAATTTGATGGTTTAATGATGTAGTAGTAACAATAAAATTGGAAGTTCAATTTGATATTTCATGTAATTTGATGATTATGATTTCTGAAGCAAATGGAGCTAGGTTTATAGTTGATTTACGGCCTGTTTGGATTGATTTATTTGAGCTTAGCTACTGGCATAAGTTTTCTGAGACTGTTTGGGAGAACTTATTAAAACAGCTTATGACATTGTTCATAACTATTTTCAGTTTGTTTTCATAATTTCTCCAAGATAGCTTATGAAAATAGTTTATAAGCAATTTAACTTTATTTTATCTTTTGCTACAGAAGCACTTATCATGATAAGCGCCAGTGTTATAAGCTGCAAATAAGTTGTTTATCCAAACAGAGCCTTGTTCATGTTTTCCTATGCATTTAAGTTGTAAGTTGAGCTTTAATTCATAAGGTATTCTTACATTGTGCCTCCCTTTGTTGTTTATTCTGAAAATAGACAGGGCTTATGGGAAAGTCTCTGATCGAGTTACAATCCACAAAAGCAGATGTGCTTCCTGCTCACAAGGTAAATGAGTGACTTTCTTTTATCTCTGTCTTCTGTTCAATATCAAACTGGTTACTTGCTTCAATATCCATAAAAGAAAATCATCTTGTGGCCCTGATAAGGATTAAGACCATTTTCAATGAATTAAATCAATGCCGTATTACTTTCAGGAGTTAATGAGATTTTTTGTTGTTGCAGTTTGGCACTCATGATGTTGTTGTTTTAAAACTCAACAAGGCTGATTTAGGTTCTCCTGCTCTTGGGCAAGGTGTAGTTTACAGATTAAAGGTATCTGATTGATTCACTTTGTGAAAAGAAAAAAATTGCCCATGCTGTTGGCTGTGGACAGTCTCACCTTTGGATATTAATTTAACTTGCTGGTTTGATACAATTGCTAACAGGACTCGTCAATTACTGTTGCTTTTGATGATATTCCAGAAGATGGTTTAAACAGTCCCCTAAGGCTGGAAAAAGTTGCAAATGAGGTATGCTGATAAGTTCCTGATCTTAGGCACTTATTGTTTCTTCTTGTATAGAATAGTTTTATGGTTTGATTATAAATAATTCAATTACTACAATGACATTCGGTGAGTTTTGATATATATAATTTTATGTTTTCATGAAATATATGAATTGCACTAATAAGAACTTACTGTGAAGGTTTGAATCTTGCTTTTGGTTAATCACTTCACTGTTTTCTATTTGTTTGTGTAAACATACATGTTAGCATCTTGATATTTTATGTATTTTTTAAAATCAATTACTTGCCCCTGGGTTCTTATATACGGGATATATTTTTTGCTCATCCAGGTGACATATCGCAGGATGAAAGATGCATTAATACAGTTGAGTAAAGGAGTGCATAAGGGTCCTGCTTCTGATCTAATTCCTGTCTTGTTTGGGGAGAGGCAACCAACAGTGTCCAAGAAGGATGTAGCTTTCACTTCCATTAATAAAAATCTTGATCACTCTCAGGTGTGTTATATAATTTCTTTCTTGGTTTGCATTTTGAAATCACGATTCTCTGAAGATATCGTATAATAATTGTTTTACATTTTCACACTGCTCTAGTGCTCTTGATTTGTAAATACTTTATTATAATTAAGGCCTCAACTGGATTATTTTTAAACTTATGATAATGATCTCAAGGAATAATACAGGGGTTTATTTATTATCTAAGCATAAGTAAAAAGATACTCCCTCCTTTTCTAAATACATGTCGGAGTCAACCACCTTGCACATGCCAATACACAACTTAGACCATTAATATCTTTTTTATCTATGATAAAAAAAATTGTAAAAATTTGATATTTTGAAAACATTCATTGAGACAAATTGAACAACATCTAATATACTAACATTTGTATTTATATATTGATTAAAAAATATGGTTAAAGTAAGTTGTGTGAATAGTACACATTGTTAAATTGCGACATGTATTTAGGAACGGAGGGAGTACAATTTACCTAGATTAAATGAATTTTATCAATTACTGATATATAATATAACTAAGCTAGAACATTGAACATGCTCTGCATATTAGTTGGTTGGAAATAAGTGGACCTATTAATCAGCTAAGAATTTTGATATAATCGTTATTTGATTATTAAAACACTCAAAATTACGGATACAATAATGGTTTATCACTTTATCCACCTGAACAGTAACTTTGTTCCTCCCCATCTATTACTCTGTAGTTAGGGGACTGAATATACACTGTTCTTTGGAAAAATCTTGTTAATCACACTAAATCTTGTTAGGATATCAATTAAACAATACTGTAGATCCCTATTATCACAATAATGGTGTTTCTGCACGAGTATTTCATCATTTTTCTTTGCACATCTGGCCTGTGTTTGCAAAATCATTTATTTACATTTTTGTCTCCAAAGAAAGATGCAATTTCCAAAGCCCTATCGTCGAAGAATGTTTTCTTGCTACATGGACCTCCTGGAACGGGAAAAACTACAACAGTGGTGGAAATTATATTACAAGAAGTGAAACGTGGATCTAAGATTCTTGCTTGTGCTGCCTCAAATATTGCTGTTGACAACATCGTTGAGCGGCTAGTTCCACACAGGTATAACTATTTTACCATCTCTTTGCTGCTATGATAATTGGCTGGTTTACCTCATTGGCATATTTTACTTCTAACAGCACATTCGTTTTAAAAAAAAAAAAAAAAAATCTGACTGCACAGATAAACAACGTCTACCCTCCTGTGGAAAATTGTTCACAGAATTGGCAATATTAAAATGAAATGAATATGCTTTTTCCTACTCTTTAAGTTTGTCAGTGCCAAAGTCAGTAAGTGCCGGGTTCTGGATCATGCAGAAAAGAAGTTTAAAATGTGGTTTGTGCACTCTAGAAGAAAATTATACGGAAACATTAGTAAAATTGCAGCTTTATGATTAGACAGTAATGTAGTAGTTATTTAATTATGTAATAGGACAATTATATGTGGGATAGTTATGTGGCAAATATGTAACTGTAAGCGGCGGTGTGGAAGGTTTTGTTACAGTTTCTTCTGTGCATTCTGCTTTTCTTTTGTGTAAAGTAGAGAACCATTTTCTCACATTTGAGACTTGGCTCTAAGGCTGGTAGCAAGGTGTATCTACTAGATTGGTAAAGAACCAACACGAAAATAAATTAAGTGTAGCAGAGATGAGGATGTTGCGTTGGATGTGTGGTAAGACTAAACAGGATAGAATTAGAAAGGACAACATTAGAGAGAGAGAGAGAGAGTTGGGGTAGCACCTATAGTAGAAAAGATGGTAGAAACTAGACTTAGGTGGTTTGGGCATGTAGAGAGAAGACTTGTGGATTCTGTAGTATGGAGAGTAGATCAGATAGAGGGGAGTCAAATCACTAGAGGTAGGGGAAACATAGAAAAAACATAAGAGAAGCTATCAAGAAGGATCTAGAGATAAATGAATTGGAGAAAGACATGGTTTTTGATAGAATGCTAGGTTTATTTTTTGAACCCTGTCAAAGTTCTTCCTCTTGACAAAATAATGATGATGTGCAAATTTTATAATTTGCAAATCTTTTATAATGATTCTATTTATTTTTTTGTTATTTTTCTCATTCTGTGGTGAGACATGTTCATACTTGGTTTAGTTTCACCAAGTGTGTACTTAATACTCATTCATAATGTCCAACATTTTCATTAGAGTTAAGCTGGTGAGGATTGGTCATCCTGCACGTTTATTGCCTCAAGTGGTGGACAGTGCACTGGATGCCCAGGTACACACTTGTCATACTTGTCATGGATCATACTTGTTTTCACCCTTCCATATTGAATTTCTCTGAATTTACAATTTAGGTACTTCGAGGAGATAATAGTGGTCTCGCAAATGACATTCGGAAAGAAATGAAGGTAAGGTTTTAAAATAAAAGTCACAGAACAAAATCTCAATTCTCAAGTATGAATTGATCATCATTTACCAATATTATTAGTGTCGCCTGGCTGATGTTCTGTTGCTTCATATGTTAGTTGTCATTGATGATTTATGTTGGCATTAACTTCATGTTAGTGTAATTTTTAGCTACATTACCTTTCAGTTTTCACAGTGCGTAACATGTTTTTTTTTTTAGGTATTGAATGGAAAGCTGCTAAAAACCAAAGAAAAAAATACAAGGAGGGAGATACAGAAGGAACTTAGGACTCTATCCAGAGAAGAGCGGAAAAGGCAGCAGCTTGCTGTTACAGACGTGATTAAAACTTCAGACGTAATATTAACTACTCTGATTGGGGCTTCCTCTAAGAAACTTGGCAATACTTCATTTGATTTAGTGATTATTGACGAAGCTGCTCAAGCACTTGAGGTTGCATGCTGGATACCTCTGCTGAAGGTAATGTTGATGCCTACACACTACACTCAATGATATTCATTACGCTGTTGCATTCAGACTTTCTTTTTATCATCTCTTGATTGCATGCCTTTGTTAGTTTATGTTTTATTGCGGTCTTCTTATCTTACTACAACTACAACCACTAATAATAATATCCAACAATATAGTTCATTCCTCCAATAAGTGTCCTGGAATTGATGCAACATGATATATCAAATATCATACTTAACTGAATTGGATGTTTTATAAGTGAATTTGAATATCGAAATATGCTTACAAAAACAAAGTTGCTTTGGACTGGAAAAACTAAAAGACTAATACTAAACCTGTGCTTGATTCAACATTAAAATTTAAAATACATAGCTTTCTAATCGTTAGTTGCCAAATGTCTCTTTGATTATAATGAATTAAATGGAGGTCCTTGTCTTTAGGGTACAAGATGTATACTTGCAGGAGACCATCTTCAACTTCCTCCAACGATTCAAAGTGTTGAAGCTGAGAAGAAAGGCTTAGGAAGAACCCTCTTTGAAAGACTTGCAGAACTGTATGGAGATGAAGTCACATCTATGCTTACTGTCCAGTACCGTATGCATCAACTTATCATGGATTGGTCTTCTAAAGAGCTTTACAACAGTAAGGTGCTCCTAATTTTAAAAGCACTTGTCTTGATATTGCATTGCTACAAAACATATCTTTTTTTTTTTCTCCAAAAAAACTACTAAAGAGCAAATTTATCAATTCTGAACTGAATAGTCAGATTATATTGGGGAGATAAACATTTTGTTGGATCTTCATGCATGGCACTATGTGATAACAGGTCAAGGCTCATGCATGTGTTGCTGCACATATGCTATATGATCTTGAGGGCGTGAAGAAGACATCTTCAATTGAACCAACCCTTCTTCTCATAGACACGGCTGGGTATTGATGCTATTTCATTCGCTGAAATATCTATATTCTCAGAGCTGCTTGACTAGTCTGGACATGTGGAATAATGATGTGACATTCTCTTCTTAATGAAAGTTGTTGTGCCATCATGTCGTATATAATGATTTGGCATTTTGAGTATTCAATATCAAGTGATCCGTATAAGAGTTTTACCAAACAACTGAACTGATATGTGGAAGCCGGAGAGAGAAAGTCATTATATTTCAGTTGAAGCAAATATAGACTGTTAAATATGAATGTGAAGCAAATCTAACTGCTTAAATTGATTGTGTCAGATGTGATATGGAAGAAAAGAAAGATGAAGAAGATAGCACCCTTAATGAAGGTGAATCTGAAGTTGCTATGGCTCATGCAAAGCGATTGGTGCAAAGTGGGGTGCTTCCTTCTGATATTGGAATTATTACCCCATATGCTGCCCAGGTATAGAATTGTTCTGTAGGTGTGGGAACATTTACTATGAATGTTGTGGGCACAAACTTCACATTTTAGTAGTTTTACGAAGGATGACAAGATGGTAAATGTTGTTTTTGGCAGGTTGTTTTACTGAAGATGTTAAAAAACAAGGAGAACTCACTGAAGGATATTGAAATCTCAACAGTTGATGGTTTCCAGGGAAGAGAGAAGGAAGCCATTATTATATCAATGGTTCGATCAAATTCAAAAAAGGAGGTATTTCAAACAAGTCTGCTATTTTTTTAATTTGCTTCATATAGGGCTTATGTGACAAATTTGTTAGTATGGCATGAAGAATAAAAGAAGAGACTTGAATATACGTTTCAGGTGGGCTTTCTGAGTGATCGCCGGCGAATGAATGTGGCCGTGACACGTGCAAGAAGACAATGCTGTATTGTCTGTGACACTGAGACAGTCAGTAGTGATGGATTTCTAAAGCGGTTGATTGAATATTTTGAAGAGCATGGCGAATATCAGAGTGCATCCGAGTACCAGAATGAATAGGCAAAATTCCCAAAGGTTGTTAAGGTTGCTGTTATAGCCATTGATCAATTTGTCGATTGTGGTGATGTGGATCTGTGAAGGTTTATAAAATCCTTTTTCTATTTAGAATTTAAGGAAGTTGAATTTATAGAAGAAAGTAGACAAGACCATTTTAGTCTCTTCTTCTTATGAATTTTTTTTATACTTACTATATGATGCTTATAAACATCATTTTTAATTGAAAGTTCTTCTGTTAAAAATATACTGTCAAAATCTTAAATTTGTTAAATTATTGCGTGAGTGTGACATGGTCTTTGCTACTACTACTACTAAAACAAGCTCCCTCCTGCTATTTTCCTACTCTTACATTGCTGTCAATAGATTGAAATTCGTCACACATAAGACAAACAACAATTGAGTACTAGCAGAACCAAAACCATCTGATCTATAGCTTAGGCATAGTTACTACTAAGTAGTACTCCCTCCGACCTTAACTATAAGCAAAAAAGTATGTGTATTTAGTCCAAATTTAGATCAAATACATGTAATTTTTTGCTTATATTTAATGCTAGAGGGAATATCATATCTAATTCTAACTAGATTTCAACTCCATAAAAGCTAGCTAAGGTGGTTCCTCTTTTCTTGACAAATCAGCTAAGTTTCTTAAAAGTCCCAAATGGAAGTTGAGAAATTAAGGCGGTCATTTGGGTCATATGCTTCAAGATGGGTGGCTTCTGATTCCTCAATACCCGCAAATTCATGCATCTCGATCAATGCCTCCCAATTAACACTCATGTCTGAAAATATTCCTAATTGTTCATTATCATCTCTTGGCAAAACTTCATGCACTGTTGAACTTCCTGAACTCTCAGTTTGCTCGGAGTGTGATCCTTCTTTCAGTATTCCCATCTGTTGAAGAAACTCATGTAGGTCTATCTGTGGTTTGTCCTCCTGAAGATCTCCAAGCATCTTATTTGCCGATGTTTGAACATCTTTTTCCTTTGGCAAAGGATCTTCTGTATGACTCTTCTTGCTGTCTACTTTCTGAATCTCTGCTGCCATTGGTTCATTAGATGAACTAGTAAGTGATGATTGACTTGCAACGACTGCATTCTGCTTAAACTCTTGTAGCCTCTGATGGATCAAATGAACGCTAGGTTGAGCGTTTACATTAAGTAGTCCACAAGAAGGAAACATTGAAATGAAATTCTTTGAAGGCAACCACTTGAACTTTCCAGTTTTCATAGTTGAATTGGAGTGTGTTTGCATGTGTGGAAGATTAAGGTATGCATCTGGTCCATAGAGTCTCCTTGCAGCCTCATCATAAGCCATGGCAGCTTCTTCCGCTGTCGCGAAAGAACCAAGCCAGAGTCTAGTTCTCTTCTTTGGCTCTCTTATCTCGGCAACCCATTTCCCCCATGTTCTTTGACGAACACCTCGATACTCGCATGAAGCATTTTGAGGGCCACCTTTGCCTCTGGTTGGTCCTTTCTTCCATGGTTTCAAGGGGGATTTCTTGGAATTATCCATCATGTATATTGAGGATATAGTAGAACAGAACAAGTGAAAGTGGTAGTGGTGTGTGTATATTATCAGTGGTGAGTGATACTTGGAACTGCATGTTATAGGAGCGGGGATATGTAGGAGCAAAGTGTGGAGGTTGGTGTAAATGTTTTCACGTTTGCAGAAGTAGCTAATTCCATGTGACCGTTGCTGAGTACATACATTCTTCAAAATCCTGTTTTTCTTTTCTTCATTTTCTTTTTTTTTTATCTTTCTACCCACAAAATTCTTACTAATAATTATTTTTAGGCTTTTCTGGTTTTTATTTTATTTTGAATCGCCTTGCCTTAGTGCTGCCAGCATATATGTGCATGACTTAAAAAGTACAAGTGTGCATGGTGCTGTTAACGCATGATGGATAGTTATATACATATATTTTTATTTACTGCACATACAAGATAATCATTTAAGTTTTTTTAGAAATGAAGAGATAAATATAATCGACCCTCAAATATCTAAGGAGAGCTTTATACAAAATTAAAGAGACCTTTTAGATCTCTACGTCGATTTAAGGGAGGGTGAACATATTTATATTCATTCCATTGATTATTTTGTTTGACTATTTCATTTTACATATTCTTTATTGTTGTGGTGTTCACGGGTCACACAGTTTTCTTGGAGCTCCAATTTGTCACGATGATTCATTGAATATAGTTTATATTTTAATTAAGACAATGAAATAAAATACATTCATATTTAGGATAAATGATATATACAAATCTCAAGCTTAATCATCCCATACTTTTGGATTGAATGGTTTCTGAGATCACATTTAAGGAGTAAATCAACATTTTGGCAACCAAAATTTTAAACATTGAGCAGTTTTTTTAGGTACATAGATTGAGTAATCCCTTAGATTTTCCGGCAGACATTTAGTCTCTTATATTGAAGATCATCGATCAATTTGGTTTTTCTGCCAAAATATATTTTTAGGAAATATCTACAAAATATAATGAAAGATCCAACGTGAGTTGGGTCAAACGAAAAAGACTAGACTTTTACAATGTGATAAATCAATGTTTGAGTCCTGGTTAGAAGAAATACATATATTTAGTGTCTAACACGTATGAAGTAAGATTAGCTCAAGTTGAATGAGACTTTGGAAAGAAAAAAAAACTAATGTTTTTTTGAATAGTTTTTTTATGTTTTTTTGAATAGTTTTTTTTATGTTTTTTTATATTTTTTTATATTTTTTTGAATAGTACCTTTTATATTTTTTTGAATAGTTTTTTTTATGTTTTTTTAATAGTTTTTTGCCACATACAAAAATAGGTCTTTAAAATTGCAGTGCTAATTCGGAAAAGAAAAAAAGAGAGAGATTAATTTAGCATTTATTCTTTAGTTTAAGCAATAAGGTTTATTATCATGTTGCAAATTCAAGGAATTAAATTGTTTTACCCTTGCAATTTAAATTAAAATATATATATATATATATATATATATATATATATATATATATTTACTCAAAGTTTAATAAGTAAGAAGATTTTGAGGTGAGTCTTAGTGTCAACTTGATGTTGACAACACAACACCAGTATAACATTCTTTTTTTTTTAACTCTTCAAGTGTGAAGGAGGCTCGAGTAACATAGAGGATAATTAAGAAATAAATAAAAAAAATTCAAAAATTATTTGATTCATAAATTAAACTCGGATTTCGTCAAACCGTTCATACTTTGTTGAAGCTCATTAACATTCAATCACTTCGTTGCCAATATAACAATTTCCTTAAACCTTACTCATAACACTATTATTATTTTTTATGGGTTTTATAATGATAAGTAAAGGCAATATTGATATTGAATGCTAGGTTGAGATTGTGAGTAGAATATTTGCAAATGAAGACTTTTTCAAAGCGATGCAGTGATTGTCTTGAATGAAGTCTGACACACATCCTTGGATTCTATTTTGATACAAATGAATTTGTCCTCGAGGAGGATCTTAGTCATTAGATAAGAGTATGAGCCACCTCAACAATTTTCTAAATCACGACCTATATTTCACATGTTGTCCTGCAATACACATCCTGATTCTCGAGACTTCACTTCACCTTTATCCCATGTAATTGCTCTCTCTATCTATGCATCTCTTCGTGAATCACATTCTTGCCCGTTATGGTTCTCAAATGCATGACCAGTATATGATCATACCGTTGAGTTTGTACGTACCAAGGAATATATATTGGACACTCTTAGAGAGCACATTTCACTATTTTAAAAAGGGTTTGTCTAACATGTGTTAAAACAACTAAAATAGTAACTTTTTACTGAAAAACAACAATAATTTATTCAAAAGTTATGTATTTTTTTTTTTGGTATTTGGGGTTTGAACTTTGGATCTTGCATATATTATGCATTGTTCTTACCAACTGAGATAAGTTCAAGGAGACTCAAAAGTTATGTATTTAATATAAAATGCATAAGTTTCAAGACAAACTTAAATTTTAATGTTTCGGGATAAATATACGCATAATTTTTGCTAGCTACACTCCTTATTGTACTGATTACGCATCCCTCAAACTCAAAATATTTAAAAATAATTCCCAAAATACTCTCAGTGTAGATGTACTAGAATTGAATTTACTTGAACTAAGTCTACATAAGCGTACGTGAATTGTACAAGTTACATATGAACTGGTTTATGAAAATGTATTTGAATTGAGTTTACGTAAACTTACTTAAACTAAATTTGTGTAAACGTATTTAAACTGAGTTTGCATGATATCAAGAAATTTAGAATTAACAAGTGTTACGGGAATTGAGTTTACATAAATGTACTTGAGTTGAGTTTGCTTGAACTTCTTGTACTGATTTTTTTGTAAATGTACATGAGTTCACGTAAACATGTTTTAAATTCCATATAAAAATTAAAGAATTTGGAAATTCTCATTGTCCTATAATATGTAAATTCGTTTTGTGTATACTATGTGAACTTAGTTCATATATACCTTCATGAATTGAATTAACGTAAACATACATGATCTCTATTCATGCATAACCCTGTAACATGAAACAAAAAAGTTGCATAAAACAAAACAAAAATTATTTTGCTACTTGAAATCGAATACATAATCAATAAAATGAAATATTCTCAATGAAATAGTTGAAATCGATTTCTTCTAATTAAGAGATGATACACAAAGAAGAGATGATGCACTACTCATTGAAATCGAATACATAATCAATAAAATTATTTTGCATAAGAGAGACTTAAATAAATGAAAAAAATACGTTAATGCATCATCTCTTCTTTGTGTATTTCTTTCAATGAGTAGTGTCTATTTATCTTAACAAATGTAGAGAATATATAATATAATGCCAAGGACATGCCTTGCATTTTGTAATCTATTGCTAGCGTCAGAGAGAAAGAGACAAAATTAAAATCTGACCTAGAAATAGAGACAATTTGAAAAATCCAGGTCTTCTTCCAATCAAAGGGTCTTGATTGTTTCAACGGTATTGTTCAAGAATTTTAAATAAATAAACTTATGAAAAAATGTAAAGTATTTCAGCTTCCAAGCACATTTTTCTATAGAAACTTGCTACTCCATCCGTTTCAAAATGAGTGTCGCTTTAGCTAAAAAAAATTGTTTCAAAATGAATGTCACTTTCAGTTTTCAATGCAATAATAATTTTTTCTTTTCAATTGTATCCTCCAATTAATACTCAGTGCACTACTTCCAAAGTATTACTTTTAAAACTAACCAATAGTTAATAAGGATAATTTGGTAAAATAACTATTCTCTTTCTTTTAATCATTGCATTTCTTAATATGTGTGTAAACAACTAAAACGACACTCATTTTGAAACGGAGGGAGTATATTATATCCTTGAACAATATTCATAGGACACTCTTGAGCATTTTTTTTCAATTAAATTAGGAACACCTCAACTTATGAACAAGATATCTCATTTGACTTTAATGAAATTATAACAAGTGATTTGATATAGACCTTGGTCCATAACAGCAAGTAATGCCACGTCTTTCTTATCCACGAATTTTATATTTATAGCACTAGAACATTATAGCAATCGTAATCAAGATGATCATATATTTGTATTTGTTATATGCAGTTGCAAGTATTTTTGCTCAATTCGTTTAACTAGTAGTAGTAATACTAATAAGTGCTAGCGAACAGTTAGAATCAGAATGATAGTTGAGTTGGGAAATTATCAATACTATCTTGTTCCAAAAATGTCACCATCCAACAAAGAACGAGTCACATAGAAAAACCAATCACCAATCAAACCCATTGTAACAAGAAGATATTAGACCCACTCCCCCTAACTATATAGATATTTTCCCAACTGGGAAGTTGTTATCACAAAAAAATAGAAAGAAATATGAAATATCTACAAGGCCATTCTCTTCTTCAAAGAATTCAATTCATTCATATACAATCTAAAAAATATATTACATTGTCCATCAATCATATGATTAATTACGTTCGAATTTAATCATAATTGTTTTTAAAGACATACATGTGATTGATTGTTATTTGATTGACAGTATAAAACAACTATATGACCTATTGTCCGGTCAGGAGGGATTTGAGGATCGTCACATTAGAGTTTGACTGTTTGAACAATCACATAAATGAGTTGAACAACCTATGAATCCCCTCACAATTTTTCTAATCTCCACTTTTTGCCTCTTTGTTGTAAAAAGCTAAGTACGACTTTGGCAATTCTATTGGATCTTAATCCCAGTACTATGTAATTGTATTTCACAATCCAACATCAAAATAATTCTTCAATAATACAACCCCCGTAAAAAGAAGAAAAAGTTTCTCAATAACAACATAGATATATTTCCTTCAAAAAAAAAAAAAAAACAACATAGATATATAATATATTCCTTTGCCACAAAAAACATAGATACATTCTTCAAAGACAACATTAACCAACCAAAACAAAAAACAAGATTACACAAGTTAAGGATTCTTATTCATGGATCAATAATAACGATAACATGACAATAGTAAAGTAATGGTAATTAATTACAACAACCTCGTACACCCCATCTCAAAAGTTTCATTTTTTTAAGGATTCAATCCTAAAAAAGAAAGGAAAAAAAATAAAAAGGAAAAACATGAAAAAGAAGAGGATCTACATGCATATACTAGCTTAATTACCTACCAAGTTATGTGAAGGATTGAATTGAAGATGCGAGAAAGAGCGAGTCTGATACGAGGAAAAGTTCGAACGGAGAAGAGAGTGTAATCTCTTATGAAGAGTTGGAGGGTGCCAACAAAGAGATTGAAGCTGCGTATTGGTGGAATGTACAAAGTGAGAGGAACAGCGGAAAAAGCCACAGCAAACATAAGTTGCAGCATTATTTTGATATTTTGTTTTGTTTGTTTGTATGTGTTTTTTGTGTTGTTATGAGATGAGAGGGGAGAGGTTATGGTTAAGAACTTAAGATTGGATTAAGAATGAATTTATGATGATAGTGGTCATGGAGACAAAATTGAGGGTCTTGTTAGATCGATCACTTCTCAATCCTTGTCTCGTGGGGAAGGGAAGACCGGGCAATTTAATAGTCACATGCAATGAAAAATTTATAATAAATATTTAGGAAATTGCCAATCAAACTAATTAGGTAAATTAAAAGGGAGTTAGATTAGTTTGAATTTTTTTAGGTGAACATTGTAGTAAACTAGAGTTTGATTGGCGTCATCAATCATAGTGTCATATTATATTTATTATTTAATTATTTAAAATAAATTTACATATAAACTAATTTTGCCTACAAAATATTGATATCCAACCAAACTCTAAAATACCAAATAATTCTCTTTTTCTTACGATATGATTAATTTAGATAATGGTTAAATATATTACTTCCGTCATATAAAAGTATACTCTTATTTGTATCTGTCAAAATATTGAATTAATTCATCGAAAATAATTCATCGAAAAAATTTACTTTATATAAGTTGGGATTACAAATTTTTAGTCATGCGGCATCCAATCACATCTTCAAATGTGTCGGTGTTGGGAGCTTTTATGTGCCGTATATCTTAGAGCATGTTACGCCTAAGATGGAAACATCTACATATTGCACACCTAAGCTCAAACAGGGTAAATCTTCATTGAATAAATGATGTATGTAATTTATAATATGGATTATATAATTAATCTAAAATTTGAATTTTTGCTTATAATAGTAACTCGATGGTGTATTTGCACATTGAGCAGCATGTGACTCTTTTGGACTATAGTTTTGTTTGCATATATATACTCTTTAAGGTTCAGCATTTAAGATTGCTAGTAAGGATCTATTCCTTATCATTTTCTCTTGTACCAATTTTCAATGAGTGAATTTGTTTGTTTCTCCCTTGCTCGTAAATACTAATGGATTCTCCCAATTAAATTTATGTTATTACTTCTTGATCCTTCAATTCTGTTATTCATTATTTCTACTTTCATGTCCTAATCAAGAGTTTGGTAGAAGCATGATGTGAATCCATCATCCAGATTTTCAATTAGAAAAATGACCTGGCAAACAAATGTAAGCTCAACTAAGTTGATGGATCACAAAAACAGAATCTGATGGATCATAACATAGACGCCTGTCTGATAAAATCTGAGGCTTTGATGGATAGAGAACGAACAGTAGCTAGATTCAAGTCTAAGCAAACTTAACATTTGGAAGATTTACTCTGGAAAGCATGGCATGGCATGACCTTAAAGGCATATCGGTGTGAGGGAAGAGTCGATTACATTTCTTGTCTATTGACTAGACTCTGGATCGGTTCCTATACAGTGTACAGTTTGGATTCAACATAATTTCCCTTTCTTTGGTGTTCTATCTGTACCAAAAAAATAATTAAAACCCTTACATTAACATGGTATTAACAGCTATTCTATTATTGGATGTATAAAACATGACGGTAGATATCTACTCATGAGTCTGCCAATGACTTTCAAGAAGGCTAAGAAACCAATGTCAAAACTATTTTATCTGCATATAAAAAGTGAATTATGTACACTATACAAATAAATAGATAGAACAGTTATAGCACAACTACAATATCAACAAAAAGTTGTTGCTCATGGGGAAGATATGCATGCTAGCAACTTGCGACATAGCTGTTGTAACTCGAGCGAAGGATCTGACGAAGATACAGTTGACAGTACAGACCTAGCTTCTAATAGTCCAACTGATATGTTTTCCAAAATCACGTCTTCGCTAGCCATAAGAGATGCTATAAGCTTCGCACCTGCCATCCTTTCCTGTTGAATTGAAATAGTACACCAATACATTAAATGCATTTTTCAAGAGAAATTATATGGCTTATACTCAACAAATCATCCTCTTTTGTCTTTTTCCCAACTTCCATTTTTAGCCAGTAGAAATCTTTTGAACCGAGAAACATTTCTATAGTTTACCTTCGTTTAATTTAGAGACATTATTTATAGTTTCCATGAAGCCTCTCTCTCTCTCTCTCTCTATATATATATAGCAATGATTCTGATCGACATCTATTAGAAAAAACTCAAGTCCTACATCGAATAGAGATAAGGCCTAAAATAAGTTTATAAAGAGTGACACCCCTCACCCTACAAACCAATTTTATAAGGATGAGTTAGGCCCAGTATAAAAATCTAATAATATCCTGTGTAACACTGTTTACGTCTATACAAGAATATGGCAGTCTAATGCATAGTAGTTAATAGCGGCGCAACAGCGGCCAATAGCGGCCGCGCGGTGCGGTGCGGTCCAGGACCGCTATGCAATAAGCCATGGCGTAGCGTTATGAGATAGCGGCCGCAACACTGCATAGCGGTTTTGCACTCTTGCACCGCTATTTCATTTTACGTGAAAATACAAGATTCTCCTTGGTTTTAAATAAAAAACAAGGGTATTTTTGTCATTTTCGTCAAACCCTAATTAATAACTTCAGTTTCTCTCTTCCTTCTTTCATTCTTTACGGCGCCTTTCAGATCTGTACGCATCTGCTCTCTCAAAAAACTTCCTCTCTTCATTAAATCTTCTCTCAAAAGCATCAGATCTGTACCCTAAAAAGCATCCTCTGTTTTGTTCATCCTCTATTCTGCTCTCTGTTTCCTTATTTTTGTTGTTTTTGTGGACAACACAGTCATGGCAGCTTCCGCTTCTGGTGTTCAATCAAACTCTGTGTCTGTTGACTCATGTGCTCAAAGACATAAGTGGACCGGTGATAATCTCGACATTGTTTGGCAATTTAATCACTGGAAGGATCCCAGCTTCTGGTGTTCAATCAATCCTAAATACTTTTATAGCAAACCAGAAATTGAGACAGATCCCAAATTGCTGAGAGGTTTGCATAAATGCATTGAGACACTTTGTGAATGTAATGAAGTGGCAGACTTGGTTACAACTCAGTTGGGACAACTCAGAAGTTACAAGTGATATATGCTTGTTTATAATTTATAGTATTATTTATATTTTTTTTGAGAGAAGTTTATAGTATTATTTATATAATTTGTCCAAAAAGTTATATGAAATAGCGGTCATAGCGCTAGGCGCTATCCCGCTATAGCATTTTTGGGGTCGGCCGCTACGCGCCGCTATCCGCTATTAACTACTATGGTCTAATGAAATTACGAGTGGGACACAGTTTGCCTATGAAGGCTTCCATAAATAGCAGCATCAACAACAAACAAAGCCTTCCATTTCTAGAAAAGGGAGCGGGATCCTAAAACAGAAGAGGTATATAATAAAACGATAACATTTGTTCAGATAAATGTTTGTTTGAAAAAATTCTTATCAAGTGACCAGGAAATAAGTTTCAAGTCACAAGATTCACAACACCCACCTCCAATATATTTAATACATCAAACCAGATGTTAGATTTTGCGAATAGAAAAGCATGCGAAAGACTTCTCTAAAATGGTTCATGTGAACAAAATTTAACGTATATGGTATTACTGTAGAAAAGATAAATTTACCTTCTCCGACTTCTTTCTCAGGGATTTTAGTGAGGTTTTGAGAAGGTCAGATGCATATGGAAGAACTGCAGATCGTAGATGATAGACAGCTGAAAATAGGACCTGGATGCATGCTGCTCTGATCTCCGACCTTTTTTCAAACTGTTGACAGAGTATTAATTTCATAACCCAACAATAGTGATGGTAAAGTTTCAAGAACTATTAACTGTAATAAAATCATACTATCAAGCAATCATGAACTAAATTTGCAGTGGTACCTTAAGAGAATGAAGGAGAAAAGGAAGAACTTGGGCTGCAAAAAGCCTCTTGCAAGATTCTGAAATCTTTTGGCAAGTACTGATGAGAACATTACCCATGCACAAACGGAAAGAAAGAGGAACTGCAGCCACAGATTCACAGTTGTCTTCGCCAAGCTTGGGAGTTGAAGGCAGTTCCTCCTTATCATTTAAGAAATGATCCATCACATATGTGACAACAGAATTCCCTGCAGCTGCAGACTCAACATGTTTACGATGAAGACACATTCGACTACCTATTAGCATTTCTATACTTAAAATCATCATATCATATCATTCAACTCAATAATACCTTTCTTTCCAATAACCGAAACTCTATCTGGCATGTAGTCGGTGATAGATTCCTCAGCTTGTAGCTCAACAGATATCATCAGAGCTAGACAATCAATGCATCCATGTTGTACTTTAGAAACTGACAAAAAGTTGTGCCTATTAGTTTTAGTTCATAAAAAGTCGAAAGGAATTAAGAAACTAAATAGTTTCAGAGTTTAGACCTGAATCAGCATTCAGACAAGGCCATAACAGCACTGTTTCAATCATCCTTTTAATTGAATGCATAAAAGGATGAGAAAGTGACTCCCAGCCTCTGACCTATTAAACCAAAAAAGCTACTTCATTGCAAGCTAAATTGATAAAGATAATACAAAACACTGAAACAGACCTTCAAAAAGCAGAACATGACACACTAAAAATTGACGGAACAAAGTAATTACCACAAGGGATGTGCAGATTGAAAATAAACAGGCCTTTATCTCCAGTATATTCTTCAAATCAACAGCCAGGTCTAATTTGGAGCAAATAACTGGGAATAAGACCTAAAAATCAGCAGCATGAGAAGATTAAAGTACTCTCTAAAAACCGCTAATCAAGTAATAGAGGTTTATTTGTCAAAAAAAGTAATAAAGATTTTCTGCAATGCCAAAAAATAATGCGACCCAGATAAATATCTGTCAAAAAGAGAACATAATGAAATCTATGGATTTCTACATTTTAAGCTGTAAAAGTAAATCATAACCGATAATCTAAAGCGACAGAAATAAGAACTCCATTGAAGCGAAAATTTATCTCAGCATGCATAATGAATTGCTTACTAAGTTTTCAATCATGTTGTACGCAGAGCATTGTCAAAAATTCTCTCAAACTAATGTAAATAAAACAAAGGCTCTACTACGAGTAAAATACTTATGACATCCTAAAAGATTCGAACTTAAATAAAATAATTCATTACTTGTGGATGAATGCGTCCACACAACTCAGCAGAAAGCTTCCGAACATCCTCAAATTCAAACTCACAAAGTGCCCTGAAACAAATTATTAGTGCGGCAAATGCACCAGGATCCTTTATAATATTGGAAAAAGATAAAGGCTATGATCATTGCCCAAGTACCAACCTGTTAAGAAGGAAAGCAGCAATACACTCATAATCAAGCTCTGGGCTCCTGCTTATTGAACCTACCACACAAGAAGATTATGATGAAATAAAAGAGAAAAGAAGAAACTTCCAGGCCAAATGACAATTACAGTATTTTAACCATGACACTAAAGAACCTGGGGTTGACTGGTAGGATTGAAATCCAAAGTGATGAATTTGTATAATTGAACCTTAAGTGTGAAATGTTAAAGCATCATGATTTCTAGGTGACACTTTTATTATCTACTCAATAAAAATCCACACTCTCATAATTTTGAGCACCTTAATCAGATATATTTGTGAACTTTGAGAAGAAAAAATAACTATTTCAAAGTGAGTATGCTCTCCCTGTGGGAGTAAATACCAATTTGGTCCCTGAAATTGTTGGACCGTATCAACCTAGTCCTCCACATTCTCAACACTCCAAAATTGATCTTTGCAAAATGTTAATCAAGCCCGTTCATTTGTCTTTGATATATTATGAAGTGTATCCCTGACATTATTGACTTGGTTTCAAATGCATCTTCAACATTACAAACTTAATGTCATTATAGTCCCTACAAATACCAACAGATGGACAAATCTTATTAACCTTTTGTAACTTTAGGGATCATTTTGGAATATTGATAGTGAGAAACTAGGTTAATAGAGTCCTCCAATATCAATGATCAAATTGAGTATCTA
This sequence comes from Medicago sativa, assembly GCF_051527215.1. NCBI lineage: Eukaryota > Viridiplantae > Streptophyta > Magnoliopsida > Fabales > Fabaceae > Medicago > Medicago sativa. The sequence goes on along the minus strand of NC_140755.1, from coordinate 88,169,424 downwards.
ATCTCTTTCTTACAACTACATGGCTATCAAATCTAGGTCCACTTGGAGACATATTTAAACAAATTAGTGGAACATCAAATGAAAAGTAAAAACTGAATCAATGATTCAGAAGTATGTGATGGTAGAAAAGACAAATAGGCAAATCAAAAGGGAGATACGCAAGGCATGAATATATACCGTGCGTTTTATTTTGACTGAGATGTCCATACATAACAGACGAATTGAGGTTATCAAAAGTTTTCATGGGAAGCATCTTAATAATGAGCATCGGGCAAAGATGCTCAAACAGAGTTCGCTGCATTTCTTCATACTCGTCACTGGAATAGCTTCTACACTCCCATCTTGCTAAGAAACTTTCATCAATCCTGCTACAGAATTGGGAATGTATCAAACAAGAAACCACTTAAATGACAAAATGAATTACCAAGAAATCCTAGTTAACAAAAGACAGCTAAACTAAAATAGCAACTACAATCAGGTAATATTCTGTTACTTTGCTTTTCAAGCATCCAAAGCTTAGCTAATAAGATCAGACACATTTTTTATATCACTTAAGCTTTAATGTTTTATAAGACCAACTAACCAAGCAACATAAGGCAAATATGTAAGCCAAGCAACATAAGGCAAATATGTAAGCCCTACATCCATTGTCTCCATAAAGAGCAGCATGATCAATCATTATATTACATATTTATAATATTCTTCCTAACCGTTTCTTTGCATCATAGGATAGAGACTTGGGTATAACGGGGTGCCCAAGTCCTGCATCGATATGTGATGCTTCTTCGCCTTAATACATAGTTTTTAAGAGAGGGTTCTGTGAGTGCTTGGATACTATTGAAATTGTTTGGAGTCCTAAATTGCTCAGGTTCCCTCGCTGTTGGATGTATAAATCTGTTTAGGCACCCTCATCCGTTGAGCTAGCTTTTGGGATGAGATACAAGCCCATTTAACATGGTATCAGACCTCGATTAAGGATTGCAATGTGGGAATTGGATGTATAAAAGTGTTTGGGCACCCTCATCCTTTGAGCTAGATTGTGGGATAAGACCCAAGCCCATTTAACAAATACTTATCAAATGGTACCAGAGCTGGTATGGTGGCTTGGAAAGAGCTGCATACAGAGGGGACGACCGGAGAAGCCAAGTAAGGTGTTGTATTGTACAGCGGTCGGGACATCGACTCGTAGGGATGGTAATATGATAGGGACTTGGGTATTATGGTGGAAGATTTAAGTGCTTTGGTTCTTCCTCCTTAATAACTATCTTTTAAGGGAGGGTCTCCCAGTTATCATCGTACAGATGCATATAACAGGTTTTCTAATAAACTCAATTTTCTTTCTTTGAACTCAATCGATTCATGCAACAGGTTTCTATAGTAGGGATGGCTTTACAAGTGCAAATCTAACTGTCTTATTATGTGTCAGATCATTGTATCCTATATTTATTTAATATAAATAGATACAGCTCTTTGTTGTTACAGTTAAAGCTGTCCAGGACAGAACTATAGAGGTAAAGGAATATACTACAGCTAAACTGTTTCATTAAAAGGTTTAGAGTAACAACACCGATAATTAAAATAGTAGTTTGAAGCATTGTTGCTATAAGAAAATGTAACACAAACTCACTCCTTTTGTTCTCTAACATGCAACAGAACATGATGTAATACAAGATCAACAACATTTGTCAGGTCTTCACTTATATAACTGAAGAATTTGACAATAACTGGATTTGACGGATCTGCAAACATCTTGTCGATCAGCGGTCCAATTAAGTTGTTCCAGTCTTGAACCTGTTACGCATCAGAAATAACAAATTAGAATGTTCTTGGTAATCTAAATCACCTGTATCTAAAGGAACATTTATTGGAACAATTATGAACATATCAGAAAATCTATAAAGAGCAAGATAGAAAATAACATCCATGTGTACAGCAATCATTTACATCATTTCATTGCATAGAACTAAGAAAACATACACAAGATGCAAATGTACATGGTCAAGCCATGTTCCCATTGATGAGGAAATAGATAGATATATCAAAAAGTAGTGAACAGCTTCAAACCAAAAGAGTGTCAAACCTTAACTCTTCAACTATTGAGTTTTATTAGATACAAAATAAAGCATTTAGGGCCTATTCTATACCAACAGCTTAAGCTTTGGCTAAACTTGATTATTAAAATGGATCAGAGCAACTTCTATCGAAGAGTTAAGTTGGCTAGTTTATGTCATTGTCCATGCCTGGAGTGCAAAGTGCTTCCACGTAAGTGTACAGATTAGAGAAAAAGAAATATTCTTATGTGTGCACGAAAGAACACAAACTTTCAGGATTATATGGTTCTTGACAATATTCAAGGACTCAGGTAACATACTAATTTAGAATTGGCAAAATAATCTATTTGCATTCACAGCTATGATATCTTAGTAGTCTACAATTTTTCTTAGCCAAACAAATAAGTTTATCTTTTTTACTTATACCAATCAACTATTTGAATATTTCTTAATCAGATTCAATATTGAGAGAAAAAAAATCATGGATACTACATAGCCATATTTAAAGCTACATAATCAATCTTACACTTTTAGACCATTCTGGAACCAGTTTTAGTACTCGGGCAATATCCAACTTTGACTCTGTCATCAAAGAAAAAAGCAAAAGAACATTATGGTTCCACATTTTTAACCAACATGGAATGGAGATAACTTGTTAGACTTCAAGGTTGACAAACTCAAGATTCTAGGTAAACTTGTTTTTACCTAAAGAGCTAAATTCAGATCACAGACTCGCAAAAGTTTATCTAGTATTAAGAAAACTCTTATACATGACATTATGACAGCAAAAACTCAATCTCCGTGATTAAAAAGAGTAGCAAATCAACAAAATAAAGCAAAGTACTAGATATGATCAAATTGCGTAAGAGATCTAATCACGCATAATTTCAACAAAAAAATAATAATTGCTTCATAAAGGTCGAAACATTTCGGGGGGGGGAAAAAAGGCTGATTTCTTCAAATGACTAATCCTTCCATGACATCAACTCCATTGTCAAATTAAGCCCCGGATGATAGAGGATCTTAAACGTTAGCATCAAAGACCAAATTATCTGAAGGCTGCTCCACATTGGCGGGTTGATCTTGCTCCCCATTAGCTTCTATTGGGAAAAACTCAATCCCACATCAAATAGATAGGACTCTTATAAAAGTTTATAAAAGGAGGCACTCCTCGCCTTAAAATCCGGTTTTGTAAGGATGACTAAGGCCCAACTTCAACATGGTATCAGAGCCTATCGATCGGGCCACCCACCATTTATATACACGCACCAAGCCCAAGAGTGTTGGGCGTGAGGGGGTGTATTGGGAAAAACCCAATCCCACAATGAATAGATAGGACTCTTGATAAAAGCTTATAAAGAGGAGGCACTCCTCACCTTAAAAGCCGGTTTTGTAAGGATGAATAAAGCCCAATTTCAACAGCTTCAACATTATCTGCCAGATTATTTATCCTATTTGCCACACAATTGCATAACCCATTTTTCATCTCGATATCATAAACTCCAAAAATAGCTTCAAAATGGTACTATTGAGGATTAAGATAACATGTACATGCAAGGGACTAATGACTAGGTTATCCCACCACTCATTAATAATGTTAGAAAATACAAACCAAACATAAATCAACTTCGAACGAAAGAGAAAAAAAAAACAAAAAAAAAAAAAAACTACAATTTTTTAACATTTCTGAAGTTGCTTCTAATATTTATCCTTGCAGCAGTCCATCCCTCATATATGAAACCCCTGGCCGATTTTGCATCAAATCCACAAATTGAAACACTTCCATAAATGGAACAGGCATTTTAAGCATACAATGACATTCTTCTAAAATCGATTGTCCATCACAGTTCATGCCACGTTTTCCCTCATAGAGAATTGTAAACCTACATGTCCACTCATTTGATCAAATCATACTACTCCTTACCACCACCTGTTGGCTCACTGAGATCTAGTAAATTTGCTCAAATGAGTGGACATCTGGTAGGTTTGCAATTGCACAAGATGGAAAATGTGGCAAGGGTTGTCATGGATAGTCGGTTTTGCAAGAATGTAATTGTATGCCTTAAGATTGCTGTTCCTCTCACAGAAGTGCTTTGATTGGTGGATTTAATGCGAAAACCAACAGGGGATTCATATATGAGGGGATGGATCACTGCAAGATTAGAAGCAAGTTCATGAAAGTTTAGAAGTTGTAAGCTGTTGTTGTCTCGTTTAAAATTCACTTATATTTGTGTTACATTTTCTACTATAGAATATTTGACATTTGTAGCTATGAACCTGTGTAGAAAATTATTGATGAGCAGTGAAATAACCAACTTCATAGACCCTGGCATGCATCAGCGTATTATCTTAATCCCCAATACCATTTTGAAGCTAATTTTAGAGTTGATGATATTGAGGTGAAACATGGGTTATACAGTTCTATGACAAGGTTGATAAATGATTCGGCACATAGGCCCAAGATTAATAGAAAACTCGCTGGCATTCATTTTTCGTAAAGGGACTCTCTTTAAATTAAAGCATGCAAAGAAAGCTAGGATGACTACATATCTTGCGGAGTGGTGGGAGATGCTTGGAGATTATACTCCTGAATTAAAGAGGTTGCTACTCCTGTCAGAGCTTTACTTGCAACTGTTCTGATTGCCAGCGTAATTGGGATGCATTTAAATGGTAATTGAAGTTATGACTTTGGTTATAGTTATTAAATTTCTTTGTTTGTATTAGGTAATCTTATTCTTAAAACTTTATTATATACTATTGTCTTAGGTTCATAAAAAGAAAAGGAATTTTTTGCATCAGAAAAAGATGATTGATTTAGTTTATACAATGTACAACTTGAAGCTAAAAAGTCAAGAAAGAAGAAGGAATGAAGTGGTTACATTTGATTAAATTGATTCTGATGATAAATGGGTTACTGAAGAGGGATGTTGGTGAAGCTAATGTGGAGCAAGAACAACCTACCAAAGCGGAGCAACCTTTTCATAATGTTGATAATTTGATCTTTGACTCTAATGTTGAAGATCCTTTATCATCAGGGGAAAAATTTGATGAAGATGACAGAGATTTAGTACTTTGTTTTATTTAAATTAAGGATCTTCAACATAGTCTCCTTAATTTAGTACTCTGCTTTATTTTGTCGATTTGTTACTTTTTTATTTACAGGGTTAAAATAGTGTTTTTGTTGTCTTATTAGTATTATACTACCTCTGTCCCTATATACAAGACCTTTTTAGCCAAAACACAGAGAAAAGTAGTGCTACATTAAATTTGTCAACAATGTACATTCTCTTTCCAAAACTACCCTTCAATTATTAAGAAAGAGAATTTATTTTATTTTATTTTTTTACCTTTATCTCCAGCTGACTGTGGAAGATCTAGGCTCTGGCTGATATTGCTGCAAGGATAAGGAGACCAACTTTTAGTCAAACAGTAGAATCATAATTTTTTAACTCTAGATGTAGAAGTTTACAGCTTTTATGCTTTTCTATGTTCTGCTCTACAAAAAGTCCCAGCAGAAAGAGCGGAAAGAGCAGCGAAAAAAAGAAAACATACTTAAGACAGTCGACAACCAAGAATATGATTTCAATATTCTGGTTGTGTCGTTTGAGGACCCCAACGATAGCATCACTAGCGGATGATTGGTTCTCATCAGGAGAGTATACAAGACGAACCAATGCAGGCAAGTACAATGAAGGGTCTGCAAGAATAAGTGAATCAGCAATGAGAATGCACCACCATACAAATGGTAATAAAATTACAAAAGGGCATATATGTTTGAGTAATGACTGCCAAATATTTGTCGGATAAGCAATGGGTGTCACAAACATTCATATATGCAGATAACATATTTTTGGAACATTTAATGGACCGCTTTAATGTGATATAGGATTAACAGTAAAAAATTAACGCTTATATCGATATAGATATAACATACAAGTCAGTAAAATAAATGGCACAAAGAAGGACAAAACCTAATAATGGCAAATCATGAAGCAGTTGGACAAGGACATAAATCAAGTGATGAGAGAGAAGTGAAAGAAGGAAAATGCAAAACAATGAACCTAAAAACTTAAAAAACATTTTCTGTTTTCATTTTCGGTTTTCTCCTTTAAGTAAAAGAATGTCAGTATGCCACATGTACTTTTCACTTTCTTTCTTCTTTTCAAAGATTTAATTTAATGGTAGTTTTCTAATTAAAATTTAAACATGAAGACAAAATGAAATTTTCCTGAAATCAAACAAGCCCTATCGGGTGCGAACTCAGAAATTGTGTTTGACTACATCTCAAACACAGTCCTCGATGTGAAAACCCTTTAGACTTGGCTTGAGGCATAAAAAAAGAACATGCCCACCAATGCCTTGTACTTGAAATTTAATTTAGAGACAAGATTCAGAGGATCAAATTACACACTTCAACCATTTGGACAAAAGATGCTCCAATACCATGTTAAGAAACAATCATCCTAAAAGCTTCAGCCAATACCAGAAGGCACAATAATAATGTTAAATTCACATCATATGATAATTGATAAATATTAAAAAGTACACCTAGAAGGCCCAATAATAGTTTTAAATTAATATCATGTAGGAAATATTAAAATTATGTCTTATTTTTCATGTAATAATGCTAACCTATCTTTGGAAGCAACTTAGAGGCCTGCTCACGAATCCTAATATCTTTATCTCCAAGCCGCTCAAGCAATGTGTTGGCAGTTTCTTGCCTAAAATCGACATTTCAATAATCAAATATACAAACAATTAAAAAAAATTGGTATAACTATATGAACAATCATACCAAGCAGAATAAGGCAACAGTTGTTTTGACTCTGATGATATATGCAAGATCTCCGATACAACATCCATGGCATTTCTTCTCTGTGAAACGTTTTCAGAAGCAAGGAGTTTCAGAACTTCCACAAGGCACATATCATCTTTGCTTCTGGTGGATCGTCATAAGAAACTCTAAATTAGAAAAGGAAAGATCTTGGACTTAAAAAGGTAAGTTTAATTATTCTGAAGGTCTCTGAAGTATTTATGAATTTTTAAATAGGTCCCAGAACTAAAAGAATTTGTAGTTGAGTCCCTGGATTTGTCAAAAAATAATAATTACATCCCTGAACCAAACTTTTTTAATCGAGTCCCTGAACTTTTACATAATTTATAATTATCTCCTAAAATTTAAGTGATTTAAATTAAGTCCCAAAACTTGTAAATAATATTCTATTTCCCTAATTACAAAATTATTTTAAAAGTTTAGGGACCCAATTAAAAACTTTTTAGTTTAAGGACCTAATTACTAACGAATTCAATAATCCACTTACAAACTTTTTTAGTTTAGGGACTACTTAAAAATCCTCAAATAGTTCAAGGACTTGCAGAGTAATTAGACCTAAAAAGTATTCCTACTTGGTATCATATAGAAAGAATAGACTGATTACATTGAGCAGTATTCTGCTATTAGCATAACGACAGCTCGAGATGTACCATCCTGCTCATCTAGGAGATGAAGTAGAAACGGTATTACAATATTTGCCTGCCTACTATTGACAAGTGCATCTTCCTGTGAGTGATTTGGCTTCAAAATGATAGCCTTGAATATTGAAACAACCCCCACTACCACATCTTCATCAGTGCAATTAAGCTGCAGAAAAGAGGGAAAAGTAAATCAGATATCAAGTTCAACTATCACTATGATAAGAGAACCAATATTCAAATTACTTGATAGGCCCACGTAATTGAGAGAAACTGTTCAGAGAGGAGGCATAACACAGTAGGAAAGGTGGCATTTGTTGAGTGGATAGATGGAGGCAGGCAAGACTTGGGTAGATGATAAGGCTTTGGCCTTGGTGGGACAGGTTTCGTTCTAGAAGAGCAGTCTGAGACTGGGTATCTTTTTCACTTTTATATAATTCAATTTTCTATAAGGAGCCTACTACTCCACTGTTTTCACCATTAATATCATCTATAAATTCTATCTGTTCTATTCATGAGTTTCATCTCTGGTTAATTGGATTTCTAGTACATATCATTACTGAACCACGGTATGATCAGATTAGTGCATCGTAGATGATAGCTCAAAATCTTTACCAGTATGCAGTATATATTCATAAAGACTTTAAGGCTCATACGAAGTGACCGTGTATGTATCTATTAAGGAAAACCAGATGTCCTACAGAGCCTATAGTGATATGTAACTCATATAGTTAGTTTTCTAATCATCTTTGACAGTACATCATAGGGTAAAAAACAATGGTAATTAAACTATGGAAGGTTTTGACAAAATATCAGCGTCTACTGTTAGTTACACTGCCCAAAATTAGAGCATTGATCTTTCTTTAAACTGTCAAGGGCGTCATTACTGCATTCAGAGCATTGGCAACACCATGCCGTACATGGTCAGAACTCAGAAATCAAATGTTTTTTTTTAGTAATTTTCAGCTCTGGCAAAAATAGTGACAAAAAATGTCTTTATTTTAAGTTACTGACAACAATAACTTAGTAAGTACTATACAAAATGCATGGGAAAGTATAGTATGTAATATATTGAAGCAGAATATAACATTCATTAGCAGAACTAAATGGCCGTGAAAGGCATTGATTACAAATATATCTTCAACGTATTTCCTCAAGATCTTAGGTAGGGGTACCTGTGGTACTAAAATGCGTGAGATTTTCATCCCAATTTCTGACATTGTGCTTTCAAATCTCTTGCTGTCTAGACGCCCCAGCAGTAGGCATAAACAATTCAAGAAAAACTTTGTAGTCTCCAACCCACTGTCCTTATTGTCAGCCGATCCACTGGCGTGATTGTCCAAATAATACTGTAATTTTCATGGATATTAGCAACCAAACAATTCCATCACACATAATCAAGTAAAGCCACGAAGAATTGAGTCAACATGTCATTGTCTCGTATATTTAACTCATTGTCAGAAGGGGAGTCAAAATCGAGACTTAGGATTGAGAAGGGGAGTCAAAATTGTAAATTGTAGGATTTAACCACAAATCATGTGTTCTGCAAATATAAATGCATACATATGCATATAAAATAGCATAACTAGGAAGAGAAAAACCTTTAAATCGCTAAAAATACTTAATTAAACTTGAACTCAAAATCCATACGAAAGTCATACAGAATTATGAATCGCAAATTAACAACTTAAGTTAGAGTATTAAAAAGCACAACTTAACAACTCTAACTAGGAACATACAAAGCACCAAGTGTTTAACAAATGCCGAGACAATAACACCAAAATTAGGTAGTCAAATGATAGATACCTAAACTAGAAGTTTAAATAACCAATATCATCAATCCCACCAAAATACTTGCCAATCCCATCAATCTTACGAGTAAATAGATTATTGATCCCACGCTATCCTATTTCATAACAGTTCTGTATGTGATCCATGCTAGACGTCAAATACTGTAGGATCGTGTAGATCGCGATTTTGATTACCTTGGATGAGGCCATAGTAAAATGGGGACAGTAGATGAGGACATGATGTATTTGGGACTGGATAAGATACCAAACTGCATGTGGGGCATCTGGGTCTAAAGATGGAGACTAGATTGCATATGGGATTAGAGATGAGGGCCAAATTGTATCAAAAGACTAAGCCATTCTATGAAAAACAAAATGAAAATTGGATCCGACACAGCTTACAAAATCAGTTAAGCTGAATTCTGACAACTTTTGTAGAACCAACTGACTAACTTCTAACCTCAAACAAACTATTAATAGTTACCATAATGGAAACAGAAGCGCACTATGTGTCACTAATTCACACATGCAAATAGTAAAGTGGTACTTGCAAGGGAGTACAATCAGAGACACTACGCAGAAACACATTCCTTTGCATATATACAGCAAAATTATCAAACCTTTAATTTTCTTTGCAAACAAGACAAATAAGTAAGAAATAATTTATCTCCGTTGCAAAAAATCGAACAGCAATACAATGTTATCTGACACATATTGGGACACAAGGTGATTTCTGAAATCATTACAAAATATCATTGCAGTTAATCTCTACTACATAAAACCTGGATTCCAGACAAATATTGGTCCATCAGTTCCTTGTAATGCTGAGAAAACTTCTGATCTTCCAAGTGTAATAGCAAGTAATAATGCTTCCAGCAAGAAGAGAGTAGTAAATCCCCAGTCTTGAAAGCATTAGAATCTGTGTTAAATGTAGCAGGCAAAAAAATATGGTTCAGAGTTCTATGAGAATGAACTAAATATGAAGTAGCCACTAAAAAATGCAATGAATCCAGAACCTGCCTCAGGTTGAAAAGACCCATAGTGATCCTTTATCTCCTCCAGCCATTTTAGAACTTGCTCTAAGCCTTTGGCGTGTAAAAAACGACTCTTTTTGCTCCACTGTCATACAAGTTGAATAAATTTGGTGAAAATTTAACAGAAAGGAAAATGTTCCTCCTTGAACCATCAAACATGTTATTTACATTCTAATTTCATATGAACATTCGCGTTATAAATTTTGATGAAAACAATTGAATCAGCTTCTGGCACCTGTGGTGTTTAAAATTCAGTTTCAATTTCAATATCGATAATATCTTTGTGGAAACAGATAAATGCCCATCACAAAAACCAAGGTAGTTTTATATCAGTAGCTATTCTGACTCTTTGAGGAAGAATGTGGAAAAAGGACTTTGTAGCTTCTCTTTTCATTCCATTTATTCAGTATGCGAATCTGTCTGATATTAAGTATGAAATAATAGGGATAAACATAAATCATGAACCTAAAAGAACAGGCTTTAGTTCCAAAGTCAATTTGACAGAAAATGCTCCATAATTGAGTCACTGACCTTCTAAAAGCCTTGCTCATGAACTGTGTTATATAATGCCATCACTTTCTATTTTCACTTGTTTGATAAAACTATCCCAATTGGATAGTGGATACCATATTTTCATAACATGAATATATGTGTATGACATCTTGTCTAAAACATAATGATTTAGAGAGAAAAAATATTCAGTGTCTAACTTACAGAAAGGAGTCTTTGCACCAAACAAATAAGGTCGTCTAAATGATGCCAGAGAGTATAGTCCCTTTCGAACTTTGACATTAACAAAGATTTCGAATCCGATTTCACCTTCTTGTCAATGGTAGGACTTTGTACATACATGATTGCCTGATCTTTTGCTTTTGTATTAAATTTTGACTTCTTATCTTGAAGTTTGGCCGCTTTTGTCAATGCTCCCGAAATGGTCAAAAAGCAATCAGCGGCAGACACTCCAAGGCGAGATGGCAACTCAAAACCATCCTGCAATGTGCTGAAGTGCAAGAGATCAGGTAACAAAACTTGATGGAACAATAAGAGAATAAATAAATAAATAAAATAAATAAATTATAGAGACACTACGATTTTAAAGGGGCAAGAGGAACAGATATAGATTTGACACCATTAGAAACATAAATAGATAACATGTTGCAACAACAAAAGACAAACATGAAACAGCATATTTATGACGATGAACAACTCTATACTGTTGAGATTGTCATTACGCCCGATCAACAATCAGTCAAGTGGTTTTAGCCAACAAAATGCTATCTTCTGACACCATACTGTAAAGTGTAAACATTGTCTAAAACGCAACAATGTAGGTCAACAAACATGCAGTAGGTTTGGCCATCACTTAACTAAAATAATGATACCAGAAGTAAAAGGTTGGAGAGGTGGGAAAAGGAGGAATAAGTAAATGGCACAATTTTGATGAATGTTAAGGGCCTCAGGTTTATGAACTATATTGACTAGCACGAAGGGCTTGTTTGGATAAATAGCTTATTTTTCAGCTTGTTGCATAAGCTCTTATCGTATACGCACTAATGAATAAGCTCTTTCTATGATACAATATAAAATAAAGTCAATTTTTTTTCGTAGAGTCTATAAGTTGTTTTCATAAGTTATCCTGAAGAACTTATGGAAATATGTTGAAGACGCCTTATGAGTTGTTCTCATAAGTTCTCCCATATAGTGTCACACGTGCTTATGTCAGTTGATAAGCTTAAATAAGTCAACTAAAATGAGCCCAAATTGAAGGTAACCAAATACACAAACATGCACACAACATTCTTTGCGGCCACAAACATCGCTTGAAAGCAAAATCAAACAGTAAACAACATTAACTTCCAGTAACATTATTCTCTAAAATGCAAAAGTGATTCATCAATAACGATAATACCTTTCTTTTTTCACAATTTCCGCCAAATCAGGAAGACAGGTCGAGAGTATCTTCAATAAATCACTATACCTATCCCTTATTCCTGCCAAACACAATAAAATTAAACCAAAATGAACAAAACATTAGCACACAGCTTAATTCTATTTTCCTAACCATGTATGTATAGTTCAAAATAAACAATTGAATGGAGCACAAGCGAAAAATACAAACTCACCGCTAAGCATAGATTGATGAACAGAACTATCATAATCTACAATACTCCTAAGAAGTAAACACCAGCCAAACAACAAGTAACGATCATGATTTCTAGTAATAATACTAGCAAGAGCTTCGGCAACCGGTACGAAAAGAAGCTCGTCTTGAAAAAGCCAGTTCAACAGAATAATCGCTTGTCCACCGTGCTTTGAGTCCTTACATTTCAACGACTACGAATACAATAAAACAAACACGGTATTACAAAAAAAAAACGAAAAATGATTGAGAAAAAAAAAAGTGGAGGAGATTAAGATTGAATTACGGAGTGGATGATTGGAAGAAGGAGTTGATCGAATGAACGGTTGTGATTAACGGCGTCGGTGACGTAGGTGTGGAAGAAGCGTAGAGAATCGTGGAGAGAAGCGGTTGGAGAAGGTGAATGTGATGATGAGAGACGAGAAATAGAGTCATGGAGTTTGTTAGGGCGAGCGGTGAGAAGAGAAGTGACGGCGCGCGAGAGTGTGACGGAGACGATTGATTCGGGTTGGGGCTCCGATTTCCATAGCAACTCATTTTCTCCACTGGATACTACTGATGCTTTTTCCATTTTTCCCTTGCTTGCTTTGTGCTTCTGCTTTTCTAGGAAAACACCTAGCAGGACATAGGTGCATTCGGGGTCGTGTTGCTTTCCATCTTCTTCTACGATCTACTTATATAAACGTGGGAAATGCTAACAATTCTTAAAATAAAAAAAATAAAAAAAAAATATCTTATAAATGATGCATTTAAATTTTAAACTTTAGGAGCCAATTTTTTAGGTTTAGGGTTAAGGGATTAAGGTAAGCATGTTTGCTAGGATTATATATAAAGGATCACTTTAGTTCGAAGTTAGACTCCTCTAATTATATGCGTGAGTTTCTGATGATTATTGTTATTTCATCTATCTTTATAAAAAATAAAATAAAAAACTAACAGTAATATCAATATATCTATTAAAGTACTTTTTTTAACAAAAAATCTATAAATTTTAAAAATACGTAACAAATTCTAGGCTCGTGCATTTTTGCCGTCATTCCCCTCACGTGGTGGTTTCTTATCACCTCTCAGATAATTCTTTCGAATATCATTTAGTGTAATTCATACTCAAATATTAATCACATAGTGAAAATGAAACATTCATTAATTAAAATGGAAAATGTTGATACCTAAAAAAATATAATCAACGTAGATGAGATATTGATTATCTCAGTGATCTTTTCAAGTGGGATAAAACATGATATTGCCATTGAAGAAGATTTCCAAATAAAGACATAAACATAAAATAAAAATTTACAAACAACAATTAATTAAACTCGGGATAACATACATTTAGGTGACTTCATTAATTAGATTACCGAACGTGAGAAATCTTTGATAACCTACATTATTCTACAAATAACTGTGGTAAGGCGGAGATAAATTGACTCCGGTAAACACACGTCCCATCGTAGATGGAGAATTCACCTAGCTAAGCTGAATCTCATTATTCTCACTTAGATACATCATATACACTATGCCCCGTTCACTTCGATTACCCTACCTTTACAACGCAAATCGCTCTCGAGGCTAGAAAAAACTTTTTTTTTTATTAAAAAAAATGATTCACTGCAGGGACAGGGATGTGGTGGGGATATCCAAATCTGTCGGGGACAAGGATGATATTCAATTTCTCATTTCTGTTGGTTCATGGGTAGGGTAACAAGCAAGGGTATGGAAGTTGGGGACGGGGATGGGAAAGGTAAAACCCGTCCTCACCTCACCCCATTGTCATGCCTAGTGTAACGCCCTACTTTTATTATTTATTATTTTATTAAGATTAGATGTCTTTTTATAATTTAGTCGACTTATTTTGATGAGTGATATTTTGTTATGTTATACGCTGGTATTTACTAGTATAATATATATGTTATTTGGTGTAGAAATATATTTGTTATTTTGTATGGAATATATATATATATATATATATGTTATTTGGTGTAGAAATATATTTGTTATTTTGTGTGAAAATATATATGTTATCTGGTGTAGAAATATATATATTAGTAGCCCCTATTGTATATATTTAATGGGATAATATATTTAGTGGAAGAATATATTTAATGGGATAATATATTTAGTGGAAGAATATATTTAGTGGAGAAATATAATTATTAGAATAAGTAGATTTGGGGGCTGAAATAGAAAGAAGAGAGTTATTGGGCCTAATTAGATTTAAGAAGAGAAGTTAGTATTATAAATAGAGGAGATATTAGGTTGAAAGACTGACATATGCAAAAAAAAAAAAACAAGGATTTTGAGAAAATAGGGTTTAGAGAAAAGAGAACAAGAGAAGAGAAGAACCAAGAGAAGAGCTGCCAATCGATAATTCTAAGGTAAGGGTGGGACTATCATTCAATAATCTTGAGTCTATGATTCTGAAAATTGCATTTAACATGTTGTGGGTTTAGTTTTTGAGAATTGGAGAATTAGGGTTAAGAGTGATAATTGATGATTTGTGTTATGTTGTTGTTGATTTGTGGTTATTGATGATTGTTGTTGTTGATGTCATATTATGAATTGAGTATGAATTATGTTGAGTTGTTGTTGTTGATTGTGATGATTTTGAATGAATGTGAAGTTTGAATAATATAAGTTGATTTTTCTGATTATTTTCATCTCTGCCCTGAATTTTGATATGAAAACTGGTATTGATCGGTACATGATTGGTCTTAGGTGTAAACACGAAAGTTGTAGGTATGGATGTTAGCTTTATAATGTTGTTGATTTGACTTCAAAAGAATTTATAGAACTTGAGTTATGGTCAAATTACTGCACGTAGGTCACAGTGAATTTTTATGGACTTTCAGCACAACTTTTCCGAATTTAAAATGAAAACTGGTATTGATCGGTACAGAATTGGTCTTAGGCGTAAACATGAAAGTTTTAGATAATTTTGTTAGCTTTCCAGTGGCTTTGGTTTGACGTGAAAATGATGTTTGGTCTTTGAGTTATGATGAAAATACTACAAGAAGGTCTTAGCGAAATTGCACAGTGACAGCATTCTCTGTTTCATGTTTTTGCGTTTAGTTCATATGTTTCTGTCTTGAATTGATCTTTGTTGTAAACATGAAAGTTGTTGATAATTGTGATATCTTTCCAGTAGCCTTGGTTTGACATGAAAATATGTTGTGCATGATTATTTATGTTCTTACAAAGATGCATGATGAATTGCTGATACTTCAATACGATGATATATGATGAATTGTTGATACTTGAATACGATGATATATGATGAATTGATGATGTTTGAATACGATCTTATATGATGAATTGTTGATGTTTGAATATAATATTAATGATGATCTGTGAAGTTGTTATAAGATGATTTAATGTTGTTGCTGATGATATATATAATCGTATATGCACTATATGTGTTATTTATGATGCTTGTGTTGATGCGATGTTTAAGATGTTGATGTTTATCGTTTGATGTTGTTGTACCATGATACTGATATGATATGAATTAATATGTGTTGCATATGTTGCTGTTAATCTTTATTAAGATGTAAATGTCGGTCTAAGTCAAAGAGTTGTAAGATGTTCATGAAGTTTCTAAGACGTAAGATGTTGAGTCCATGCATACTCAGAGGGCTCATGCCCTGGAGCTTTTGCTCAACAACGACGAGGGCTCATGCCCTATAAGCTTTTGCTCAACGACGATGAGGGTTTATGCCCTAGAATGGTACCACATGCATTTGCATTTCATGATGATTTGAGATGGTTTAAGACGTTAAGAGTTGCATAGTCGAGTCTAGATGCATTGTCAAGTCAAGTTGTTAAGTTGTGATGTTTTAACGAATTACCTTGTGATGTCTTTTAGTATGATGATATGTGACGATGATTGTGACTGTTATATGATGATATATTGCTAAGATGAAATGATGATGTCTATGTATTTGATTATAATTGTTAAATTATAATATGTTTATATTGTTAAATGTAATTTATGATTTTTGAGCTTAATATTATTGTCTGAGAAATCTCACCCCTTCTGCTTGAAAATGTTGCTCTTCGTATGAGTAACTTGCAGGTAACCAAGATTAATTGCGGTCGTGAGTGGACTCCTCACAAGTGTGTCTTAGGTGCTCTGATACGTAACGTGATGAGAATTTGTTATTGCTTTCTGTTCATTACGTATTATTTAAGAAGTTTTCATGAATCATTATCGAACTAAGTTGCTTTGAGATTTTATGTTGAGGCCCTTGTGCCAAAGATCATTTAAGATGTTGAAATAATTTCCGCTGCGAAGTTTTAGATATTACATTGCTGGATTTTGAAGGATAAATTATTATTTATTCCATTTATGATTTTTAAGAAATGTGACATTCCGTCTGTGATGAAAAACTCTGATAATTGTTATGAAATTTTTACGTTGGAAAAACGGGGTGTTACACCTAGGACCTCTCAACTCTTTTAACCTA
Source organism: Medicago sativa (assembly GCF_051527215.1). Lineage (NCBI taxonomy): Eukaryota > Viridiplantae > Streptophyta > Magnoliopsida > Fabales > Fabaceae > Medicago > Medicago sativa. The sequence goes on along the minus strand of NC_140755.1, from coordinate 88,152,474 downwards.
AACCCCTTGCAACGTTATATGCTCTTTTAATTGACAAATATTATTAATTAATTGTTAGATTAAAATATTTACTCATTTGCCGAGACTGAACTTAGGTCCTCCAACTTTTTATCTCTTAACCCAAATCAAATAAGTGCAACTCCTTATAACCTTACATACTAATAACATAACATTCAAAAACTATATGAAAAATAGTTTTCTATGTATAATTCAAAATGACAATATTACATGTGTCTGGCATGGACTCCATACTAGTTTGATATAAATTTAGGCTAAATTGTTATTTAATAGTCTAATAACTCCTTTTCGCTTCATATTATGATTTGGAAAATTGCTCTTCCCGGTTCCCACACAAAAAATCGCTAAGAAACACATGCAATTTACCGATTTATCAGCAATAGTATCTAATTGTCGTTCGATGATTGCAACGATAGCTAACAACCGATAATGGTTAATTTTCTCAGCGGTAGTAAACTATCGTTGTTTTCAGTTTCGCATATCATGCATGATTTGTAATTTATAACCACTACTTTAGAGACAGTGCAACCAATACACCAGTTATACTTAGTCATAAGCAACAATAACTCTAACCAATCAAAACCCTTGAAAACACAGCTTCAACTTCTCTAAACATAATATCTACAAATTTTTAGATGTATTTATTTTTCTTTTTTCAAATATACCCCTTGTTAATATTATCGATATATCTTGAAATATGAAAAGTCAACATTAAATATATCTATTCACAACGCCAATGAGAACACTTTGAATTAAACCACTAGATCGGTTTTTATCTTTATAAGTCATTCTCAAATTAGTTTCTAACTCTATCAATATTTCAAATTAGTTATTAACTTTGTCAAACGTTTCAATTAGTTTCATATTTTTATGTTTTTGTCGCATGACGAATATTAACAGAGAGACTTAATTGTTAAAAGTTTAACACAAACAAAGACTATTTAGAATAATAATAGAGTTGGAGACTAATATAAAAATGATTTACAAAGACAATGACAAATTTTATGGTTTACTCGAATATCTAGTGACGTTTATGTTTATTTAATGTGTTTTCAATTTTCAATTTGCACGGATAAACAAAATATTAGAGAAAATGCTATAAATCCTATTTGCTAAGCTTTGCAAAGTTCTTTCTAAGATACTCCACTACATCATTTTCTCTCTACACAATGAGTGTCTCCATGTCTTCGATTACATCCTGAGTGGTTTGAATTCTCCAAACCCTAGGTTTGTGAAAAATTGTCTGATGTTGTTTTGAAAATTGCCTCACAATGAGACCCCTGCAACCATTTTACCTCATGTCAGCGTTCCAAGATGCCATTACCAGGTTAATGAGATCTGACAATACTCTTGACATACGCATTGCTGCGCTTTTTGCTGTTCGAAGAAGGACACGTCTCGGACTCATCAGACTTGGAATACGACAGCGGCAAATCAGAAGACGATAACTTGTCATCGGACGCAATTTTTGTCCATTTCTTAGGCTCTGACCAAGACGTCGATGAAGACTACAATTTTGTAAGGTGTAACAGAAGGTGAAATTGGATAAATGAATCTAAAATTTAACAAGAGTGAAATTGAAATAGTGACCTTTAATACAAAAACCGAGATAGACTTTTGCTTATTTCTTTTTTATTGTTTAGACTACTTTCATTTGGAATTTGGATACACCAATTGATTTAAACCATTAGATATATACGAGGGTTAGAGAAAATCAAAACCGAATATTGTGTCATAACACCTATCATCGTAAAATAAAGTTTATTTTTATACAATGTTATTGTAAAAATTTGTACGATATTAGAAAACCACAATCATTCACAATAATGTCTTTATAAAAAATAGTTTTGAATGAAATCAAATATTTTTAAGGATTCGTTATGATTGTTTGATGGTGTACAAAGTTTTTACACCGATCATCCATACTATTTAAAAATATTGCTTGCCTAAAAAATATTTAATCTCCTAATTTTTTTTATTATTCTTTTCTTGGTGGTTTCTTTTATTGTTCTTTGATGCGACATTTGAAAAATCAAAGTGAACTTAATGATGATTGGTGCTTAATACATTTTCTTTTCAACATTGATCACTTTAACACTTGTTATTTTATTGAATGAAATCATTATGAGTCTCACACATTGAAATATCCATATTTATTTATTTATTTCCATTTTTCTATTCACTTTGAGGAATTGAAGGCCAATGAAATCTTCTTGGAGTACAACTTGACAAATTTACTATTATTATTGTTGTTGTTATTATTATTATTATTATTATTATTATTATTATTATTATTATTATTATAAACATTTATAAAGAGGAGAAATCTTGATTAAAATATAGTCATTTTGTTTTTTAAATAAAAAAATCATTTCTTTTTATCAATTACACATGTTTTTTTTTAATATAAGAGTTAGATACCGTGAAAATTACCTACAACTCAATTGAGAAGTTGTGTGTGTGTGTGTGTGTGTGTCTATATATATAGAGGATGTATAATATGAGAATGGTTAACTTATATGAGAATGGTGAGAATGATCATCAACCATTAGATCAAAAATATATGGTTGAGATTAAAAGTTTTATTTCTAACAACACATGTGCCTTTCCACAGTGTATCCTTTGTTGAGAACTGTTCGGCTTCTCATCTTTGCCGATCCAAAAACCACACAGCAGAGCTTTAATCCATTCCCACCCTTCACCATCAAAATTGTGCTTTTATTTTTTCTTTTTTTATATGAAAAATTGATCTATTGATAGCAATTAATCCATATAATCGATCTATCTATTGATAATATCGTTCATGATGTAAACAAAAAACCAATTTCAATCTTTCCTCTTAAATTAATATTTCATCGTGAATCAAACAAACAATTAAAAGTGATCTCATCTTTCAAATCTATTTCAATTTGTACTCCTATGATGTTGAATTGATTTTGTAATTTGGGTTTTTTATAGAATTTTTTTGTTCACGGAGGTTCCTCAATGAACATTGAAATAACAAATCAATTTGACATGTATTAAGAAAAACTGATGGGAATCAATTTGTGAAGGTTCACGTTATTCTTCTTGATGGAGGAAAGAATTTGTTGTTGTGGGAGAATTTGTTGTTGTGGGAGATAAACACGATGAGAATAGGAATGATGGAGACAGGGTTTTAATTAGGTACGAGTGAGTTTTAATGCGGTGCTTTAATATCAGCCGTGTATTTTTGATCTAATGACTAATGATCATTCTCATCATTCTCATATAAGATGATCATTCTCATAAGATATGTCCTATATATATATATATATATATATATAAGAAATATATATATATTTTTTAAATACGTCATACATAAGTTTTATATTTTAAAAAATACGGAGAAATCAAGTTGTGTTGAGAGAGAGATGGTGGTAATAAAAAAACACTAAAAAAAAATATACAAATCAACTCACTTGAGAGTTGCTCAAACAAAAATAAAAGTTGATTCTTGAGAAATTAACCACATCTGGAGAAACTAACACATTTATACATCAAAAAAATGTCGTATTTACAAAAAGTACAAAACTTAGGTGCATTTTCTTATTTGCTTTTTGTGTGGTTCTTCACATTAAATTCATTTTTGTGCTTATAACAAACTTTGAAAAAAATCATGGATTTAAAACATCATTGGTAGTTATGAGTATTTTGTGTGAATAACCATACGAAGAGCACTCAAAGAAATGTACATAATCAAGAAAGATGAAGCAACAAACCTACGAAGCAAATGATGAGTGAATCAAAGAATTGTGATTTTTTTAGCAAATCTTACACACCATACTTGTCACATACAATAATCAGTTTAAGATCATAAAGGAAAAATTTTAAAATGAAAATAAAACTAAAAATTGAATTACTGAAAAATTGAAGACTCAAAAGTCGTCATAAAAATATAAGAGCATCTTCAAATGCAGTGTGAAAGAGGTTTTCATAAGTTTGATAAATTCATGGTTTAATTTTCATTCCATTAGAGGGACTTGATTTGACAAAGTAAGTATCATAAAAATTGTTGGCATATCTTACATAAGATAAGATGTCATAGAAATTGATCAATTAGTATCTGAATTTGAAACAATATTAATTAAGTAAACATTAAAACTACATAGAAATGTGAGTTACTTTAGAGTTGCATAATTATTTGCAATTAGAGCAAAATGTGTATGAGTTGTATTAGTATATTGTAGCATCATAGGAACACATATTACAGTTAAAACTCTATAAATTAATAATGTCAGGACCGGAGAAATTTATTAATTTAGAGAGTTATTAATTTATCGATAAATTAATAATTATTAATTTAAAGAGTTTTTAAATAATTATATTGTACATACCAAACAAAAAGGCAAACTAGTCTATGCCTCTTAGAATTACGTTGCAGCGAACCTTGGGACTCAACGTAAATTAGTAACTACTGTGTTCATATGCATTGGAAATCAATAATGACTTTTGAAGTACAGTAAATGTAAACAAGAGGAACAAACGTGTTCAATGTATTCTTAATATATTTTTTTTCAGTTTCTATGAATTATTAATTTATGATTTTCTTGGGACCGAAAATTATAAAGGGATCTCCCGAAAAATTATTATCTTATTATTTTATCGAGTTTTTCAATTTTTTACATTGGCCCAAGTCGGGACCGGACAAATTTATTATTTTAGAGAGTTTATTAATTTACCGAGTATTAAATTAAAGAGTTTCTACTGTATTAGTTAATTAAATGCAAAATAATTCCTTAAAAAATTACCATTGGAGATGCTCTAAAAAAACCAATAACAATTGAACACGAAAGAAGAAAATATGGTAGAAATTTTGCAGAGATATTTGCATAAATGAACAAAAAGGAGGCACATGAATTAAAATGTGTTCGGCATAGTTCTTAAGTGACTTTTTCACTTCCAATTGTACCTTTAATAAATTTATCTACAAAATATTATATTATTAGTATAATTCAAAAATAAATATAATAATCTATATTATATTTGTTATATTGTTGGTGTATTAGAACATAAATATAATGATCCGTATTATATTTGTTATATTGTTGGTGTTATTAAAAAAGATAATATAGTTTATTATCCCTAAAAAAATATAGTTTATTATATTATGAAAGTGGAAAATATATATACCTAAAATTTTACTCAATCAAATAGTTTTAATTAAAATTAAAATTTCATAAAATTATTGTTCATGATTTATACACGATTTAGATCATCAATATAAAGAATAAAAAGAACAAACATATAGGCACGCTTGTCAAAAAAACAAACAAACATATAGGCACGAAAAATCCATCTAAACAGTAGTAATTATAAATAAAATAAGACTACAAAATAATACTCCCTCCGTTTCAAAATGAGTGTCGCTTTAGCCAAAAAAAATTGTTTCAAAATGAGTGTCGCTTTCAGTTTCCAATGCAATAATAACTTTTTCTTTTCAATTGTACCCTCCAATTAATACTCTGCACACTACTTCCAAAATATTACTTTTAAAACTAACCAATAGTTAATAAGGATAATTTGGTAAAATAACCATTTTTTTCTCTTAATCATTGCATTTCTTAATATGTGTGTAAACACCTAAAACGACACTCATTTTCAAACGGAGGGAGTATGTTGTAATTAACCACATTACAATATTCACTATAAATAAAATAAGACTACAAAATTATAAGTTGACATTGCCCTTTTACTTCATCTTTAAGCCTACCATTAATAAAATTATGTTTAAACCAATAACTATTGGAGCCCTTAATCCATCTTCCATCGCCTATATAAAATTTGTCAAGAGAGTCAAAACTAATTTTCTCAAGCGAGTTCGAATTCCTCAATAGGTGCCTCGCAAACTCAATAGCACTTGGAGTGCATAGAGAACCATGTAACTCAACATATTTCAAATCACTTCGAAAAAACCTTGCATGCTTACTTTTAAATCCAACGGCATGTGATGAATTTCTAACCTGAAATTTGAAAAATAACAATCATGGTATTACGCATATGAAAATTTTAAAATTCTGCACTTATACTTATATTTCATTCATGAGGAAGTATGTATTTTATCCTTATTTTCATGAGGGAATAACTAACTAAAATTTAACAACAAAAGTTCATCACATTCATTTTCTTCTTTTTACCCAAATATAATGTCCATACATTACAATAACAATATCCATACATTTCATTTTTAACAAAAAGAAAAAACTAATCACATTTAACAAAACAAAGTTCCTTGATTAAAAAAAATATTATTGGTTTGTTTTAGAGGAGGATTCAAGCGTCACGTAATAATACTGTATAGTATTAAGGCTTTTTATTGAAATTGAAAGGGTAATACTATTATTTATAAAATTTATATAGTTTAATAGCACGATATAAAAGTTAATAAGCAAGTAAATTCTTCAAAAAGAGTTAAGCAAGTAAACCATCACACATGGGTCAAGTGTGTCTAATATTTAATTTTTTAAGTTTAAACTAACAGCCGACCCTAGTTTTTTTAGTGAGAGAAACTCCAACTTCTCTCTAAGTTTTCCTTCTCTTTCACTCATCGAGGAGGGGTGGTTTTAGGTCATTTTTTGACCTAAAATCACCCCTCTGCATCTTTTTTTCCCCTTTCTTTCGATCTAAATAAGTGATTTTCACAAATATCAAGCGTTTTCTTTTGTGTTTTTTCGTGATTTCGTCGTCTGAGTGCGACCTTGTGTTGTTCGTCGTCTTGTGCGGCGTTGTTTGATTTGGCATCTTGTTGCGGTGTTCGTTGGTTCATATTGAAAGATCAGCTTTAGTCAATCACAGATTCAATCAATGATTTGGACGTCAACGTTGCAGATCCAGAAGCAAGGGTATTCTGATGATTTAGATTTTATCATATTATTTGTAGGCATTTTGCCGTTGTATGCTATTAACTTGGGTGCTGTGAGTTTGTTCGCAGATCCATCCTTTACGTTTTTAGCGATCTTGATTCTGATGTATTCTATCGATTTGAATGAATGAATATCGTTTTGTTTTTGTCAAAAAAAAAAGTTTAAACTAACAAGCAAACTTTTATGAGTAGTGATATTTGAACAACCATTTTAAACAACTTTTGTGACAATGGAGAGAGAAAAATGAAGAGAGAGAATAAAAACATAATTTGAGTATGAAAGAGAAAGTTGTCACAAAGTTGTTGTACAAATATCATTTCACAACTTTTATAGATTACTTACAAGGGTCCAATGAAAAACGACATACATCTTTTTTTTTTGAAGTAAAAAACGACATACATCTTGTAAATAATTTTTCTTTTATTAAAATATTATCACGACTTTAATGAATAATATAATAAATAATAATATAGAGTGCCATTCAAAATTAATAATAAATTTTATGAGGGATAAAATTAATAGTAATATATACTCCCTCTGGTCACATTTATAAACAAAAAACACTTTTTTAGGTACATTGAATAATTGATATATCTAGTCACATTTATATGTTAGATACATCAATTATTCAATGTACCTAAAAGAGTGTTTTTTGCTTATAAATGTGAGCAGAGAGAGTACTTGCTATTAAACCGACTCATTAAAAATGATACTGAGACATTAAACAACCAAATAAGGATGTAAAAAAATAAGGAAAATGCTAACAAGTGCCCTAAGGGCATTGTTTAAGCATCTAAAAGTAGCAATTTTTGCGTTGGAAATTGTACGGTTATGACTTTTAAAAGTGTTTGGCTTGTATTTTCAAAACATAGTTTCTTTTTTTGGGTTCCTTAAACAATACCCTTAGGGCACTTGTTAGCAAGACCCAAAAAATAAAGATGTAAAGCAAAACAAATAAAATAACATCAATTATAAACAATTACTTGAAATTTTAAGAATTATATTGGAAAGGATAAGCATAAAATAATAAAGACAGGTTTGAATAACTTGCCTGTGAATGACTCATGACCATAGATAGATTCTCAATCTGATGTAATCTTGGAATTGGACCCAAGAAATGTCGATTTTTCTCTTTTACAGCAGCATTCCAAAAAACATTCGATAATGATGGAGCCACAACAGAAAATTTCCTCATCCAGCGTCCACTACATTCAAAGGATGAGAAAAATTCTTAGAGCCACAATCAATTATTTTTAAATGACGCAACTTTATACTACTAATTTCCATATCACATTTGATGATTTCTCAAGTTGGAGACATTCCTCAAACAAACGAGGCACGACCTGAGTTTGGAGACATTCACGGAGTCCATCCAATCCAACACAATTGTTGTCACATTTTTCAATCCAGAAAACCCAACAGGTTTAGAAATCTCTCTAGCTCTATAGTTGAACTGGGATAACATATTAGCATTAATGTTCATTTGGTGTACGTGAGTGCCATTAGAAGAATATTGAAATGATATGAGATTTGATGCAATGATACCGATGTTTCGTTGACCTACCCTACCCTGACAATTAACAATGTTCAGATGAAAAAAAGTTGGACTGATTATTTTCAAGTAAGAAAAGAAGCCACATGCATCAAGGGTGAAGTCTAGGAGATAAATGCAGTTGGAAAACAGACCCTGAATTAGATCCTGCTTCACATAAACCTGACGCAACACAAGAGTTCTCAACTTCTTAAAACCAGAGAAGTCCATAGGTGCTACTAGGAGGCATTTCTCTAAGGACAGATACGTCAGAGAGTCCGTCTTAGATAAAAGAGTGAAGGGAAATGTGTATGGCTTTGTTTCATTCAAATATTCACGAGGAGCATTAACTCCTGGTGAGAAGAGTAGTTCAATATGTTTGACACCCTTAGCAATTCCTTTGGAAATTAATCTACCAATGACATCGCTATGTTCAGCACCTAATGGAAAATTTACTCGAATTGAATGGATCATAGCACCTTGATAATGTAGCATGAATTGATCCAATCTTGTGGCAAATCGATCTTCGAGCCATAGAAAGCCGATAAGGTTTTTTGGCAACTTTTTAAGTGTACTATCGTCAAACATACTATGAAGATCAAACATACTATCGTCAAACCTAGATTACTACTATGATTTCCTATTTTTATAGTATTAGGGTTTTTTATTTAGGGACCGAGTTTAAAATGGGTCTGGTCTAGCCAACACCAACATTCAGAAACACACAGCATTCAAACATAAACACATAAAATGGTCGATTCTCAGCATCAATTACTTCAACTCCCCCACAGCTTCAACCAACAACCTTTATACAGAAACATATGCAACACTCTTCTCTCTCTAACCTACTCTCGCTCCCTTCCCAAAGGTCTTCAACTCCACGCTCACATCATCAAATTAGGGTTACAAACTATTCCTCTTCTCTCTCATCACCTCATCAACTTCTACTCCAAAACCCATCTCCCTTATTCCTCCCTTCAAATCTTCCACGATTCTCCTCACAAATCCGCCACTACTTGGAGCTCTGTCATTTCTTCATTCGCTCAAAATGACCTCCCTTTACTCTCTCTTAACTACTTTCGTCTCATGCTCCGTCAAGGTGTTCTTCCTGATGACCATATTTTTCCTAGTGCTACTAAATCATGCGGGATTCTATCGTCGCTCCCCGTTGCTAAAATGCTGCACTGTTTTGCTTTAAAGACGGCTTACCATCTTGATATTTTTGTGGGGAGTTCTATTATTGATATGTATGCTAAATGTGGTGATATTGGTTATGCGCATAACGTGTTTGATGAAATGCCGTATAGAAATGTTGTTTCTTGGAGTGGGTTGATTTATGGGTATGTTCAATTGGGTGAGGATGATCAAGCGTTGAGGCTTTTTAAACGGTTTCTTGTTGAAGAAGAAAACGAAGGTGTTAATGATTTTACTTTGTCCAGTGTTTTAAGGGTTTGTGGTGGTTCAACTTTGCTTCAAATGGGGAGGTTAATACATGGGTTGAGTTTTAAGACGAGTTTTGATTCGTCTTGTTTTGTTGCGAGTTCTTTGATTTCGTTGTATTCGAAATGTGGGGTTGTTGAAGAAGCTTACGATATTTTTGAGGAGGTTACGGTTAGGAATCTTGGTATGTGGAATGCGATGTTGATTGCTTGTGCTCAGCATGCGCATACGGATAAAACGTTTGAGTTGTTTGATAAGATGAAGAGTGTTGGTGGTATGAAGGCTAATTTTATTACCTTTTTGTGTGTGCTTTATGCTTGCAGCCATGCGGGGTTGGTAGAGAAGGGCAAGTATTACTTTGAGTTGATGAAGGATTATGGTATTGAACCTGGGACACAACATTATTCAACCATGGTGGATTTGCTTGGTCGTGCGGGGAAGTTAAATGATGCGGTTAAATTGATTGAGGAAATGCCTATGGAACCTACTGAATCTGTTTGGGGAGCTTTGTTGACTGGGTGTAGATTACATGGCAATACTGAATTGGCATCTTATGTTGCTGATAGAGTTTCTGAGTTGGGTTCTGTCAGTTCTGGACTTCATGTTATGCTTTCTAATGCTTATGCTGCTGCTGGGAGATGGGAGGAAGCGGCGAAAGCAAGGAAGATGATGAGGGACAGCGGAATAAAGAAGGAAACTGGGTTGAGTTGGGTGGAGGAAGGAAATAGAGTTCACACATTTGCTGCTGGTGATAGGTCTCATGCGAAGACCGTAGAAATTTATGATAAGTTAGAGGAGTTGGGTGAAGAAATGGATAAATCTGGTTATGTTGCTGATACTTCTTTTGTGTTAAAAGAAGTGGATGGGGAAGAGAAGAGTAGAAGTATTAGGTATCATAGTGAGAGATTGGCTATTGCATTTGGACTTATTACATTCCCTCATGGACAACCAATTAGAGTAATGAAGAATTTGCGGGTTTGTGGTGATTGTCACACTGCTATCAAGTTTATTAGTAAATGTACTGGAAGGGTCATCATCGTGAGGGACAATAATCGGTTCCATCGATTTGAGGATGGAAAATGTACTTGTGGAGATTATTGGTGATCATACATTAGGGGCATTATAAACATTATTTACCTGGAACAAAAGTAGCATCAGCTTGCGGGTATAACATTACATCATTCACAAAACTATCTTGTTTTATTTTTCTTTCTCACCATGTGCAATATTGCGGTAATTTTTAAATTTTTAATTTTTTGTATATTGCTGCTAATAAGTTATGGAGAAAAAGAGAGGCTATTTAGTATTGTACTCATTGAAGAGCCCCAAGACCACTGATTCCTTGCTAGTTACTACTTACTACAGGTTCGGTTATAAAACCAAAGTTTGTTATGGCCATACTAATTTTAGTTTGTTTTGTTGATTGATGGAAACAACATCAGAAACAAAAATAAAAACAGCATTCGAACATAAAGATAAATCGACAAATTTTTTAACTAGTAGGTCTGTCCATTTCTCATTACTCATTTTACTCCTTGTATCCTTGTATTCATTTATAGTATATTATACTGATTTTAAAGCAAATTTTTATGATGAAAATCCGACGTAAATCATTACTTACAATGTCTACATTGTTAAAGATAACCACCACAAATAGCACTAAATGGGTTATAGCGATACAACATAGATAAGGAAGTTCACTAAATGGTTATAGCGATACAGTTTTGTAGGGTTGCTTACTGTTCTGTGTGATGAGGGAATATGTAATGAAGCTGCTAACATGTCAAAATTTGCAGCTTACTTTAAACTGCAAGAAGTTTATAGCGACAGTAAAATATTATTTGGACTTTATAGCGATAGTAAAATATTTGTCATTATGATGAATATAAGAAGTTTGAAGTGTAAGTCTCGTATTTTTTGGCCTTCGATTTTAGCCCTGGATCTCACATTTTGTTAGTTGTTTTAGATGATTTACAAGATATGAGCCTAACAATTTTTAAACAACAAGCAGTCAGTTCCCATTATGAGCATGAAATAGGAGCCAACAAATTTTAAGCTAGCTAATTCTATCACTATTGTGACACTAAAAAGTTTCTCATCTCATTACATTTATGTTCAACTAACAAATTTTTCTTATATAAGGTTTTGTGCGTGTGCGAATATGTATATTGAGGCTTGTTTTTTTTAGATAGATCAACAACTATTTTGGGATCTGTTTCTGGTGTAGACAGAGGGAGTTTTGCAGTGATAGTATGCATTCTGACTAGCATGGGGTGGGAGTTTTATTTGGATGGTCAGGCATGAAGGATAGACAAATGCTGGACGTGATCTGGAGTAAATGCATGGTGTGTTGTATACTGTGATGTGATGCAAGCAGTGACGAGGGTGAGTAAAGGGCTAAATATATAATTTGGTGCCATGATTGAGTTATTTGGAAATTGAAATTGGCATGATATCTAGCATGGTTTAAGGAGTATGAGGTACAAATGGAAGGGCACTTGATGTTAGTTGTTATTGATGTAAGAGGAAGATTTGAATAAGAGGTCAGCTTTTGGGTGAAGACGAGGTGTATGCAGCGGTAAAAGTCTGAGACCTATGAGAGGATTTAATTTCCAAAGTATTAAATAGCGAGCCTTCTGCCTTGGATTTGGATGGTTATATATGCAATCAGTTCTAATGGTGTGCAAGAATGTAGCAGGTTAACAACAAAGCTGGTGTGTTATTGAATGTCATTAAACTTCAATCATGAGAAGATAAAGGGTGTTGCAGCTTACTTTAAACTGTTAGCTATTGTGTAACAGGGTCTACCATGTTGGAGGATTATGATTAGCAATTTAGCATGATGCACACTATAGTCAATTACTGTTTTGTTTTTTCTTGCCTGATTGTAGTTCAATGACATCTAGCTCTTGATTGCTTGCATGTGGTGGTGTATTAGCAAGCTAGGTGTTTTATTGGTGTAGTTGACGTTGTATGAGCTTTGTACTCTTTGTATTTGTCAGTCTAGCTGTAAGAGCACATGATTGTGTATGCCCTCTGCAACCCTTCATAAAATGTGGGTAGAACTTGCATACGATGATGTTGTAGCTAGACATTATCAATAAATAAATCTTATTGAAAGAAGAAAAGAAAAAACTAAAAAATTATGCAAAATCCATAACTATCTTTTTGACAAGTGAACTTGAAATATGCTATACTTAATATTTTCTTATAACTTATTTTGAAAGAATTATACAAAATCTAACTAAAAAAATGCTATAAAGTCTTACCTCTCTGCTCAAGATGATTTTTGCATTTTGAAAGAGATTTTCGCATTCTCGTGTCTCTTGATCATCTTCCTCTTTTTGTGAATTCAGTACAATGAATCTGGTGTTAAATCTCTTCAGCAATTCAAGTTACTAAAGTTTGATATAAGTCTAGAAAACGGTACCCGCTGCCAAGTGAGGATCAAGTATAGAGGGATACTTTAAATCTATGCTACGATAGAGTTTGAAATTGGCATATTCAAGGAGTTTCCACAAAGAAATTAGTTGACCATACCAAGAGTAGAAACTAGAAGTTGACCATACTAGTAAAAAATAAAATTGTACTAATACGCTACATGGGTGGATGCACTAATACGCTACACTGTCCAGAATAATTGTCTACATTTCTAATAAATATTTTGTCCAAAAAGATTGTCACTTTGGATTTCCAATGTAAGTTTAATTATTTTTTTCAATTGTACTATCATCTAATTAATAATTAATAGTACAATTTACACAATTCTCAAGTTATTAATCTACAACTTACATTTAGTGCTTTAGTGCAATTAGAATACACCAATATGGCTAAATTAGTAAAATCATCATTCTATTTATTTTACTCCCTCCATATTTTGTTACAAGTCTCTTTGAGATTTTCACATATATTAAGAAATGTAGTTAACTTTGTATTAAGAAAGAGAAATTATGAGTGATTTTATAAAATTATCCCATATTAATGACATGAGAAAAAAATATTAAAAGAATATAAAGAAGAGATATTGATAATTGATAAATGGCCTGATAGGAAAAAAATCATTAATGATGCATTGGTAATGTAAAGTGATTTATAATAAAATCAAAAAAAAAAAAAAAAAATTCTTCTAAAGTGACTCATACAAAATCACTTATAAAAAAGATAGTTATATTTACAATTAAGTGTGACAAATATTGTGGGGCGTCGAAGGGAGTAGTAAAGAAACATGCATATAGTATCTAGAAATTCAAAATCATAGTAGGGACACGTGCCGACACTATTAATAGATAAATTTTATATTATACATAAGTTAGTTTTCATCGTTAAATTAAATGAAATTGTTTTTTTGACAAGTAAATGAATGAAATTGTTTATGGTGCAAAATTTACTTGTGCACATTATACAAAATTATTATTATGAAGTATTTGTATATATGTATTGATATTTATGAACATACTATTTTTTTAAAAATTACTCCCTCCGTTTCTAAATATAAACAAATTTGATTTTTTAAGTTCATTTAATTAATGATATATTTGATCCATAATATAAACCACATACATCGTTAATTGAATGAATTTAAAAAGTTAAATTTGTTTATATTTAGAAACGGAAGGAGTATTATTTTGATGTTACACGATTAATATTGTATCAATAAGTATTTATTTTATAAAATTACATTTATTTGATAAATTAATTATAGTTACAAATACTGCAAAAATCCACTAAACAATCGATTAAACCAATCCTTGAAAAAAATCGATGAAACCAATGCAGTATTGCAGTGACATTTTTATCAAACTGATGAGATGACATGAACTACTAGTGGAAACCACTTGCATCCATGTCGATTTCCAAGATAGGGAGAGCAACTCCCAAATTAAAAAATAATACTAATAAGTCACCTAATCCATGGAAGAACGCTTTAATACTATAATATAATATCTCAATTGTCATGGTCATGGTACCAAGCTTTTAACCATCTTAATAATATACAAATGGGGAACAACAAATAGCAAAAAATTTTACACAAATCCAATGTGTCAAAATTCTAAGCCACCTAATGTCACATCACTATTAAAAACTAATTTTATTTTTACCATTTTAAGCATTCACACAATACAAACAATAAAATATCATTATCTCACATTTTCCCTCTTCAATTCAAAATTCAAATTTCTAAATTTTTCAAATCCTTCTTTTCCTCCTACTTTTTCTCTTATCCCAACAAACATCACTTTCAAGTTTCAACTCACATTTCAACAAACATTAAACTATTATTTCCTCTCATTTTCCCTCTTCAATTCAAAATTCAAATTTCTTCAAACCCTTTTTTTTCCTCATACATTAATTTATCTCATTCTATTTTTTTACTCTCTCACCCCTAATTCTCCTCACTTTCTCTCTCATTCACAAACATTCCACCACTCCCTCTTTTCCTCTCTCACGTTGCAACACAAACCCTTTTCTTCTTATTCTTTAAAAAACACACACAAACTCATTCTCCTCTTACTTCTTTCTTCGTTTACAACGGGTTATGCACCATATCTCTCTTTTCTTCTCATGAACAACGGGTTATGCACCATATCTCTCTTTTCTTCTCATGAACAACTTGAAGTCGTACTTTGAATCGTTGTTGAGGTAAGTTTTATTTTCTATTTGTTTTTTTTATGATTAATGTTATGTGTGATTTTGAATTTCTAGATTGTTGTGATTAATGTTTGGTATTTTTGTCTGTGCATGAATGGGATTGGAAGACTAATAACGACAATCCTTTGGAACCATCAAACGGACCTACTATCATCTTATCTGATTTCTACAACAAGGTTGTGATTTTTTGTTTTTATGTTGTTGTTTATTGTTAGATCCTTAAATATCTTTTTATTGTAACCCATAATTTTCAAGTATTCAAACACTTGATTCTGCTTATATTGTACGGTTGTTTTTTCAACTAAGTATATAATTTCTTTACATCCATTAAATTTATCATCAACACAATCCATTGCAAACCCATTTCTCTGTCATTATTTGTTGTTATCGTTAAAATTTATAGGTTTGAGTTTTGAAAGCAACAATCTATTTGCAATTTTTTTTTTATACCCAAATTTGTTTTTTTTTTTTTTTGTGTGTTTTGGTTTGATTATATGCTTAACTCCAAGGTAAGATTATAAGTTAAGATATGTGGACACTCACAAAGTGTTCGTTTTAGATGCCTTATTTTTAGTTGGTTTTGTATTTGATTTTTTTGTTGTGCAATTGAGCACTCTCAAAGTGTTTGAGAAATTGTCTCAAGAAGAAAATGGATGATATTGTTAGTTTTAGATGGTGCTGAAGATTTTGATTATGTTTTGTTTGATTTGAATTTGTTTTTGTTCTAAATTGGGTAAAAATATACGACCCTTTTGTTTGGATTGTTTTGTTTTAAGTTGGTTTTATTCAATTTTTAATCTCTGGTTTTATTTGTTGATAGGTTTTATGCATCAAGTTTGAAAGAGTTCAAATAAATGATATTGGAGAGGCAATCAAACTGAAGGTGTGATCCTGGTTTTTAATTATGACTTGAATTTATATGATGTGTGATTTTTTATTTTCATTTTCATGCAGTAAAAGATGGATAAAAAATAAAAATGGTTCTCTTAGTCATGGATTGTTGTTGAGCCGATCCCATTTTGCATTCTGTTTTTTCTTAACATTTGCATTCTGCTTTTTCTACAACAGAATTGTAAATTATTGGTTTTAGTTCCATGTACTATTGTTAGTGGTGCCTTAATTGTTCCTTTTTCTTTTGCAATTGATTTAACTTGCTGCACTCCTAGATCTGGTTATTTGGTTCAATTAAATTATTAATTTGTTGTCTTAGTGTTTTTGTGTTAAGCTTTCAAACATATTGATTTGTGTAGATCATTTTGCATTCAACAGGTTGGACAAATATTGAATGATTATAGCAGGATGTAACATGAACAGGTAAGTAAATTTTCTCTGTGTAATAGGACCAAATAATGCACTTACATTGCACATAAAATTTGTGGTACAAACTTCTTGGTTATTCTTATTTCTCATTGTTTAGTATTTGTATGCTTGAGAAAAACTTCTAATGATTAGTGTGGTCTTCTGTGCATAAAAGGTTGAAGTTATATTGAAGAATGGGTTCCACACTAATATGAGCTTTGTGTTGAATCAGGGCATTGTTTTTTAAGTCTGTGTGTTGAATAAGGGCATTCCTTCTTCTGATTTGGTAAGCTACTGAGCTACCTACCTTAAATTTTTTTGACAGTTCCCATGTAATTTGTTATGACTGCCTTTTGATAGAGTTTTTCTCCTTCCACCTTCTTCTTTTGAAAAAAACAAAATATGTAATTTATCTATGTAATATGATATTTACTATGTGAAACATATAATAGAAGGAATAAAAAATTGTGCTCAAGAAAATGATCACAGATGTTTAATTTTTTGCTGCAAATTGGCGTAACCAGTTAGGCATTTCATTGTTATTACAATCTCAATTATCTTCAATTTATGTTTTCTAGATTCTCTCTGACATGCTTTGCAAAATTTCAATTTATATGTAGCCTATTTATGATTTATGATTATATTCATTTGCTTTTAGATTTTGTGTATTGATTTTATATTTGATTTTGTGTATTGATTTTATATTCATTTGTTTTCAAGTGTTTAGCAGGAATAGGATCTACTAGGAAGGCTCTATGTTGAATCTTGGGTAAGAAGACGGTATATTAGTTAATGTACAAGTGGATTTAGGTGCATGCATGGAGGGAGTTTATCTATGAAGGACCAAATTCAATGTGCATTATTGTTTGAAAATCAATTTATGTTGTTGCTATCTTAATTTAGATTTACATATGTAGTGTCTCTCTATATTGTTGATGTAAATGTAACCCAATCAACTTCTTAATACTATGTGTTCTTTAAAAATTTCTTTAGAATAGACAAGGCTACTTTCTGATTACACCATTGTCATGTATCTTGAGATATTTAACAATGAATTAAATTGATTGATTGTGATGAGATTTCCTTTTTAAAGTGGAAAAAAATTCCAAAACACGGGAGGCTATGAATATTTGATTTAAGCTTCTGTTTAGTAAAAACCTAAACTTTCATATTTGCAAAAAACACGTGGTCTATAATTTGGTGGTATGTTCAGAGTAATAATTTGTTAACGCCACATAAAATCTTTTTGTTCACCCGTGCGTTGCACGGGTGGAAATACTAGTATTAAAGTATACATCTACTTTTGGTTTATTTCCGTGAAGGATATGATTCCTGATTTTATCTTCTTTTCTTTTTTGATATAAATCCTTCATAATTTTTTACTTTACTTATCTTCTAAGGAATGAAGATATTGTTGAATGTTAAATAGTGTTGTGAACCATTCATCAATTGTCTAATTGGGCAAAGCACTAATTAAAGGCAAAATCCATTTACATTTGATAATGCTCTAGAAAAAGATATGTATGAAAGCAAAAGAACAAAAAGAATTTTTGTTTGTGATTATGTTACAGCTATCCATTACCCTTCATCATAATAAGATTAGAGAACTAAAATATTCCTTGAAAGAGAAATCCCATTATGCCATAAATGTTAGTTGATTACATGGTGAAGCATTGTCATTCCTTCTTAAAAGGTGGGAAGAAAAGGGAAACAAATCAAGAGGATCAATTAAAAATCTTGTACAAAAGGAGAATATATGGTTGTAAAACATTTAATTATTAATTCCTTTTAGATTAGGTTAGTTTCATTCCTGGAATTTTACCTAACTTTAACTATATATGTGTGTGGATGTCATTTTGGTTTATATAAACTCAATTACAACTTAAAAGTATATAACGATACACATTAGCAATCAAAAGCACCAAATACTAACCAGTTGCGGTTGGCACTGAGATGGATGCATGAGGATGCGTCTTCCTTAATCAATTTTTTATATATGAAAGAAGCACCAAAGACAGAAAATAATAAAATAAGAACTTGTATGAATGAAGACTTGGTAATTTATTGACACTGTCTACACCAACAACATCCATTTGATATTTTCTGTACTACTAACTAGATTCATTTATGTTTTGAGCCTGGAACAAAAAAAAAAACTTCATAATATGTGTGCTTGAACTTTTTTTTTTTTGTATAAATTGTGCTACCTTGAACAATTGTGAGATGAGTGAGATTCTTGAAAATTACTCAAGAAAAACACCTCTATCTCCTCTCTTGTTTCTCTCGTTGAAAATAAATAGAAGTGTTATGAACACTTTCTCTAACTCACGCTTTTATTGGAAGGGTCTCGCACATGGAAAATAGATTTTCATATAAAATGATAAGATTGACATAGATTTCACTCAATAAAAAAATAAGTGTTAGAAAAAGAATTTTATTAACATTTTTCGTAAATAAATTCACTTATATAACCGAACAATGCTTGCTCTACGGGGACCTTTAATTTGCTCAAAACTCTACCAAATTTATCGGAACATAACTCACAATCGCACAAAACACATCGGAGAGTACGATTTGATCAACTTTTTTTCATCATAACATAACTTCATATTCGCTTATTTCAGAGGTTGATTAACCCACGAGACGCACAAAGCAATTGTCTAACCGAACAGACACCTCTGTCTATCCATCATTTTCACTTTTAAGGTCATGTTTTCACTCTAACAATAAATAAATGGAGTACAATCAAAATGCATCCAGAAGAGAAGACATCCATGCAAAGAAAACGCTGAGGGTATGAAAAGTGCGGTTGTCCTTTAGTAGAGGATGCGTGTTTGCTTAAATTATTTAGTGCTTTGTCCAATAAAATTAATTGTTCATATTTTTTATGACAAAAATAAAATAAAATACGCATAATAAATAAAATAAAAACAAATGTATTTTGTCCAAAAAAAGGGAGTACACAGCACTACAAGTGATTTTATGAGATGGACCACCCACCATTAGCAAATCATCATTTAACAAATGTTTGTTAATTTAACAACAAAGAAAGGGACGAGATAAGGAAGGGTTAATATCCTCTCAATGCTACATAAATAAAGTAAATAGAGGACTCCGTTAATCTATGACTTCTGTATATCTCTCTTAAATGTAATCCTCCATTCTGCTTAGAAAGAAAGAGGTTCTAAACTCGGGAAAAAAGGATTATAGATCCAAATGTATATAATTCACTAATTTTACATTAGCAGAACACAAATTAACTTCTGTGACCTTTATGGTTCTCAACATTCAAAAGCATATGCATGTGTTGAAGTCTTCTATCAGGAGAAGGAAAAAAAAAAGATATACTCCCTCAATCTCATACTATAAATTGTTAAAAGTTTTTGCATATAAATTGCAAAAATTTAAAATATGTGAATAGTTAAAAATATAATACAAAAACATATAAACTCATTCTTGAACAACAAATATGCAGAAGTGACCTTGAGGGTGCACCAAAGGTGTGGCCACACAAGGCCCCATTTTTTCAGGGGTATCAAATATTTAACTTAATGTGTGGATTGTGTTGTTTGCATGCACGCATGTGTTGCATGTGAAAAAAATTAGGGTACCGACTTCATGTTTCACGAGGGACACTCAAAATCTCAAGGACGGACCTGCAAATATGTAATATGGGATCTAAATTCTCAATCTTCAAGGTCCCATAAATTTATCATTTCAATCCAGCACAAACAAATAAATCCAACACAAACATCAGAACACAATCCACTAACGATCGCCAGCTATAAGTTATTGATACTTATATATTATGCAAATGAAAACTGTCATCAGCTTCAGAATAATAGTAATTATAGTAGGATCAACTTGAAAAAGAAAGAAATAAAAGATATTAGAATAAATATAGCAATAAACTTTAATTGAATGTTACATGCCCAAAGGATCAATCTTCAAATGTCCCTGATAAACAGACCCCTGGCATCCACAATTATTGGTTCAAAATTACATAGAAATAGTACATCCAAATCCTGTATCATCCCCAAAACTGGACCAAAATGGAGATTTGAGGAAATTAAATCCAATGACCCTTTTGTAACATGTTTTTCTACTACATAATTAAAAGAAATAAAATAAAAATATAGATTAAACATTTGCTCCTCAAGGAAGCAAAAAATGACAGGAATGTGAACCTAAAAATTGAAAAGATTGGCAGCCAAAAAACCCGGCGTTGGCATTAACTGTCTCAACGCGACCCAGTGGTTTTCTGTCTCTCCTAAAGTTACCTTTGTAACACTAAACTTGAGAATGAATTTTTCCTCCCATTCTTTTACTTTCTGCTTCCTTTCTTAGTTAATGTAACATTCTTCCATCAACAACAAAACTTCAAAAAATAACATATATATTATATACTCAAACCTTTCAGTTGTTAACTGCCTTGCCTCAGGGTCAGCAAAACTCATTTCAGTTTTGCTGAGCCACAAGATGATCAAGCTGCATCTGTTCAAGCCATGTTCCCAATACAGCATGATCAACAGACTCCATTTGTGTGCTCATATTCATTCCCTCACCCGAGGAACCAGCTGGCGCAGCACCTGAGATGGAAGTTGCCAATTTCTCTTTGATCTCAGTTGGAGATTCTTTGACAAGTGACTGCACCCATGATAAATCAGGCTCCTCGCCATTGTTCCCAAGCTCAAATGAAGATGATCTACGGAGTTTACCAACATCATCCGCATTGTGAGCCCAATCCAACTTACCAATGGGGGATTCCCATTTTGACCAAGAATTATTGACTGAGCCAGCAGCTGCAAGCATGGAGTTAGAGCCGTGCTCGCGGAAGCTTAGGCTACGAAATTGTTGCTGCTTGTCGCGTTGTGCCAGCATTGACATCCTTGAGCCCATTGGAGAGATAGGTTCCACGTTTCGTGGAGACATTCTTCCTGATGGCTGAACACCATAAGAAGCCGCCTGCAATAAATGATGATCAACATTTTTAGAAGAAAAATTTGTATTCACTGGTGACAACATGTTCTGCTGCTGCTGAAACTGATTAAAGACAGCTGATTTGTGAGTCGGAGAAAAAACAGTTGAAGTCAGATTTGGATCAGCATATCGAGGAGAAGAACTCTCGGCAGAAAAGAGATCATCAAGATTTGATGGATTCAATGGCTTCATTCGACCGGAGCGGCTAAGACTGTTAGAATTAATATGACGTGGAGACAGGCATGCCAACTCATTAAGGAGTTGTTGCTGTTGATCATAATCGGATAACAACTCAAAATCATCCATATGAATATCTCTAGCATTGAGAGAAGATCTCAAACGACTAGACTGAAGATTACTTCCAGGAAGATGCAAGGCTGGGATGTTTGGCTGAGGCCAAGCAACAGAGTTGTGTGAAATGCCATTGCCAGAAGGTGACATGGGTGGAGTGAATGGTGAAGGAGACATGACAGACATCGAAGAAGGTGAGCCAGGCAACATGCTCATGGCTGCAGCAAAATCCATGGCAGAAGACGTGCTTGACCGAGGTGAGGGAACCGCAGAACCAGTTGAAACATACAATGGCCGAAGCTCTTCAGGAGTGTGGGCAAAGAAGCAAACTCTCCTGGAACAATTTGTACCGTCCTTGCAGAGACGGGTTCTATATTGTGCAGGATGCAGCCAGCACTCGAAAACCCCATGAGCATATTCACACATGTCCCCGCGCCGGCAAGCACCCTTACGAAAATCAGGACAAGGGACACAGCTGTAGTGATACTTTCTCGGGTCCCTTCTTCGGGCATTCTCCCCTGGATGAACAAAAGGGCATTCAGTCCAATCATGGGAATAAGCACGCGAACAAGGTCGGACCTTGAAAGAATACATTCGGAATTCATCAGTTGAGTATATGCTGTTTTTGATGTCAGGAAGGGATGGATCAACAGGATATTCTTTCTTCTCAGATCCAGCAGGAGAAAGAGGGAGTTCAATTGACTTCAACTTCAACAGGAGATCCGGTGGTGGAGAAGGAGACCCGTTCTCAGGTGAAGCCGACAAAGGAGGAGAATAAGAATTAAGCGAGTTTGTAATCACCCTAAGATTACAGCCAGCACTAGGACCATCAATTTGAAGTAGCTCCTCAAGACTGTTTTTCACAAGTTCAAGCTTCGGGGAATAAACAATAACATCTAACGGACGATCCCCGTTAGCATCCACGGAATTAGGATCAGCCCCTGCTGCAAGAAGCAGCTTCACAGCATCAACAGCATTTTCAGCCCCACCGGAAGCAGCACAGTGAAGAGCAGTGCTCTTGTCAAGGCCACAAGGCCTGTTGATATCAACATCCGATAAAGAAATAATCACTTTCATAACATCAATGCTACCATATGTAGCAGCAACCATCAACGGCGTCCTTTGCTCATTGACCATCTGCTTCGATCCCTTGCGACGACCATACCATAATCCAACCTCATCCACCGATGTAGGATCATACTCAATCAATCGTTTGAACCCTTCCACGTCGTTATTAGCAGCAAGCTCAAGAAGGCTAGCAAAAGAATCTTCAGTACCGATAGTTAAGTGATTCATGGTGTGGTTTCTCGGTTGAGAATTGTGTGTCGAAGTTGGAGATAGAGACGGAGATGAAGACGGCACAGGCTTTAAACCCTCCGACTCACAGCACATCCTTTCATTTGCATGAGATTTAGCTGACAAAACATAAACCACAACAAACCCATTAAAACCAATCCTTCAGAGACAAACATGCAAAATTACATTAAACAAAAAAGCACAACATAAAGATTTTGCCACACTTCACACAACTAAGAATCAAATTGACTAGAGAAGAAAAAGGTATGAAAAATAGTTATTTTTTTTTATTTCAACTCATAAATGAAAAATAAAAATCACACCACTTAACAGAGCATGGAAAAAACATCAACTTCCTCTGCCAACAAAACAAGTTAAAAAAAAACACAACAAAACAACAACATAGTACAATTTCTGATCTCAAAACAACTGCCAAAAACAACAATAATAAAGGAAACAGTATTATTAAAAAAAATAAAAATCAAACCTTTAAATTAAAATCAAACAGCAAATCCACCAATCAAGTAAACTCAATCTTCAAATAATTAACAATTAATAGAAGAAGGAAAAAAAAAGTAGATTTAAAGAACCCTAAAAACAAGGACAACATTCTAAGCAAAGCAAAACAATAATTTGAAACATGGTTGGTTTAAGGATCACGTTAATAACCAAGTTGTAGCATGTTTTACGGAGATGAAAAAAACACGGAAGAAGCAAAGTGAAACCAAGTTGAAAGTGAATCTTACTTACCACTGAAAATTGAAGTGACAAAACAAATACTATAGTAACAGGATCGAGCTAAGAGAGTGACGTGTCCTCGGATCTCACGGGTGAAGAACAAGTTCAGGTGTGTTTTGGATTCCGAAAAAATCGTAAGAGAAAATTGTGATGATGATGATGAAGAAGAAAATCGTGAGAGAAAATGAAGAGCCTATGTTAATGCTTTTTTCTTTCCTTCTCCATTTCCCATGCGCTCTTTTTTCCTTCCCCCAAAAATTAAATAAATTATTAGTAGTCTGTTAAATATAAAATGTAAAAGTCTATCAAGTTTAACTCAACTCATAATATCGATATTGTTAAATTGATAGTAACTTTTATTTGAACGCAAGCTTGAAACAATATAGTTGTGTTTAGCTTTAAATGATGTTTGTCATTTCATTTTATTATTGTTGTGTATGCGAGTTTCAGATCATGTTTACCGATCTATTCTATCATAAAAAAAGATCGAAGAGATTAAGGAGTGTGACACAAACTTAAAGTCTATATAATGTAACTATTATATCGATGTTTTCAAACACATAAACGTGACATTTTCATCCACGTTTTAATCTACGACAACAAAGTTGTATGTTTAAGTTTTAGATAATTTTTGTCATTTCGTCGCAGTTGTGTGTTTGAATTTTAAATGTTTGCAACTTAAACAAGTCGAAGAAAACATAAGGGCATAGATAGTGTGACGCACAAAAAAACACCACATGTTTTAGTTAATATGATAAAATGTCTTATTGTGTTATCATCTTATCGATACGAAGTTTTTACTCTCATTTAATAGTGACTAAACCCTATCGAGAATATATGATGTAATTCTCTCTTTTCAACTGAATTTTTTCTATATGTAAAGGACAAAGATGGTTTAATTAATAATTTATTAACCAATTAATTGATGCTTTTTAAAATAGTATTATTTTGAGTTTAGATATAATCGCCCATGGATAATAAAGAAAGTAGTTAGTATAATTAAATTAATAAAGTAATTGAATAAAATAAAGGAGAAAAAGATGAAGCGCACTGAGAGTTACGATTTGATTATTCTTCTTCTGAGCAGTGCCCGGCGTCTTTTTATTGGCTAATCACATCACGCCTTGTCACACTGTGCGGGACTTAATCGTCATTCTTTATAAAGATAAGGGGTATTAAAAGTAATTTTGGTGATGACGTGGTTATTACTTATTCTTTGAAATGAGTAACGACAAAAATATTATTTTTTTTGAAGGAACGACAAAAATATTATTGTTGTTATTGTAGTAATTTACTTATTTAACTCTTTTTCACTGGTTAGTTGAAATTTTCTGGAAATTCAGTCCAAATTCACCTCACATGCAAATTTAGCAGCGCCGACTAGACAACTACGTGGCGCGAAAGTATTGGAGCGTGTCTAATTTTCTTACTATTTTTTCGACAATATCGAACCTTTTACCAGTATAATCTAAGTTTTTTACTTTTTTTTGATAAGTTTTTTACTATATCTGACTTCTTGCTATTTGTTAACATGTGTTTACTATATCTGACTAGTTAGTTGTTATTTAATTTTTTTCTTCTATGTTCGAGTTTGTAAGATCTAACTCTTAACTCTTAACTTCCAAAATAATTAAGATATTTTGATATCATTTTAACATATACAAGTTAGCTGGACATTTCGTCAAACCAGTGTTTTTTTATAACAGATCTCTTTGATAAAGAATACCGGACATTTGAATTGTTAGTTTATAATGGATAACTAATGGTTAACAACAGATGAATTAATTGAATGGATTTATAGTATTTAACAAAATTATCTTCGTTTTAGAGGAACAAAAGTATCTCTGTTTTAAAGGAACAAAATTATTTTATAAATATGGAAATTAATCAATCTTGTAAATATGAAATGACATAAAAACTTTGTTTAATTCATATTTTATCTTTTTTTGGATAACAAGCATCAATTGTAACACATATGATAAATTATATAAGTTACTTGAAGTAACTCTTAAAACATTGATGTATGTTCCTATTAAAAAAAAACTTGTAATTGCTAATTGCTATGGGTCTGTTTTGTAAAACAGTAAATTAATTATAGCTAATAGCTTTTATCTTAAAAGCTCGTGTGTCTAAAAATATAACATCGATAATAATAACATGTTTATATCTATCTCCTTTTAAAGATACTAGGGAGACTCGAGTCAAAAATTTATATCTTACCATTGGGTAGCATTTGGGTAATATTGGAGTGTCAGTGTTATATGACATTGATCAACCACAATGTCACTAGTATGTAAAAAATAAAAAACCTTTAAAAAGAGGGATAAGAAAGTCACTTATCATATTGTGGTTAGTCAATGTCATACGGCAATGACACCTCAATGTCACCCAAGTGAGTTAGTGTATGCTAGTATTTTTTTTTAATAAAAAAAAAACTAAGCAGATTTATTTTTTGCATATGAGCTTATAATATGTTGTACTACATTTTTTTTTATTAGATTATAATATGTTGTACTAGTAATATCAAAAAAAAAATATGTTGTACTAGTAAGCTCAAAAATCTATTTTGTAAACGGAACAAATAATTAGTTGCTTCGTAAAAAAACAACTAGGAATCATATAAATGAATCATAAAGAATTTATTGTGATGCGAGGGAACCGGTTGTGAATGTGAAAAGCTATGTGATATCACCGGTTAGGTGTGTTACAAGAGGAGCTGGAGGAACCGGTTGCATTCAAGTGGATTGGAATGAGGGGTTGGAATCCGGGTGTACGGAAACAGACTTCAGCCTCTAGTCAATTCTAGTTAATGGAGAGAGTCAAATCATGCAATGCAAAATATATTAAAGAAAGAAAAAGGCAAGATATGTGCAACACCCAATAAATAAAGATAGAACTGGAATTTATATTCATGATTCATTATGATGATGAACATACTAAAAAGGTTTTACAAAAATGGGATATGATCCAATAGTAGAAACCGATGAAAGAAAAGTGGGTTTAAGTTTGCTCCATTTAACTATCATTAATTTATTGTGCACTATTTTTTTTAGAGCGTGCTTATTTTGGCTAAGGATTTATTTTACAGATATTATCGTAAAGGATAGTGAATGGTGATGAAAACCTTGTGTTAGGGTTTGTCTAGATGATTCATGAAACATCAAAAGATGAGTCATACTATTAGGAAGGAAGCGCGTATAAGGTTAAAGATAGTGATCGACAATTCAATAGTCACCTGAGACAACTATTAAATTATGGTGATTTGGTGGAAATAGTGCATAATGACGATTTGAAGAATGGGCTATTGAAGACTAGCCTACACTTATACTTGTATAAGTTCTCGGTTTTTCAAATGGAAATAGGTTAGGTCAAAGTATGGTGCATATGTCCGAGGATGAAGATTTGGTGGATGATAATGAAAAGAATGATGAGAATAGTCCAAAGGAGGAGAAGTGTCATTATTGATCGTGGAAGAGGGGGGTTGTAGTCAAGACACTGGGAAGGAAAATAAGATACATGGTGTTGGGAAATCGACTGAAACTGATACAGGAGAGATCAAGAGTTATCAACATAGTTGACATAGGGAATGACTATTTTATATGAAAAACACTAAACGGTATGAGGATAAGACAACAAAAAAGCAACGATTCATGTTAGCCATTTGATTAAATTTTGATTTTATTCATTTGTTACTTTCGTTTATTTAAAAACATAAACACACTACCCACTCTGTATCATGTCTCATCGTGCATGGTACTTTCGTACCATATCGCAAGCCTCATTTTCTAGTAAGCTCTACTAGAAGAGAAGATCAATGTCAAGCTATGATGAACAAACTATGGTCGATATATGATCATTTTGTCAACGTTAGGGAGTGCAACCCTAATTTCAATCCTTGAGATGATCATCTGACAATGATAGTAGTTTAAAACTTCCAGTGCAATTTTTAGGCTTGCCGATCTTGTATTATTGTGTGAAAGTTCTAATCTTCATTGGTAATATGATTGATATAAAAGTGACAATTGATAGAAATACGTTGCTACAAGATATAGGAACATATGCAAGATTATGTGTTGAAGCCAATCTCTCTAAACCTTTACTTGCTATGTTTTCCATTAAAGGGAGAACATATAAAGTAAAGTATGGGTGGTTACATCTACTGTGTCTTAAGCGAGGGAAGTTTGGTCATTATGTTAAAGGTTGTCCAGAGAAACCATTAACAATAGATGATAATGTAGGTCAAGGGGGAGATAAAGATGGAGGAGACTAGCAAACAAAGTTATCGGAGCGCATGTTGCAAAGCCTTGGAAGGTGGTGTCTAAATCGCGATGAAAGGGGAAACTGATGAAAGTGACGCGAGTAGATATAAGAGATACGAAAAAACGGGGTTCAAGATTTTCTATTTGGTGGAGGATATTCTACATGAGGTCGTTATGGATCAAGACAATGACGTGGAAATATTTTCAAATCAAGAATTTAATGCCAATAAAGGTTTAGATCAGCTACCTAAAAAGAAAGAGGTGTCATCAACTAGTTTGAATTTTAGTGTGACTAGAAGGAAAAGTGTTTGTGGGAGGAATTTATACGTTGATTTAATTATAAAAGGGAAACACGAAGAAGATTCACATGAATATGTGCATGGTGAATCTACATCTCATGTCAGCTTAAATGTTAATCTTGGTAAAATCTTTAAATCCTCGAAACTCACTACGTGTGGGACAAGTAATTTTAAAGGAAATAAAGGGTCAATACCTAAAACAGAGAAGAAAAACAGTGCACAATTGGTGGACCCCATAAAATAGGGGATTTTTTTGGAGTGCGTATCAAGAAGATAAATGACGTTAAAATTTTGCAAAAGACTAATGTGAACACGTGGCTTTGAAAGAGATAGAGGGAATGAGTAATAATGGTGATTTCCACATGTGTGAGAAATTGTTCAAGTTGTAAAATTTATCGGTAAGATGGAGTTTCCAACATTGGGATTGCATTTACTGTCAAATATTTTTTGCAACTTAATTGAACAAACTGTTTATGTTTGTTTGACAACAATAATGAAAATTAAACGAATTAAAATTGGTTTAGAAATTATAATAATAAAATTGTCAGGTTGTCGTTGTGCTGGTAGTTTATTTAAAGAATTTAAGAGCGCGTTGTATGCCCATACATTCAGTTATGTACTTCTCGTTTTAGTGACCCAACACTCGGGTGGGGAGGCCAAACTCAACACATCATCGACAACAACAACATTAAATTCCACATCTACTCCCCTTATCCTAGAATCATACCTAGAATCAATCTTATTTTTTAAGAATCGTTTGTGTGAAAAATCTCTTACCCGAACTTCACTGGCATCTTTGAGACGAGTTAAATTTGTCTTGACACCTCACCTAAATTTGCCGTTTGATGACATTGAATCTCGACTCTCTTAAATTGAATTGTTTTTTCAGGGTAATATTTTGATCAAGGGCTAAATTATACCTCTTCTCACGTGCCACTTATTTAAATATGGCATTGTCCAAAAAAATTAGGCCATTTTTTTCTTTCTTTGTCCTCTAATATGTAGACTGTGTTGTTTTTCTTCATTGAACATCATGGGTTGTGTAAGTGATGAAGAATCATATGGAAGTCTCTAGATATAGAGAATACAAAATAATATTAAGAAAGCTTCTAGACACTCTACTAAATAAGATAAAATTAAGTACTAGGGAAATCTTGACTTTTCTAGATCATTCCAGTCATATGAACTAGTGTATCCATATCTTTAGACTTTTCTTTGTAATCAATGCATATAGATCTTTCTATTTTGCAATGTGTAGCCTTACTAGAAAAGGTCCAGGTTCGACAGGAAAATTATGTTAGTTTTGAGAGAGATAAATTAGGATTTTATTAGTGTGCTTTAAAATGATGGACTATTTCTTTTGGTATGATGTTATGCACTGGTGGACAAGTTTGAAGAATTAAGATTTTATTAGTTTATTTTGAACATATATTTTTTGTGCGTCGAGAATCAGATTATTCAGGACTTTCAAATCTTCTGTAGATGACATCTATAATTTTAAAAAATTAGAGATTTGAAATTTCAAATATCATTAACTCTCTTCTCTTTAGTTGTTTCATTTGCGAACATGTTTTATATAACATTTCTTCCATGCTCACTATTTTTTCATTCCTTTTTTTACATTTTCCTCCATTTTAATCTTCAGTAATAATTTTTTCTAGGTCAGTTGTTATGCACTCTAACTCTTTCTTATTAGTTATTATATTATGTATATGCAAAAGTTATAAATACAAATATACAAAAAATATAACAACACATGTGCATCGCGCGGGTCATTATCTAGTGATATACAGACAAAAAGAGTGAGTGAGGGTTTTAGATTGGGTTCATTGAGATAGTTAGATTTATTGCTAAACCTTATTATATATTAAAACTATCAACAAGACAACCATCACGTATAGATTTATTGCTAAACCTTATTATATATTAAAACTATCAACAAGACAACCATCACGTAGATAGGCTGTGGCATTTTCAACCAAATAAAAGTTTCTTTATAGGATGAAAATTGCAAGACATAAAAATGAAATAGGTTTGAAACAAGATATGTTTTCAGATAGAAACTGAGAGTCTGAAAATGTAATAAAAATTAGGATTAATTATAGTTTTGGTTTCCCTATTTTAGTCTGCTCACGGTTTTGGTCGCTCTATTTCGAAATCACACAGTTTTGGTCCCCAACAGAAAATCTGACATAAAATTGAATGAGTTGTCACCGTTTTAATGATATGTCACATATGCACTGATGTGATATAATCCACATGTGTAAAACAAATTTACATGTCATTATATTTATATCTTTAATTTAAAAAACAAAACAAACCACAAAATTAAAGTAAATTAACATATTTTAAGTTAAAAAATCAAAAAGAATAAAACAAAAGTAGAAAGCAACAACATATCCTCTTCATCTTTTTCTACGATCGTCATCCTCTTTTTGTCTTAACACCATGACAGTATCAACAATGAAAATTACATAACACCAACATCTCAACTGCAGGGCTGACCTAAGGGTCAAGCCACCCAAGCAAGGGCTTTAGGCCTCAAGATTTTGAGTTTAAAAAAGGCATCAAAATAAGTCAATTTAGCTATAAGTACATAATATGACATATTAATAATCAATATTTGTTTAGTTTAGTTGGCCAATTTTAAGGTCTCAAATCCTTTTGGTCTTAAGGTCAAATCTTGGACTCAACAAAATTTGATTTATTATTCTTTAAAAAAAAAATTTGATTTATTATGCTTTTAATAAGCATTGTGTTATTGTAACCAAAAAAAAATAAATAAGCATTGTGTTATTTTTTTTTTAAATTCCAATAAGCTTTGCCATAAAATTTTATTTAGGTCTCTTGATATGTTGGGCCGGCCCTGCTCAACTGTAAACCATTTCCATGTTCTTCTTCTTCTCTCGTTTTACCGTTCTATTATCATTTTCCTTTTTCCTGCACTAAAACCCTAAAATCACAAATTGATTCAGTTTCGTGTATTGAAACCCCAAAATCGAAAGCTTCTTGTATCAACAAAAACACAAGAGAATATGTCACCAAAGGGATTCAATAATTGAAATTAAAGATACGAAGAGAAAAAATTGACAACTCATTCATGAACACAAACCATGAAGAATACTCTTCCCTCAGGATTTTCATCTGTCGAAGTTGTGACCCGAAGAAGATGAATGTGTAAAACGAATTAATGATGATAGTGTAAAACGAATCGAGAAAGAGGATGTGTGAATGTTGAAGGAATTAAAACAAAGGAGATGATGAAGAAGATTTGGGGCTTTAGGGTTCATATAAATTCCCAAATTCATTCTGCCTTTGCATTAATTTTTTTAAGTTTTTTAAGTTAATTCATTTTATTAATTTTAATTTATGGTTTTGATTTTTGAAATTATATTAAAATAATATGTAATGACATGTAAATTCATTTTTCACACGTGGATTGAGACACATCAGCGACAATTATGTCACGTCATTAAAACAGTGCCAACTCATCCAACTTTGTGTCAGATTTTCTGTTGGGGATCATAACTGTGTGATTTCGAAATAGAGGGACCAAAACTATGAGCAAACCAAAATAAGGGGACCATAATTATACCTAAAATTTATTAAGAGTTTCCCTCTTCTTAACTAGATCCAACTTTCTCAAAAAGAATTAATTGAAAAGTATTATCAATTGTGATATAATATGTATATTTATTTTTTTGTTGACAAAACAACACATAATATATTCTCTAGATTAGATTAACTAATTCCACTTGTTTGATGTATTGTCTAATCACATCCAAAATGAATCATTTATATATTAAATCCTATTTGGCAATGGAACACCCAAACCAAACTCTCCATTTTTATTAATTATTTAAAGTTGCTCTCCCACTCATTTTCAAGGGATACCACATATAAGTTAAGAGCATGTACATGAACTGTTTGTTCAAAACTGCAACCGTATTCATTCACTTGCATCTATTGCAAATTAAGGTAAGGAGAATATGGTTCGGACAAATTTTGTTGATGAACAAAATGGACGGCTAAGATGTACCCTTTTTTATTTGTTTGTCTTTTGATATGGGCCAAGAGGATGCAGATAGAAATTGGGAACTAAGAACCATTTAAAAAAGCATAAATTTCTCAATCTGTCTCAACATTTGAAAGTGATTTTTCTCACTTTGATTTGGTGGTGGGAACAAGGTGATGAAATAGACTCTTATCTTAATTAACACCTCATTCTTGTTGGATTGTGACTTGGAAAATTAGGCCGGCTATCATGGTTCCTTATCATTAGGACCAAATGGGACCTCTTTCATTGCTTAGCGGACACTTGTCTTACCCTCACTCCATCGACGGCTTCAATCATAATTTACTACTATATCAAGTTCCATGTTTGATTCCAAGTTCACTACAATTTGGAAAAAGGAGAAATATTAAAATCAGATTTAGACTCGTGCTTGCATGCGGGACAAATGAAATTTGATTTAATATTACACTGACCATGAATCCAACAATCCATATATTAATATTATTCATGAGCTCACCAAAGCGTTTTGTAATGCAATGACCTATAATTATAATCTTTCAACTTCATATAAAGCAACCACCGAAAGCACTCTCTAAACTCTAAAGCAATATGACAATTTCTTTAAAATAAGGTAAACAACCACAAATTCATATATAACATGATCAATTGCGGCTTCTAGAGTGTGGTAGAACGTTACATGGGGTCTAACATAACCTTCATGTAAGTAATTTATTATTATTATTATTAAGAAATTCATAATTGACATCAAATTTATTGTCACATGCTTAAATTCCTTCGTTTGAGAAATAATACTTCTGTTTCATATGCTTATTAATTATCTTTAAAACATTTTTTATAAATAAGAAATTTAGATTATGAGAGACACGTTTTCATGTAATGTTAGGGGAAATAAAAAAAAAAGGTAATGTTAGGGGAAAATCCTTAGATTTTCATATATGGTTTTTATTTATTTAATATTTTTAACGGTAAAATGAATACTATAGTTAAATAGAGCGAAGTATAAAAGAGTACTTACTCATCAACAGGGACGAATGCATGTTGTTCTATGTTAGGGCTTGTGCCTACATAAAATTCTGGCTTAATTACACCTTTGGTCCTCACATTTTGACCAGTTCACGAAAATGGTTCTGCCTCTTTTAAATCGAACAAAACCGTCCCTAAACTATCATGTTTTTGCAGTTTAGTCCTACCTTCTATTTTCAACTCCAGAAAAGCAGAGAAATGACAGTTTTAGGCCGTTTTAGACCTACCCCCTATGCTCAACCATGAAATAAACAAGGAATAAAGGATGTTGGTACAAAGAATCTACTATATTCAGCACACTAACAAAAAAAAACCTAATTTGAAACATATCTTAGAAATTAGGGTTTTTGGTTAGTATGTTGAATAAAGTGGATTCCTTGTACCCACATGTTTTATTCCTTGTTTATTTCATGGTTGAACATAGGGGGTATGTCTAAAACTGTCATTTCTCTGCGTTTCTGGAGTTGAAAATAGGAGATATGACTAAAACTGCAAAAACATGATAGTTTATGGACGATTTTGTTCGATTTAAAATAGGCAGGACCATTTTCGTGAGCTGGTCAAAATGCGATGACCAAAAGTGTAATTAAGCCTAAAATTTTTAGAAACTTTTTTTTAGTAGTAGAATATATCAATAATTGACATTTTGACCACATGACCCACACTTATCACAAATTATTTTTCTTTTAGCTCACACCTATAATCATATATCTCAAATCCTTTCTTGATAATATAAATATTATATTATCAAGAATCGGATGCAAATCGAGTGAGAGATAACCGGTTAAATGATTGTTTAGTTATTTATATAGAGAAAAATATTTTATTGATATCGAAAATGCGAAAATCATTCAAGGTTTTCATAATATGAAAAATCATAGAGGATAATTATTTCTATTACAAATATTTATATATAGTACTTTCACTATTCAAAAATCCTAGATCAATCACTGCTCATCAAGCAGGAAAAAAAATACAAGAGGTACTTGACCCAACAAAAACCATATCACCTAATTAACAAATTGAGATAAAGAAAAGGTTAGAAAACAATCCATAATATAAAGAAGGGCCTCATTTCTTCCTAATAATAAACCACTTTCACGAAGTCTCTATGATACCATTAACTAAATCTTCCATCGTTGGTATGTTGTCTAAGAAAATAATATTATTTCTTGCCTCTATATTTTCAAATGATTGTATGCCAAATAAGCATTAAACTTTTTCAAAAAAAATTATTCGAAAAAGATATGGTTCTACTTATTATTATTATTATTATTATTATTATTATTATTATTATTGTTTTTTGTCAATAAAAATTTAGATTACAACAGACACACTCTTACATAAGGCTAGGAAAAAAGCCAATGCCGCAATTATTTACTATACAATTTACATGTCATGTATAGTTTATCAACAGGAGAACTCTCGATCCGAACTCAATTTAATTTATGACGTATAGGCAATTAAACCAGATATGTTGACCTATGTTAGCTACTATTTTTAACATCTCAACAAGTACAAATGAGCATTTATCTCATAGAGAAATGATCAAAACAAAATGGGATATAGATTTCATTCTCCTATTTGAATATTTTATAATTTAATCGAACAAATTTCCACTCCATTATTTAGATAGTGGATGTAATAAAATGAGTTACAATATGTTTATTTTTCCTTCATTTTTATCCTTGTTTAAATATATGATGTAAAACATATTATGATTATATATACTTTTTTTTTCATAACACATTATGATTATATATCCGTATATATGCATGAGGCAATGATTGCTAAAATGACAATCATAGGATATCCAAACATAACCAAAAATAAATTGTTGAGAGTCACTAGAAATAAATCGAAAATTTGATACTCTTTACTACTCGCAAACATATAAATGAATGTTGACTTAAGTGGTTTAAAATTGATTCACTCGCTTTGCAACATTGTAAATTCAATTTCTGTTGTTAATGTGAAGATAGTGGGTGATTTATAAGTACCTTTGTGAAAGCTCTTTGAACTTTGAGACCTACTCTAACTCTAATGAGCTTCCAAAACCCAACTCACCTAATTTTTTTATAAAAAAAAAAAAGTTTCACAATCACCGAATAAAAAAAAAAAGTTTCACAATCACCGAAGATAAATTCATACTATATTTTTTTGGTCTTATTTTGCAAAAGTTAAAGCACAAAAATAAGTTTGGTCATACCACCACAATATTGTCGTATTTTTATACTATTTATTATATTTCAAAAGCTATAATTTTCATGCTTTATTTCATACTGATATGACCATAAATTAATTGTTTTACTTGGTCAATGAGGGAGTTAACTTCTAACGTGTATATGTTTTTCCTTTCCATTACTTTTGTAAAACGTTTTTAATGTGTAACAGATTGGCTATTTATTAGCAACGGTATTGACATATACAGAGACACGTTTTCCTCACTTCTATTATGCTATATCAGCATGAAAACAAGACTCGACGTTGATTTGCAATATAAAAAGTCTGTCAAAAAGATGAGTGAGAAACTAGAGAGAGAAACTGAAGGGGGGAATGGGTCCACTAGGACAAAGGTGAGTGATTCTTGTAAGGGCAAA
Organism: Medicago sativa; assembly: GCF_051527215.1. Lineage (NCBI taxonomy): Eukaryota > Viridiplantae > Streptophyta > Magnoliopsida > Fabales > Fabaceae > Medicago > Medicago sativa. Next base: position 88,116,134 of record NC_140755.1, on the reverse strand, counting down.
GAGGTGGTCACTGCTTCTCAGGCGGTGGCGGCAGGACGTGGAGGATTCCAGTATCTGGACAACTCAACGATTCCTTTCTTCTTCACAAATTTCCCAGACAATGTGTCAAAACTAGATCTTCGTAGGCTGTTTATGTCGTATGGTAAGGTGGAGGAGGTTTTCATACCAAATAAGTTGGATAAGAATGGCAAGAGATTTGGGTTTGTGAAGTTTAAGGAGGTCAGAGACGAGGAGGATCTGGCGGTGAGATTGGAGGAGGTGTGGCTGTGGAAGTCTCGGTTGAAGGTTAATAGAGCGCTGTTTAGGAGGGCAGAGAAGACGGTGGTGGAGAAGAAAAAGGAGGTGGTCAAGCCGGTAACCAAGGTTGTCGGTGGTGCAAAACCTTCTTCAGTTAATGGCAGAACTTTCAGAGGGGTTCTGCTGAATGAGGAGGATAGAGAGGCTGCTGAGTTTCCTTGCTTTGAGGTCCTTCCTAGTAAGGAAATGATGGAGCTGTTGAAGGTAGGCTGAGTGGCGGAGCTGAACCAAAATCTTGAGGTAAGGGCGGTCCAGCATGGGATGGTGATGGAAGGTATATCTAAGGTGAAGGTGACACGGATGGGGAACAGGCTTTTGCTTCTGCAGACGTGGGAAGATGGCGGTTTGGAAGCGGTGATGAAGAGTCATCAAGAGTGGTGGAGTGTTATGTTTAAGAGAGTGAGAAGGTGGTCTCCTCAAATGGTGTCTACAAACAGATCGGTTTGGCTGAAGGTGCATGGAATCCCCCTCCATGTATGGGATGAGCCATTGTTCAAGCAGCTTGGTGCTTTAGTGGGTGTTTTTGAGGATTTTGACGAAGATACAATAACAAGGAAGCAGTTAGATGTTGCACGAATACGAGTTTCAATAGAAAGGAAGTTTTTTATTGATGTGAGGGTGAAGATCAGGGTGGTTGGGGCGGAGTATTCCTTGTGGATGGTGGAGGAAGGTGGTGGTCGGAGATGTCTGACGAAGGAGAGAGGATGGCATGGTGATGATGTCATGTCTGTGGGGTCCAGAGAAGCTGAGGTGTTGGGTGAGGAAAATGAGTTTTACACTGATGATGACGTGGCGAGTGTTAGCTCCCATAATTCTGGTCATCTTGGGATAGGGTGTGAACATCCTAGGTTGGACTCTAGACATGAGACAAAGAAGCAAACAGGGAGGCAGGAGGAGGTTTCTAGGGGTTATAAGTGTATAGTTCCCTCAAAAGCTGATTTGTTTTTGAATGATCAAATACTTGGTGGACATGTGGCAGGGGGGTCAAAGGATGTTGATGGGAGAGAGAAGGAAGTTGACAGTTGTATAAGGTTGGAAGGAGAGATGGCTGGGACCCGTGCGGCGAAGTTGCAGGTTGAAGGGGAGCAGGTTCCACACGCGCGGGCAGGTAGTGATGGGAGTGTAAATGGTGGGGTCCGGACACAGGAGTCTCCTGGGTCGGTTATTGGAGGAGGTTTCCCAGTTTTGAGGACCCACTTGGTACTTGGTGGGCACAGAGGTGATGGGCTGGAAGTGGCCCAATCTTTTGTTGAGGTACTAAATAGGCCCAGTTTTCCCAATAAGATCCCTACGATGGAGAAAGGAAATAAAGGGTGTTTAATTAGGAATTCTGGGCAGCAGGAGAGTGGTGAATTAGGTGGTGTTAAACGGAACCAACACATTAGATTTTGTTACGAAGAATCTGATGTGTTAGAGTACAGTGACTCAGTTGGGGATTCGGAAACGGATGTACAAAGGCTATTGAAGGTGAGGCAAAAGAATAGGAAGAAGAAAACTATGGGCTCCCTAGAAAAGAAACAATTGGTGGCAGCTATGGAGGGTAAGGTTCTTGGAAGTCCTAAAGTGGGTATGAAGGAAAAGCGGAAGAGTGCTAAGAGTGATTTGAAGAGAAGGGCGCACTCTTTTCAAGAGGAAGGTCTTGAGGATGATTGTTTTGAGGATGATGGTAAAGGAAGGTGTTCTTATTCTTGTGATCAGCTGGAGTATGTTGGAGGGTGCCGAAGTAGTGATTTAGTTGATGGGGGGTTAGGCCTTAAACAACTAGCAGCAAAGAAGGTGCTTAAAATCCAAAAAGGTTCAGGGGTTTCCTATACCATGAAAGAGGTTCCTATTATTGAAAAACTTGTGGCTTTGGAAGAGGTCGCGGTGAAATATAAAGTTAGTAGGGAGGAAGAAAGGTTTGGTCAATGATAGTGACGACCTTTAATGTGAGGGGGTTAGGAGGAAGGGTGAAGAAGAATAAAATTCGGGATTTCGTGAGAATGAATAACGTGAACTTTTTGGCGGTGCAAGAAACAAAATTACAAGACATCTCCGCGGAGCTTTGCTACTCGCTTTGGGGTGGGATAGATTGTGATTGGGCGTTTAGACCTTCGGAAGGGAATAGTGGTGGGATCCTATCTATTTGGAGGAAATCAAGTTCTAATTTTTTGTTCTCTTTTCAAGGAGAAGGTTATGTGGGAGTGTGCTTGGAATGGGGTGTGGAAAAAAAGAGATGCATTGTGGTGAATATTTACTCTAAATGTGACTTGGTGGCAAAAAGGAGGATGTGGGAGGAGTAGGTTAAGGAGCGGAGGAGTAGAGGTGGGGGGCATGGTGTGTTCTTGGTGATTTTAATGTGGTGTGTAGGAGTGATGAGAGGAGATGTGTTGATGAAGATGTATCATCCGGGCAACTTTTGGAGATGTATCTTTTTAATAATTTTATAGGTGAGATGGAGTTGGAGGATTTAAATCTTTTAGGCCGCCGGTTCACTTGGTACCATCCAAATGGGAGATCCATGAGTCGGATAGATAGGGTTCTTGTTTTGGAGGAGTGGAACCTTATGTGGGGGGATAACTCTCTTTGGGTGCTTCCTAGAGACGTTTCGGACCATTGTCCATTGTTGTTGAAAATTGGTGGGTGGGATTGGGGTCCAAAACCGTTTCGCTTCAATAATTTTTGGCTTGAGAATTCGAATTTCAAGGGTGTGGTGGAGGAGGCATGGAGGAATCAAGATGTGAGTGGGTGGATGAGTTATGTGTTAAAAGAGAAGATGAAGGGCCTTAAAGTGAAACTCAAGGTTTGGAATAAAGAGGAGTATGGGGGAATGGAAGAGAGGGTGGAGAAGTTAGTGGGGGAGATTAAAGATTTAGATGAAAAAGGGGAGGATGGTACGTTGGTGGAGGGGGAAGTGAGAGAGCGTAAGGCAAAATTTGAGGAACTTTGGAGGCTTCTTAAGGCGAAGGACGCTTCAATTGTTCAAAGGTCCCGTTCGAGATGGCTTAAGGAGGGTGATGCTAATTCTAGGTATTTTCATAATTGTCTTAAGGCAAGGAAGAGTAGAAATTCGATCAAGGCATTAAAGGAGGGAGATGGGTGGGTGGTCTTGCCTTATGACATCCGTAGGAAAGTGGTGGATTATTTTACTAATCATGTGGCGAATAGTAGTTGGGAAAGACCGAAGTTGGATGGGGTTATTTTTGACCGGATTTCGGAGGAGGAGAAGGGGAGATTAATTGCTCCGTTTACTTTGGAGGAGATTGAGGCGGTGGTTAGAGATAGTGATGGTGCCAAAAGTCCGGGTCCGGATGGTTTCAATTTTGCTTTTGTTAAGGACTTTTGGTATTTGATTAAGAATGAGGTGAGAATAATGTTTGATCAATTCCATGCAAATGAGAGGTTGTCGAAAAGTATGTTGGCATATTTTGTGACTTTAATTCCTAAAGTGTCTTCCCCTTTGGAGTTGAAGGATTTTAGGCCTATCTCTTTGTTAGGTAGTCTTTATAAATTATTGGCAAAGCTGCTTGCAAGAAGATTGGCGAGCGTCATGAATTCCATAATATCACCATCACAATCGGCTTTCCTTAAAGGGAGAAATTTGGTGGACGGGGTGTTGGTGGTGAATGAGTTGGTAGATTATGCTAAGAAGGCCATGAAGGAATGTTTGATCTTTAAAGTTGATTTTGAAAAAGCATATGACTCGGTGGATTGGGGTTTTTTAGAGTATATGTTGTATCGGGTAGGGATGGGGGAGAAATGGGTGGCTTGGATGAAAGCTTGTGTGTGTGGAGGATCTATGTCTATTCTTGTCAATGGGAGTCCAACGGAGGAGATAAGCATTCACCGTGGTCTTAAGCAAGGTGATCCTCTAGCTCCATTTTTGTTTCTTTTGGTGGCGGAGGGTTTTAGTGGTATGATGAGGAAAGCTAGGGAGGAAAATTTGTTTGAAGGCTTTGAGTTAGGAGGTAACGGGGTGGTGGTTTCTCATTTACAATATGCCGATGATACGCTTTGTATTGGGAAACCGACGGTGGAGAATCTTTGGGCTATGAAATCAATCCTCCGTGGCTTTGAGATGGTTTCGGGTTTGAAGATCAATTTTCTAAGAGTTCTTTGATTGGGGTGAATGGTAGGGAGGAGTTTATGGTTATGGCGTGTGATTTTTTGAATTGTAGTAGGGGATGTCTTCCATTTAAATATTTGGGTTTTCCGATGGGAGCTAATGGGAGGAGCTTGTCTACGTGGGATCCATTGGTGGAGGCATTGAATGGTAAGTTAAATACGTGGGGTCATAAGTATATTAGCTTTGGAGGTAGAATAGTGCTCTTGAATTCGGTTCTTAACTCGATTCCCATCTTTTACTTGTCTTTCTTAAAGATGCCGGTAAAGGTGTGGAAGAGGATTGTTAGAATTCAAAGGGAATTTCTGTGGGGTGGGGTGGGAGGAGGTAAGAAGATTAGTTGGGTGAAGTGGGAAGAGGTGTGTCAACATAAAAGTAAGGGTGGGTTGGGTGTTAAGGATATTAGGGTGATGAATTTGAGCCTTTTAGCTAAGTGGAGGTGGAGGTTACTAGAAGGTGAGAATTCCTTGTGGAAGGAGGTGCTTGAGGAGAAGTATGGTCCGTGTGTGGGGAGAGTGTTGGAGGGGGATAATTCTTCTTGGCCAAGGTTTGCATCAACTTGGTGGAAGGACTTGGTGAAGTTAGGGGATTTTGGTGAGGTGGGTTGGTTTAATGCGGAGGTAGTGCGTAAGGTGGGGAATGGTATGTCGACGAGTTTTTGGAATGATAAGTGGCAAGGGGATCGGTGTTTTAGGCTAAAGTATCCTAGACTTTATATGATCTCGAGTCAAAGAGAGGCGATGGTGGGGGAGGTGGGAGTTGTTACGGAGGATGGGAGGGAGTGGAATTTAAGTTGGAGACGTCGACCTTTTGTTTGGGAGGAAGAGTTGATTTTGAGTCTCCGGGAGGACCTAGAGGGGTTCACGTGGTCCCTTAATGAAGATGTGTGGAGGTGGAAGCTTGATGATAATGGGGTATTCTCGGTGAAGTCGGCATATATTAGGTTGAAGAGTGTGATTGATACGGAGGATGTTTGGGGAGAGGAGGAAAAAAGGGTGTTTGCTAATTTATGGAAGTGCCCGGCTCCATCAAAGGTAGTGGCGTTTGCATGGAAAGCTTTGCTTAACCGTGTCCCAACTAAGGCTAACCTTCTTGTGCGGAATGTTCTTCATCCGGATGTGTCAATCAATTGTGTGTTGTGTAATGAGGCGGCCGAGTCTACTAACCATCTGTTTTTGCATTGCAACTTTGCGAGCCTTGTATGGTCTCGGTTGATGACTTGGTTGAATTGCCATTTTGTAATCCCTCATAACCTCTTTGTCCGTTGGGAGTGTTGGAGGATTAGGGGTGGTAATAAAAATCGATCAAGAGGCTTGTGGTTGATTTGGCTCACGACGATTTGGATTTTGTGGAGAGTAAGGAATGATATAATATTTAAAGGGATCACTCAAGGGGTGGATGAGGTTGTGGAGGCGGTGAAGGTTTTAGCGTGGCGTTGGGTGTTAGAAAGAATGAAAATCCCGGTGTGTCTTTTCTATGAGTGGTGTTGGGATCCCATCTATTGTCTTGGTAGGGTTCCAATCGCTCCTTAATGGCGTTGCTTGTGGAGGTTTTCTGGTCCTTGTTGCTGTCTTGTGGTGTGCCTGTTGTGGCTTCTGGTTTGGGCCTGATCAGTTTGTGTGGATAGTAGCTGCGGCTTGTTTCTTTTCATCTATTGCTGTTCGGTTTTGGCTATCAGTTTGGGAGGTTTTTTCTATGGGTCTGCTATCACAGGGGATTTGGTTCCTATTGTATTGTTTTTTCTTCTGTTTTGCAACTCTGGTGTTGAAGCACGACTATGCGTGTTCTCTCGAGCATGTATAGTTTTGCTTCACTATTTTGGTGTGTTGCTTGTTGCTTGGCTTTCTGTCTATATGCGGGGCTTTTTGTATCTTTGTTCGACAATCCGCGGTTTAATGCTTCTTGCATTTCCGTCGTGAATAATATTTGCCATTTAAAAAAAAAAGTATGAAAACAAAGCAATTGTTTTTACTACTCGGCTAACTACCTCACAGAAGAAAAAGAATTTTGTTTTCTCTCTTCCAATTTTCTAATTCCTGAGATAAACATCTTCCTGATCAAATTATTATTCTTGCTGTTCTGTAACCTCCATAACTAGGAGAAGGACCTGTTGAATCCTGGGGAGTTTGCGCACATTGAGGCAGATAAATTTCAAGGATAGTCTTCGTGACGCCTCAGGTTAATACTAACGTGATTTTACAGGTTTACTTTCTAGTTTGTTTTGCAGAATCTGGTTCATTGTTATTTAAAGTTGCGGTGGCTGCTGTGTTATTCGAAGTTGTGGTTGTTGCGTTATTATTTAAAGTTGCGGTGTTGCGGTTGCTGTCTACACATCAGGTACAACAATCTTGGAATTTATCCCTTTATAACTGTGACCGCAAATCAAGGTTTGGGTGATTGGAAAATTAGTGCAGACCTTCTACAAGGTACACAACTTTCATTCAATAATTAATTGTCAAAAATATTGCCGTGAACTTCTATATGTTATATATTTGTCTTTTGAATTAGAATCATTATTGTTTATCTAACAATTGATTTCCAAAATAAATTGCCGAACCTGATTCATATATTTGCTATATGAAATAGTAGAAACATTGCTATTCATTTATTTAGTTTTATACGTGATTGTGATTGCAATTGTTATTGTTTTATTATTATTATCATTATCATTATTATAATTATTATTATGGAATCTGCTTTGTTGAAATGCTCTTACAATAAAATTTTTAAACAAAAAATCGGACATCATATTGCTCGATATAGTTACAAAGATGGAAACAACCAAGCTATCGATTCTAAATTTAATTTACAAGTTTTGACAGGTGATATACATGTAAATGTTGTTTCTCATACAATATTTTCAATGAAGGAAAAACCATGGGTGGTAGACTCAGGCTCTACCTCGCATATTTGTGCAAATAAAAATATGTTCACATCTTTTAAAGCTATAGAGAAAGGAAAGGAACATATCATTTTAAGTGATTTGAGAACAGTTGATGTTCTTGGTATAGGAAAAGTGGATTTAAAACCCGCTTCTGGAAAAATCATTTCTTTAAGTAATGTTTTATATGTGCCTCACATGAGTTATAATTTGGTGTCTGTGTCTATATTGAGCAAAGCGGGTGTAACAGTCACTTTTGAATCAAACAAAGTTTTACTTTCAAAATGCGGGGGCTTTGTAGGCGAAGGATTTTATAATAATGGTTTATTTGTATTGGATATCTCTACAATTATGAATAAAAATATTTCCTCTGCATGTTTGATTGATTCATATGATATTTGGCATGCTAGATTAGGACATATTAGTTCTTCATATGTTTTTAAATTAGATCGTCTTGGTATAATTTCTCTTGGTGATAAACAACATGATAAATGTGATGTTTGTGTTGAATGTAAATTAACCAAAAAGACATGTCCACCTGTGCAACGTGAATCTAATTTGCTTGATTTAATTCATACTGATTTAGGAGATTTAAATCAAACTCCAACAAGAGGTGGTAAATGTTATTATGTGACTTTTATAGATGATTTCTCTAGATACACTAAGGTTTATTTATTAAGGCATAAAGATGAAGCGTTTGACATGTTTTTATCTTATAAAGCTGAAGTAGAGAATCAATTAAATAAGAAAATTAAAAGAGTTAGATCTGATCGTGGTGGTGAGTATATTTCTTTTAATGAATTTTGTGAAAAAGAAGGCATTATACATGAAATAACTCCTCCTTATTCTCCTGAATCTAATGGCGTAGCTGAAAGGAAAAATAGGACTTTAAAAGAAATGATGAATTCTATGCTAGTTAGTTCTCATGCTCCTAATAATCTTTGGGGTGAAGCTTTATTGTCTGCATGTTTTTTATTAAATAGAATACCTCATAGAACTACAGGTAAGACACCATATGAACTTTGGAGAGGTCATCAACCTAACTTGAAATATTTAAGAGTGTGGGGGTGTCTTGCTAAAGTCATGTTACCTGAACCTAAGAAAAGAAAGTTAGGATCTAAAAAATCTGATTGTATGTTTATAGGATATGCTCAAAATAGTGCTGCCTATAGGTTTCTTGTTTTGAAAAGTGATGTTTTGGATTGCAATATAATTATGGAAACTAAGAATGCTGAATTTTTTGAAAATATTTTTCCTTTGAAATCTAAATCTGAAGGTAGCTCTAAGCAACCTTTAGAAATTAATTTTGAAGGTCCTAATGAGGAATTAAGGAGAAGTACACGACAAAGAAAAGAGACATCCTTCGGAAGTGATTTTTATATTTATCTTGTTGATAATGAGCGTAAAAATTTTCAAGAAGCTATTTCTTCTTCTGATTCAAAATTTTGGAAAGAAGCTATTAAAACCGAAATTGATTTTATTACCAAAAACAAAACTTGGATTTTAGTCGATTTACCTCCAGGATCAAAAACTATTGGTTACAAATGGATTTTTAAAAGAAAATATAATCCTGATGGGTCAATCGATAAATACAAAGCTTGTTTAGTTGCAAAAGGTTTTTCTCAAAAAGAAAACATTGATTATTTTGATACTTTTGCTCCGGTAACGAGAATTTCCTCAATTCGGATTTTAATAGCTTTAGCTTCTATTTATAAACTTGTTATACATCAAATGGATGTAAAAACTGCATTTTCAAACGGGTGATTTAGAAGAGGAAAATTATATGGCTCAACCTGAAGGATGTGTTGTTTCTGGTCAAGAGAAAAAGGTGTGTAAACTCCTTAAATCTTTATATAGTTTGAAACAAGCACCAAAACAGTGGCATGAAAAATTTAATGAAATTTTGATTAGTGATGGTTTCTCCTCTATTGAAGTTGATAAATGTGTTTATGTTAAATCTTTGGATGGAGAACATGTTATTATATGCTTATATGTGGATGACATGCTCATTTTTGGTACTTGCATTGATATTGTGATCAGAACTAAATCTTTTCTTTCATCTAAGTTTGATATGAAAGACATGGGCGAAGCAAGTGTTATTTTAGGAGTAAGAATCATAAGGAAGGGTGATAGTATAATACTATCCCAACAACATTATGTTGAGAAACTTCTTAAAAAGTTTGGTCATTTTGACTCTAATCATGTGAGTACCCCTTATGATGCTAACTCTAAATTAGTGAAAAATAGAGGTGATCCTGTTAACCAGAATCAGTATTCTCAAGTAATTGGGAGCTTACTGCATCTGATGAATTTTTCTCGACCTGATATTGCATATGCAGTAGGTCGCTTGAGTAGATATACTCATAACCCGAGTCAGGATCACTGACAGGCACTTGCTAGACTTATGAAATATTTGAAAGGTACCATGAATTATGGTATTGTATATAGTGGATTTCCCGCTGTACTAGAAGGGTATAGCGATGCTAACTGGATCTCTGATTCAGATGAGACAAAATCTACTAGTGGTTATGTATTCACACTAGGTGGTGGTGCGATTACATGGAGATCAGCTAAACAAACAATAATTTCTAGATCAACTATGGAGTAAGAGTTTGTAGCTCTTGAGTTGACTGGTAGTGAAGCTGAGTGGTTAAGAAATATTTTGGCAAGTATTCCTTTAGGAACAAAACCAACACCATCAGTGTCAATTCATTGTGATAGCCAATCGGCTATAGCTATTGCAAAGAATACATCTTACAATGGCAAAAATAGACTTGTACGTCTGAGACATAATATAGTAAAGCAATTGCAAAAATATGGAACTATATCAATCGATTATGTGAAGTCAGAAGTGAATCTAGCCGATCCACTGACAAAGCCTCTAGGGATGAAATTAATATGTGAAACATCGAGGGGAATGGGACTTGAGCCAATTGAAAACGATAAGTAATGGTAACCCAACCTTTGTGATTGGAGATCCCATGAAGAAGGTTCAATGGGAAAAACAAGTTACTTGTTAGTTCTGTTAGCACTAAAACTTTTCGTCCCTTTCCTATGGTGTATGATATTGGATGTGCGAGTGCTAATCTATATAAAATTGATGGGTAAGCTTAAAAGGCTTTTAATGATTACCATAAGCCCTTATGGGTGGTGTGTGGTTGGAGCATGCACTAGATGGAATCACCTATATGAGTGTCAAGTGGGGCCGCTTGCATGAGACCGTGGCGGGTCTCTAGAGCACTCATGAATACCAGGCACGCGCATGGCCTAATAGCGCGCAACGGCGTAATAGCATGAATTGTGGGGGTGTAATGTGACTGTGAGACCTCTAACACATAGCAAGTGTCTTGGGTTCCATAGCTTGCTAAACCAATTCACTATGTGTTAAGTCTTACTAGTCTAGGACGGGTTCCATAGCTTGCTATATTGTTCCGATGCATTACATCTACCGATGTTTACTCAGGAAAATTCTTTTATTCTTTTATTTTAACTTTTGAAATATGTGGGGGATTGTCGTATTTTTATACTATTTATTATATTTCAAAAGCTATAATTTTCATGCTTTATTTCATACTGATATGACCATAAATTAATTGTTTTACTTGGTCAATGAGGGAGTTAACTTCTAACCTGTATATGTTTTTCCTTTCCATTACTTTTGTAAAACGTTTTTAATGTGTAACAGATTGACTATTTATTAGCAACGGTATTGACATATACAGAGACACGTTTTCCTCACTTCTATTATGCTATATCAGTATGAAAACAAAGCAATTGTTTTTACTACTCGGCTAACTACCTCACAGAAGAAAAAGAATTTTGTTTTCTCTCTTCCAATTTTCTAATTCCTGAGATAAACATCTTCCTGATCAAATTATTATTCTTGCTGTTCTGTAACCTCCATAACTAGGAGAAGGACCTGTTGAATCCTGGGGAGTTTGCGCACATTGAGGCGGATAAATTCCAAGGACAGTCTTCGTGATGCCTCAGGTTAATACTAACGTGATTTTACAGGTTTACTTTCTAGTTTGTTTTGCAGAATCTGATTCGTTGTTATTTGAAGTTGCGGTGGCTGCGGTGTTATTCGAAGTTGTGGTTGCTGCGTTATTACTTAAAGTTGCGGTGTTGCGGTTGCTGTCTACACATCAGGTACAACAAATATTACTCGGATTGATTCGCGCAAGCAGAGAAGCTAAACATGCATAAAAGCAAAAACATCAAACTTGAATATTATCATGAAACCAATTTTTACATTATATGGCACATGAATTAAATCAATGAAAGATAAAGTACGTTGCTGGTGATGAAGAGACATATATAAATGAGCTCCAGCTCCATAAAGAAGTTTGCACTCCCTGGCCTCAAAGGCGTCTCTACCATTGGATACATTCCAAAATGAGGGAAAACGAAAAATTGATGAATTGAATGGTAGAGTAGAATTGGTTCTATTGTGTAGGTTTGCATGTGTGTCACATTCGTAAAAGCCACAGTAACACATAAACTCATAAACTCTACTTTGTAGCTTCTAAAAATAATATTGCTTCACGCGTGTCTTTTGCCATCAAACGTGCAATCAAACACGTGTTTAAAATGATCTCAACCGTTAACTTGAAATTAAACGATCGAGATAAAAAATAATAATGCCGTATTACACAGTTACTATGCCAAATCCAGTTTCACAAATTAGAGGGAGAGTATAAAAGAATGAACAACAAGAGGAGGCAGTATGTCGCATAGTGCCACAAAGAACCTTGTAGATGAGATCAAATTAAGGCAAACAAAGTTTTGGCATGTATTAGAAAACAAAAAACAAATACAGGTCGCTATAGAAGGATCTTTTGTTTTATCATTTTTGTTTTTGGTTGGACCGTTCTAGTCAGATGCCAACAAACATGAATATTGACATTCAAAAACTTAATGTTGGAAAACAAGAGAACAAAAGATAAAATATCTAATTAGAGAAAACTTAAAGCATGCGTGGTGGCCTGTATTTAATTACATAAATCTTCATTTAATTTTTATTTACACAATTATTTACGTGAATCTTTAATGTAAAAGTAACCAAAGTAAAAAGTGTAATGGTGTAATTTTTTTTTTCAGTATAATGGTGCAATTGAAATTTTAAAAACAAAACATGAAATAAAACAGTTTTTCCAAATAAATAACACTTGATTATTTGTGTTTTTTTTTTTTTTTTGATAAAACATGAGTTAAATACCAATACCCAATGGATTGAACTATAACAGTCACATATATTTTTTTTTTTTGTCAAGTAGCCTAGTGGCTATAATTCACACAATTTAATTGTGGAAAAGTGGGGTGTCTGGGTTCGAACACCGGCCCCTGCATATAATATGCAATATCCTACCAACTGAGATAAGATCACGGGATCAATCACATATCTTTTTTCCCCTAAAAAAGTCACATTTCTTTTTTCTCGAGGCAATAGTCACATATATATCTTGTCAAAATAAAAGTAAGAGTTGCATAAAAACGTACACATTCATAAATCTAAATTAATCATGCAGTGGATTGCAATCTTGGATCATGTATATTTTTTGTAGATATCTTGGATTGGGAGTTAGCACCGAACTGATCGGGAGTTAGGACCCGATAGGGTATTTAGAATTTTCAGAAGGGTCTATAAGCAATCTAATTGGCCTATTTAGCAATTCTTATCAGAATATGAGTGCCCCAAGTCCAAACCAAGATATACCATGTTTAAAAATTGCAACTATACTAGGCCGAGACAAATTCGAAACTATATTTCGTAACAAAAATAGTAAGAGTTGCTAATTTCACACCCATTATTATTATTATTTTTATCAAGTAGTCTAGTGGTTAGAGTTCATCTTATAAGGTGAATAAGTGGGGTGTCCGGGGTTCGAACCCCGACCCATGCATATAATAATGCATTATCCTATCAATTGAGCTATGCTCACGCGACTCACACCCATTATTTCTAATACATCTTTCCTTGACAACTTAAGACAAATTCGAAACTATATTTTGTAACAAAAATAGTAAGAGTTGCTAATTTCACACCCATTATTTCTAATACATCCTTCCTTGACAACTTAAAATAGGATATAAGTGAAAAATTACATTATATATTTATTGTAAAAACTAGGAGAATCCCAAGTGTCATCTCCATCTTTTCAACATCTTCATCATTCAGTCCCGCATTTGCAGAATGATTATAACTCGTTCTAATTACAAACAATGTATGAAATGCATGTGCGCACATTCACACACGCATAAAACCATGTTATTTGTGTAAAATATCCATTTTTTTTAGCAATGATCAATCTTCATCGTAAGTAGGATCTCCCCTTCCGATTACACATTTCTCATCAACAAGATGTGAACATGAGATATTGTTTAAAAGATGTGAGTTCGGTTCTAGATGGACCAACATAATGCTGAATAAGTGAATCAAATCTTTTATTACATATTATTTTTATAGTTTAGATATGTTGCATTTTTAAATTTTTTTAAAAATATATCATATATGTATATTGTTTATACATTTGTTACATTAAACATATATTTTATACTATAAAGGACATCTAAGTCTATTTTTTTTACAATAAAGAATCATGCGGCCAACGCAAGTTGGTCCAATTAGTAAGGATTCAACTCAAATTCCATAAAGATTTGAGTTCGAATCCAACTGTTAATGTGCTGATCTCGTTGGTAGTAATACGTAAGTATAAACTCTTTCAACACTTTCAGAATGTTGACACTCTTCTCAATCGTGCTAATCTCTCAGACCCAATCCAACCTATCTAACATTTTGTTAGATAGACATGTTAGTGATATTTTATCATCATAATGATACACAAGTGGAGTCCGATAGACCCACTACCCTAGTTTATTTATTTTAATAACTTGTTTATCCCTTTACCGTTATCCACCACATTTACTCTTAGAAGAAATCCTACATCCTGACAGATCACTTCATCATAAATGTTAAAAGTATAGCCATTTAAAGTGACAATTCATTTTTAAAAAATAGTGAATAATATCACTTGTGAAGGAACAATTAAATACCTCTTTAGTCTGATCATTTAACTTTAAAATTGATTGATTTAGTCTCTTAACTAATGTAAATTAACACAATTTGATCTCTTAACTTATAAAAATCTACTATCATATATTCATATTCATCTATTTTGAGGGGTCTAGTCGTGTGAACATATACAAGTTAATAGATCAAAATGATTAATTTTAAAGTTTAATGACCAAACAGAACTTTGAAAATAAGTTAAAAGATGAAATTGATCAATTTAAAAGTTAAGGGTCGAAGAATGTATTAACAAATTGGGAGAAACGTCACGGGTTTGAGTTAACAAACTACTCAGAGTAATCCGTATATTAATTTAGAGTTTAGACCCTTTCATTGTTGCCTCTCACGCTGCATTCCAAAAAGGGCTAGCTTTCTTCACAATATTATTATTAGATCAATTTTCTGTCACTTTTTAATATTGACAACAAATTTTCTGCTACTTAAGATAGTACTCCCTCCGTCCCATAATACTTGACACAGTTGACCTTATTACGCATGTCAATGCATAACTTTGAGCTTAAATATCTTAAATAATATATTAGAAAAAATTATGAAAATTTGATATTTTGAAAATACTGATCAAGACGAATCTAACGACATCTTATATGATATTATTTATCTTTGTAAATTAGTATAAAGATATGGTCAAAGTAAGTTAGGTCAAAATTGCACATTTTCAAATAGATCATCTATTGCGGGACGGAGGGAGTACCATACACTGTTAAACTTCATATGAACGGGAATAATTACCAGTGGGTCCATTCTGTAAATGAGAATTCGTGGAAGGGAAAAGGCCACTTTATCATTGCATTGCATGCCTTTTCACACATAGTTTAAAATTATGAATTCTTTTAATAGAAAGTGGAGAGATCAAAAGCGAATCTCCCTACTGTAATTGCTTTTGTATCTCCTAAAAGAATATTTCATTGTTTGCTTTAGACATAAACTTATATTATCCTTTTGTTAATAATTTAGAGTGCGACTTCTATCTTTGTACTATGATTGTAGTTAGGGTTTCGCTACCCAATATCAGAGTTAATTTTTTAAAAAAAATTGCTTCCCATAAACTTTAATTTTCTATTACACTAAGTTATCATTTTTGGTTCTTAAATATTAGTTCAAACAATTATTTCTATGAGTTGAAATTACATAATTAAATAGTTATTCCAGCTCATAAGACCCGTACAGCGCACGGGTCATCAATCTAGTAATAATATCATAGGGTTAATTTGTTCGTAAATTCTCGGATACCCTAAAATTTGGTCAGGTATATTGATGCGTTGTTGTAGACAAAATTCATTTTATTTTATTGTTTAAAATAAATTAATATAAGACAATGACATGCAATTGAATAATTGGATGATGAGTATATACTCAATCAAATTTTATAGGTAGCATTGTGTTCATCTAATTTTTATTTTTATTTTTGAAAGATGTTGATCTAATTTATTTTCATATGATTTTGGAATGACAAAATTAAATAACCTTACGACTTTATTTGATGGAAAATACTAACGAGTGTCTTCATGTCACTGTTTAAACACTTTAAATAGTATTTTTATGAGGAGATTTAAATTTAGGAGTAAATTTTTATAAAAACATGTGTATTTAATGCATTGGAATTTGAAGCGTTTGACTTTTTCAAAAAATGATTTTTAAATTTAGGATCCTTAAAAAGTTCCTTATAAACACCTGTTAGCAAAAACCTTGTTTAATTTCTCGAGTGGATTAATGAAGACCATTTTAAGCCAAGAAATTTTAAAAAAGACTTGTTAGCAAAGACTATTTAATTTCTCGAGTGGATTAATTCGACATCCTTTAAAAAAAATTTAATTCGACATATTAAAATGAAATCCAATCTTCCAGTATTTCAAATGAAATTTATTATAACTAGCTGAAAGAGGAACATTTGAACAAAATTTATTATAACTATCGGAAAGATGGATACTTACGTACGCGTCTTTCCGCTTTTTTTATTGCTTTAATATTTGTAAACTACAAACATTGTTTTATTTATGAAATTTTGATTTTAATTAAAAAAAGTATAATGTTTGGGGCATACAATTTGAAACATTGCAAGACGCGTGATAAAAAGTAGGATGAAATAAAAAACCTCTCCTTCATGAATGGGTAACTGGGTCGATTATTGTGGATTATGATAAAGGTTTGACTTTGTGTTTGTTTGGTTTGTCGTGTAGGAAGAATCGACATTGTTGTGGTCAATGAGCTTGCTAACTAGCTGGTTAAGAATCTCATTGTTTAAATTGAAAATATTTCGGTCTAGGTCAAAGTTCAAACCATGACCGGATATGGATATCCTCTCTTGCAGGTTCAAAGGAACCATCACATGGGTGCTTCCCATGACCTCTTATCATAATATGTGGTAAATGTTCAAGTACCAAAACTCTAAATCCACTTTATAATTACTAACTCATGGCCATTGATTCATGTATTCACACATTTGATCCTGAATTATCTCATAGATCTACAGCGTTTACTGACTTGAACGTTGCAGTGTCTTCGTAGATATCACTCTCCTCCATCCAAAAAGAAGGTTGTTGACTAAAGTCATTGGTATAATTGACAAAAAATATATGTTGGTATTATGTTTTCCTAAATTTTTTTTGAGGGATGTTTTCCAAATTCTATCACATACACACATATTGCTATTATCAATTATGCTAGAAAATAAAAAGTATATACTCGTATGGTCAAAGGTCGACGATAAAATTTGATTGATGACTTGTCGTGGGCTCGTAATTTAACACGTAGTGAAATTGAAAACCACCAGATACTTGTGTTTTTTCCCCATATAAATAACATTTGTATTTTGCTAAAAGAAGTATTCCACGTGATATCATTTCTATGAAATATGAAATACAAAAATGTATTTTAATAATAAAAAATCAAATACGAAAATGTAGATATTAAAAATTGCTAATAATTTAAGTTCTTTTATAAATTTCGTTTTATATCTAATATTTTTATGTGTAAATTAGGTATCTTCAGCGCACTCGAGCTTTGTGAAACCTAATTAAGGTGACAAACTCTCCTAACACCATCTTCAATGAAAGGATCTTAAAAATTTAAGACACAGTGCCTATAAGGCACCTCCATTAGGGTTAAACTTTTTCGGGGTCTTGTAAGATCCAGGTCTAATTTAAGACCCTTAATTTAAATGGGACCTACGCTTTTTTAATATTAAAAAATTATAATGTAATGATATAAAATTATTGATAATTGAGTAATGGGTCAAGTTTAAAAATTTTGTATTAGATGCTAGTTTGGAGGGATTGAGTGCTTATTTGGTATTACTGTTAAAAAATTATAAATGAATAATGTGTACACGTAGAGACCCATTTAAGTATAAAAAATGGATGTCTCAATTGAGGATGCTTTAAGATTGGATTCTTTAGTTAAGTTAAAAGAAACACATACCATCTTATCTAAATGCTCATGAGTTATATCTAATGTTTTGTTAAAAAATAAAAAGGAATATTTAAGTAATTTTTATGGTACAAAATGTAAAAAAGAAGTAGGTGATTTAAGAGAGATATAGTGTGTCAAATATTGTTTTTTTTTACAAACTAAATTGCTAACATCATTCACAAGTGATTTATATAGTGTGTGTTTATAGATTGCCACCAAATGAGAAATTGTTTATAAGAATTTGAGTTTAATTTTTAGATGGAATAATTTTATATCAAACTTTGTTTATTTCTTGACCGAACTTTGAATTATCCGAGTCTCATTCCTTATAAATCGGAGGCTGAAAATAAAAATTGTGTGGATGAATATTATAAATTCTAGGATTTTTAATTGGATTCCTAATCATGAAAAAAATCCTATGAGTTAATGATAGGACTCACTATATACTTTTTTGTATTTATCTCTCACTAAATGACGCTATCAATTTATTTTTCAAGTCAAATCTTATGTAACATTAGATGCTTTGAATTATTCAAAATATTAAAGTACCACTCCATTTGTCCATTTCATGCTTGCTTAGTGTTACTCCTCGTGATGGCTCAATCATTGGTCCATGGACGAAGAATTTGGGTGGACTGAAGAGGCAGGTCACTGCTTGGAAAAGGAATCAAATTTCAAGTATAAGACTTTAAAAAAAAAAAAATCAAGTATAAGCAACATCCACAAATTATGGGGTGTGCCAAGAGGAGAGTGTCTGTTCAAAGTGTGCATAACATTAACAAGTATAATCTTGATTGCAGAAAGGTTTATTTTTTTACCAACGTTGAAGTAAATTTTTATTTATACAAAAAAAACTTATTTATCTAGTCAATCTGCACTTTTATTGCCATGAATACGTCTGAATCATTGAGTATGCTAATTTCTATTTAATAGCTCTTGCATACCACAAACCAGAGGAAAATTAATCTTGACCTTGTTAAAAATTGTAATTCGTATATCATAACTTCATCTTCGTAAAGTATGAATTTGATAACTTTGCAACGACGTTGTAAAATATTTTATTGAAACATTAAATCAAATCTCCTTTTTTTAATATTCCAAAAAATATTATAGGAACTAATACTACAACAGATCGCTAAATATGATTAGACGTTTGTGTAAAAAAAATATCATGTTGTTAGTGTACATTTGTTAAACCATGTTATGAGTCTCATACTAAGCAGAAAAGAAAACTCAATGTGGTACTTAAGTCATAAAACTCTTATATCTAATAAACGAGTCTTTTGAATTGGGATATCCTCATGTGTTTAATATAGCAATTTATGTTTTTGTTGAGAGTTGAGCAACTGAAAATACTAACTTTAGGCTGGATTAAGATTTATCATTGAACAATGATAGATGAGTGAAACTTCAAAATAGAGAAATGAGTACCACATGATGAACCTCATGAAGTGAAATCCGTAAGGATTGTCACTCTTAAATGGAGTGAAAATGTTATGAGTTTCACATCGAATAGAAAAAAACACTCAATATTATTTGATATATGAGGCTCACCTATTTATAATATTATTTTAGGTTGGATTCTCCTCATGGACCTATGTTACAACAAACTCAACCATAACAATTAATTGTCAAATTACCAGAGGGTTGTACTAACAAGTGCTCTTAGAGCATCCACAATGGAAACTCTCATCTTTGAAGTTTTAAATGAGTCATACATTGACACATCACTTTTTAATAATAGTACATAATAGGTACTCAACCACTCCAATGGAGACCGTCTAACAAAATGTCTAATTGGGTCCCACCATTATTATTTATTTAACGGGTTTTGCTAGAAGACACCTTTTATGAAGGTGTCTTTTAGCAAGTTATTCTATGATCATTTGTTAAAAGACACCAACTAATTTTTATGAAGGTGTTTTTTAGCAAAGTTATAACTAAAAAGTGGAAATCACACCTTGAGGTGTGGATTGCTAAAAGACACCTTCATGGGTGGTTTCTAGCAAGACCCTTGTTTAATACACTATCTATTTTATACTATTAAAAAAACATGAAAATTATTATTTTAATAAAAAGGTGATGTATGCCCATTTAAGAATGAGGTCTTAATTTAGACATTGCATCTTTTAAGACTCTTAATTTTTTTTCCACAATGGGAGTACCTATTAGGTACCAGGTCTCAAATGTTTAAGACTCTTCCATTGTGGATGCTCTTATGATACTAGGCAAAGGCTACGGTGGGAGACCTTGATAGGTCTCCTACCGGTGAGAGACCTCCTTTTTTTTTTCCCTTGCAAAATATGAAAAAAATGAAAAAAATGGAAAATTATATAATTTTTTGAAAAATGAAAAAAAATGGAATATATAATTTTGAAAATCATTAAAAAATCTGATTTTTTTTGAAAATATATTATTTCATTTTTTTCGAAAAATCAGGATATATTATTTCATTTTTTAACGAAAATTTCAATTTTAAAAAATTATTTCATTTTTTTTCAAAAAATCTGGATATATTATTTCATTTTTTTATGAAAATTTCAATTTTAAAAAATTATTTCATTTTTTTCGAAAAATCTGGATATATTATTTCATTTTTTTACGAAAATTTCAATTTTAAAAAATTATTTCATTTTTTTTCGAAATATCTGGATATATTATTTCATTTTTTTACGAAAATTTCAATTTTAAAAAATTATTTCATTTTTTTTTGAAAAATCTGGATATATTATTTCATTTTTTTACGAAAATTTCAATTTTAAAAAATTATTTCATTTTTTTCGAAAAATCTGGATATATTATTTCATTTTTTTACGAAAATTTCAATTTTAAAAAATTATTTCATTTTTTTTCGAAAAATTTCGGTAAATTATTTTAATATTTTAAATTTATTATCGCTTTTACCAAAATACCCCTAATTTAAGAATGAAATAACAAAAGCATCATTTTTGTCCTTTTTTACTCAACCATTGGATTTAATTCAATGGCTTCATTCATTTTGCAAAAAAAAAAAAAACAAAAAAAATGAGGTCTCTCACCGGTAGGAGACCTATCAAGGTCTCCCACCCTAGACGGCGCCATGATACTAGTACTAGTTAAGAATTCAAAAAAGGAAACAATTGCTACTTTTTGAAATTCTATGCAGAAAAAGTTACTTTTTAAAATTTCAATAAGTCAAATACACAATTGCTAAGATAAATTTTTTAATTTTAGTTTCTTAACAAATGCCCCAAAACACTTTTTTAGCATTTCTCAATTTTTATAAATGGTAGTCTATGGCATTTGATTTTGACACTTAATAAATTGTTTTTGGAATTTCGTAATGATATAAATTAAGAATAATATGATCATACACAATTATTTGAAAATCAATAAATATCTTACTAGAATTTAAGTGTGAGTGATAACCCTGCGTCTACTAGAAATGAGTTAAATAAAAGAATATTTACTTCTTTTCAATTCAACAGTGGAAGGATCCACAATAAAATCCAGTAATTAATTCCAATAAAGTTTTTTTTAAAGATAATTACAATGAAGTAAATCCAAAAAATTTTCTATAATACAACAATAAAGTAAAAAAATTTCCTCTAAAAAGTAAATGTAAAATTTCTTAAAAATTCTTTTCCGTTGTCTTCCTTTTTGTTTTTTCACTTTTTCTTCTTCATCTTCTTCCTCTCCTTTTCCTTCTTCACCCTATCATCTCTCTCTCTCTCTCTCTCTCTCTCAAACACATTGCTTCCTTTCTTCACCCCATTTTCTCAAAAAACCTTCACAATTTTCATATTATTTTCCATCCTTCAAATCTAAACCCAACAAGCTTCAAAACAACACCATCTTCAACCTCACACATTTCACTCCCTCACACTCTTCAACTTCATCTTCATTCCAAACCAACCATCACAAAAAAAAAAAAAACTTTTTTCTTCATTTTTCAGTGTTCAAGTCTCATCTTCATTACCCTTTTCATCTTGGATGCTAAGAAAAGCAAGTACAAGAAAAAGGAAGAAACTTTCCATCTGGGTCATGAGATTTGGTATGTTCAAGTTCAACATTCCTAAGTTCTTAGCTTAGGCTTTTAATTTCCACTGTTTTTTATTTATTTACCTAGATCTTTCTAACTTAGAAAATGTCAAGATTACATTTTTCAGTTTTTCAGATGTAAGCAACATTATGCAAATTTGTCAAATTTCAATTTTCATTTATAGTTAGTTTCATATTCTGGCCCTGTTAATGAAATCAATCTGTGATAAATAACTTACTTTTTGGTCTAATTTGGGTCCCATCTTTGTATAAAGTTTCATTTTTTAGTACTCATATTCATCTCTTTACTGTTGTTTTAGACACAAAAGGGTCACAACACTGTTCAATTTGAAGCTCCTTTGTCAAATTCATGGTGGTAGCTTCCTAATTTGTTGCAAGATATTCATGGTGGCAGTGTGTGGTGTGGCTTATTGAGTTTCTGAGCTTTGGATTAACTATTAAGGTACCAAACTTGCACATTGTCTTCTACTTTTGTTTCTATTTGGAAATTTCTTTCATGCCCTTCAAATTTGACTTTATAGTTTACCTAATATTATTAGAAAATGGACGTGCTTTTGCCTTTTGAGCTGCTATCATTGACAAAATCCTCTAACTTACCTTATCTCTTCACAGGTTTTTGGTGCAAATGTGAGTTGACTATTGGACTCATCATAACATATCTTAATTTGTCTCTCTGAGCTTATATAGATATGCTTCAACTGGAGTGTTTCCTTAGATTAGGACTGTTGCTGTGTGTTTCATTTGGCTTCTTGCTACATCCTGTTGTAACAGCTGTGATACCATTAGGTTCAAAACTTTCTGTTGTTGATAATAATCGTTGGGTTTCTACCAATGGCGATTTTGCGTTCGGGTTCTTTAACATTTCCGATGAACCTAACCAGTTTAGTGTCGGCATTCGTTTCAATTCACAGTCCATTCCTTATAGCCAACAAGAACTTGTATGGGTTGCTGGTGCTCATGACAAAGTAAGCAACGTGTCCTATTTCCAACTCACTACACAAGGGGAACTTGTCTTGTTTGATTCCTTACATGGAGTCACTGTGTGGACCAGTCACACAGGAAATCGATCTGTTGTTTCGGCTGCTCTTCACGACAATGGAAATCTTGTTCTAATAGATGCAAAACAAAACATTATTTGGCAAAGTTTTAATACTCCTTCTGATACACTTCTCCCAGGACAGAGTTTAGCTGTTTACGACACGCTTCGTGCTTCAACAACAGACCCCGAGACTAGTTACTATAGTCTTTACATGAATGCTTCTGGTCGGTTGCAGCTTCGTTATCAGAGTAATATTGTATACTGGACGAGTGAAAGCCTCTCTTCTACTGGAAATCTCACTGCATTCCTTACAACTGATGGATCTTTGCAACTTCGAGACCAAAATTCGAAAGCTGTTTGGAGTGTGTTTGGAGAAGACCATAATGATTCTGTGAGTTATCGGTTTCTAAGGCTAGATTTGGATGGTAATCTCCGGTTATTCTCATGGATGGAAGCTTCACAATCATGGAGATCTGTTTGGCAAGCTGTTGAGAATCAATGCAAAGTTTTTGCTACTTGTGGCCAACGTGGTGTCTGTGTCTTCACTGCTTCAGGTTCTGCCGAATGCCGGTGCCCTTTTGAGGTAAATGAGACTGACAAATGTTTGGTTCCGTATGAACAAGGTTGTGCATCTGGCACCAACATGCAACAATACAAAAATTTACATCTATATGGAATTTATTCTTCAGATGATTCAGTTGTCACAACTAGCCTGCAGCAATGCGAACAGTTGTGCCTGAATGACTCTCGGTGTGCAGTCGCAACTTTTTCCAACAATGGGGGTCCACAATGCTCCATAATGAAAACCAGGTACATAACTGGCTATGAAGATCCATCTCTAAGCTCAATATCATTTGTTAAGAGCTGCTCAGGTCCATTTGCCGTAAATCCTGGTATCATGAAGTCGCCTCCATCTAAACCTTCTCCTCCAAGGATTTGTGTTCCGTGCTTGGTTGGGGCAGCCTCAGGAACATTTGTCATCTTTGCTTTTGTCCAGCTGGGAATTGTTTTCTTCATCTGTAGAAGAAAAAGCTCTGCTATGAGAAGAGTCACATTAGCTTTCACATTCCCGAATTCTAAAGGTTTAATGGTGTTATCCTTCTCAGAAATTAAGAGCATCACTGGTGATTTCAAGAATCGAGTAGGGCCAAATACGTTCAAGGGTGTGCTACCGAGCAATCGTCTGATGGCAATCAAAGACCTGAATGCAACCATAGAAGAAAGGAAATTCCGGAGTGCTGTTCTGAAGATAGGGAGCATCCACCACAAGAACCTAGTGAAGCTGGAGGGTTATTGCTGTGAGTTCAATCACAGATATTTGGTGTATGAATACGCCAAAAATGGTTCGCTGGAAAAGCATTTAGATGACTCTAGTCTATGCAAGAGGCTAACTTGGAGAAAGAGAGTTGAAATATGCTCAAGTGTTGCGAAGGCCATCTGTTATTTGCACTCAGGGTGTAGGGAGTTCTTAAGCCACGGGAATTTGAAATGTGAAAATGTGATGTTGGATGAAGATTCAGTTGCTAAGGTGTCTGAATATGGATTTGCAATAGTTGATGGTGAGGCTACATATTGCGGCTTTTCAGCTGGAAAAGATGTAGGAGATTTTGGCAAACTAGTATTAACCTTGTTGACCGGTCGAGATCACGAACAAGTTTGTGAATGGGCATACAAAGAATGGATGGAAGGGAGGGTAGCTAATGTGGTTGATAAAAGAATTGTCGGTGGTGCTGATTTGGAGGAACTTGAACGCTCATTAAGAATCGCATTCTGGTGCATTCAAGTCAATGAACATAGAAGACCTCCAATGGAAGAGGTAGTGAGAGTACTAGATGGTACGTTGAATGTTGATCCACCACCACCTCCATTTCATTTGCCATTTGATCCACAAGAAAATGGTTCAGAAACAGAATCAGTGGTTTAGTAGTGTTTATTATGCTAGTTTAATTTTTAGGAGGCACTTTTCATTAAGTTTACATTTTCAGTTGCCTTCAGATTGAACATGTATAGTAGGACTAACAAGTAGGGGAAAAATAGGCACGCCCTTTAATTTTTGTCCCTCAAACTATAAGGGACACTGATTGTAAAGTTTGAATATCATGTTTATTTGAGATTTGTGGCATCTTCCTTATTTAAGTCTCCATTTGAGCACTGACATGCTTAGCATTGTCTTTCATTTGGTGATGTGCAAATATTACTTTATTTGGATGTAAACAATATGCTTAAAGTTAGATTAAAAAACAGTATATGCTTAAATTGAATAGATAATAGTGAAGTATGGTAACTGGTTTCATTCGAAGAACATCACGGTGGGCTCATATGAGGAAAGTTTGAACAATTGAACAAAATTGTATTTACAACATCTTGGTTGCAAAATAGATGGGGTAAGCAATAAATTCTATCTTTTTGGTTGAACAAAATTTCCATTGTTGGCCTAATACAAAACTCTCAATTTTTACAAGTTAAAAGTGATTTTACAAATGTAACCAATTATTCTATACTGTTTTTTAAAATATCATTACAAGATAAAGGTCAGTTTTTATTTTTTAACACCAATTATTTAAAAATCAATTTTATTTAATGAAGATCTAAAATAGAAGTCCAGTTTCCAATTCTGTGACAGGTTTGTTCCATTTCATGTTTACATTGAGGAAAATGTTACGAACATTTTCTTTTTAATTTTTTCTCCAACACTCACTCTTATATTGAGTGAAATTCATGAGTTTTAACACTTTATGTGGGATCTACATTCAAAATGTAAAACTCATACGAGTTTCATCCAATAAAAGAGTGAATGCTGAAAAAAGTGTTAGAAAGAGTGTTCATAACCCTTCTCGTACCATACCATGAGGGATGGTTTTTAACCGAGGTAATACTATCTCCATAAATAAAAGATTCCACCGATTAAAACACAAGAATGGACTATTTTTATAGCGTGAAATTCACATTAATTTCTTTTTCTTTGATATTAACCCTTCAATTCTTAAAGAAAGAGGACCTTAGTAGTTTGGTGTTCGGCCCCATGAGGTAAATAAAATCTAGTCAATAATTGTTCTACAAAAGAATTAAAATTCATTCTCTCAAACCATTCGTCTTTTGATAAGACTCAATAACCATTTGATCTCAATCACTTGTTTAAATTCACATTAATTTCAAACTCACTTGGATTGAGTTAGTTTGATAGTATTGACTTGAAGCCTAACATTTTTCTCGATAAGCGAATGTTTTTAGCATTTACAAGTACGATTTTTGTAGTTGCATGGGTAGGCTTCATAGCTCATAGCTTGCCTAGAATTTTTTAGTCAAATTAGCTAGTTTATGAAACGAGGTGAATAGGCATTCTACTCAATGGGTCCGTTTGGATAATTGGATCCAATGTTGGTAGTTGACTCAAAACAATATTGACTGAATGTTTATTTTAATATATAAATCTTCTTTGAGATTATAATATAAGCAGCCCGTCTAGCTCAGATGGTAGAGCGCAAGGCTCTTAACCTTGTGGTCGTGGGTTCGAGCCCCACGGTTGGCGAAACTTATTTTTTTTATATTTTTTTGTAACATTTCAAAAGCATGGATGATGATTCTAAAAGGACATGTTCATGCAACGTCAATATTTGTTTATGACATTTTTGACTTCAAATCTTAGTGGAGCAGATATTCTTCTGCAATTCTGCGACTTTCTTCAATAAATTTGTGATTAGATTCTTTATGTGCTTCCATAATATTTGTTTGCTTTTGTTTATAATAACTTTCATAAGCTTCTACAAAACATGATAATGTTTATTTTCAATTCCCTTTTCATAAAACTTTTTTTAGAACCTCAAATTAAACATGCTCTAGAAAATTATTAATTTCAACAGATCTTATTTTTAAGAACAAAC
Organism: Medicago sativa; assembly: GCF_051527215.1. Lineage (NCBI taxonomy): Eukaryota > Viridiplantae > Streptophyta > Magnoliopsida > Fabales > Fabaceae > Medicago > Medicago sativa. The sequence continues at coordinate 88,089,395 of NC_140755.1, read as the reverse complement.
CTTGTATAATTAAACTAAATACAAAAAGAACAAATATATTATTTGGCTTCATCAATATAATTTGCTCTTAATTATGTCCGAGTTAACACCTCAATTGTAAGAAGTTGATTTAATTTATTAGTATACTTTGCTTGATTAATGTGTTAATTTATGTTATCTAACAAAAGCTAAACTTCTCTGTTATCACTTTTTGCTTGATAATTACCTAGGATAGTGTCATCTCTCTACACAACATATAGAAAAGAGAGGGTAAAAACAACTTTTGAATGTGGAAGTGAATGCTTTTGAATATACCATCTTCTGGCCTTTCATCATTTTAAATCCCTCCTTCTTTTAGTCACTATGATTTGATACATGAAATGCACTCCAGTCCACATATTATGATATGTACTATTTATCACTGCAAATACTCAGAAGCATCTAGACTACTTTGAAAGAATAAAGTTACATCTATCACAAAAATAATACCCGAGTGATAGAGAAAAATGCGGGCTATCATTGTCATTGTCACCTTATATTTGACAATAGCCAAAAAAGAATAGAAAATAGAATTAAAAGTACAGCATCTACTGATGAAATATTATGTAACCGAATATGCAACAAAAAAAGTGATATGAAAATGATGTTAGCTCTGGGTTCATTACATGATGAGTTGATGACCAAAATGGTGTCCTACAAGAGAAACACACGAAGTGAGAGGAGGGAGGGCACGTGAATAAGGAGAATCCAATGAAAACTCCCCCTATAAAGATATATAATTCAAGTTATTGTCGACATTCATAAAACATATTAAATCAATAAATTTGTTTGATTAAAATTATTATCCTGTGGATTTTTTATAATAAATTATACATCAGTACAATATCATCAATTATATATTTAAAAAATTACGTACAAATGTACAATTGTCCCATAAGTCCTAGCTCAACCGGTAAAAATGTCGAAATTGTTAGGCCGGACATCATGACTGGGGTTCGAACCCCGGTACATCCACTTTGGTGTGTGAGTTTATGATGGTTTTGCTGATGGTTTTGCTATCTCGTCTATCTACCCAAAAAAAACAAAAAAAATTACATACAATTTAAATTGTCAAACTAACCCAATTTAATCAACTGATACATAAGCAAAATTAGAAATAATTTTTATCAAAACTACTTGACAAAACCTATATTATTTCACTATACAAGCAAAACCTTATATTTGAATTCCCCTGACTTGTCGCAACAAACAACATTCTTTTCCTTCTTAATTTTTCACTCATTTTTACTCTATTGTTTTTACTCTTGGATGACAAATACAAGACACATGTGTGTCACTAGTATATTAAAAATACAAAAATAAATATTTGTCATTGATAAATATAAAAAAAAGGAGATATTTAATTATCATTGATGCATAAAATCACACACACATATAACGAGACTAGTATTTATCAATGATACATAAAAGAATAATATAAATATTCATCAATAACAAATATAAAATACACGAGATCAAAATTTATCAATGATACATAAAAAAAACACTGGACAAATGTTTGTCAAAAAATATGCGTGGTATTTTTTTTAGGTGAATATATGCTGTATTTTTTTTAAATATATAATATAATTCATTTGGGTTTATGAGTAAAAAAATAATACTAATAAAGTAGTTTTTTTATGGGAATAAAGTAGGGTTTTTTTTTTTTTGAAGAATGGGAATAAAGTAGGGTTATACTATTGTACCAAAAAAACGGTAGGGTTACACATTAATATATAACCTCGAGTGAGAAGTGAGTTTCCAATTAATTAATAGATGGAAAAAGTTGGCTTAGGTTTTTTTTTTTTTTTTTTTAGAGGAAGTTGGATTAGGTTTTATTAGGATTTGGATTAAACTTTAGTTTCGTAGTGACCAAGCATAGTCGTTAATTTAACTTGCCTATATATACTCTCCAATCTAAAAAATAGTGTGTTCAGTTTTCAAATTTGTTTGATAGCCAGTGAGAGACCCTTTTAAAAATTCACCTTATGGATTCAACTTCAACAACATCTCCAATGGAAACAAAGCAAGACAATTCAACGAAACGGTCTAGGGAGCATGCTACTTCTCCAGACTCCAAAGTAGAAGAAGTTGAGAGTACTACTACTACTACTAATGTTGAGGAGGTTAACGAAGAAAATATTTGTTCAAGTGATGGCTTCACTACACCAAAAGGTAAAAGATTCCAAATACCAGAAATCGTTGATTGTCCACCAGCTCCAAAGAGGAAGAGAACATGGAATTGCCCACCATTTAGAACATCAAAAAGTTTTTCTTCACCAGAAATGGAGTTGTTCTTAACTACGATTAGAAAGTTTGCAAGTTGAATTTGATGGTTGTTTAATTCCAAGGGTTTATATGATTTTACTTTAGATTTGTTTAGAGGTAACAATTTTTTTTTTTTTGGTACAAAGAGGTAACAATTTCTTTTAAACTGATCTTTGAATATAGTTATGACTTATGACTATTTTTGAAGTATATGCAATTGATAATCTAATTGTTAGGGATGATATTTTTTGTTACCAGTAAATTGGTAATTTTTCTCTCCCTTAATTGCTTGTTTGAGTGTGTTGCAATTGAATATAGATTTATTAATCATTAAGGTTTGATCCAAGAAAGGTGGCTATCACTAAGGTTTGATCCGAGAAAGTATAGAGAATTTAGGGAGACATATTTAAGGTTTGAAACATTATTTTAGTTTTTCTTTTTGCTGCTGTTTTTTTTTTCCTGCTCGAAATATGTTTTGTGGAAGTGTTTACTCTTCCGCTTAATAAAAACAAATTATATTTTTGTTTTGTTTTAAAGAGCTAATGGCAAATGATACATACTAAAATCTAAATACCAAAAAGTGAGAAATTGTAATTTTGAATATGAACACATTGATTATCTCAACAATTTTTTAGCAATTTACATGTCCTTAAACACTATTTAAAGATCTTAAATACTAATATGTTTTTAAAGAGTGTTCTGGCAAGACCCTAATTATATTTAGGAGAAAGAAAAAAATCAATTTAGGAGAAAGAAAAAAATCATAACCAATATATTTTTTTTAAAAAAAATTATACCTTAACTTTGATGTCTTTCTTGGAAATACGTGTCTTACATGTTTTAGTAAGAGTAAATATTGAACTGTTTTGAGATTTTTTGTATTTCGTCAAATTTTTACCCCTGTTTAGAAATGAACAAGTACAATAAGTGTACACCTCAATAAAAAGTAAACAATAAGAGGAAGTACTGTCATGGGAAAGATAAATTCATTCTCTCTAATAGAGAGTAAACTTGTGAAAGCAATAACAATTGTTTACAAATTTAATATGATTAACAACTTTATTAATTTATGTGTTTTAGGCAATGAGATCCTATATTTAGAGACAATGATAGGATTTGGCTTCATCAAAACAATATGCATCATACACAAATTGGTTAATGTATATGTTATCTAAAAAAGTGAAACTTTTTTTTTTTTTGAGGAAAACGAAAGTGAAACTTGTCTAATTTTACTTTTCTTTTGGATAGTTTTTTTTTACAATACCATTTTTTTTTACAAATGATAATCCTATTTTTCATAGCTTTCTTTGCTTGATAGTTACCTGGATAGTGTTATCTCTACACAGCATATAGAAAAGAGAAGGGAAAAACAACTTTTGAATGTGGAAGTGGTTGCTTTTGAATATTCCCTCGATCTGGTCCTTACATCTCTTTAAATCCCTCTTCCTTTTATTATATGTACTCTTTATGGATAATGGACTGCATATACATGGAAGTATCCAGTTCACTTTACAAGATTAAAGTTACATTCATCACAAAAATAATACACGAGTGATAGAGATTAAAATGCAGGCTATCATAATCATTGTCACCCTTATATTTGACAATAGCAAAAAAAGAATAGAACAATATAAATAAAAGTACAGCATCTGCAGCTGAAAATTGAGAATCCAAATATAGATGCTTTGTAACCGAGAGAAACATTTGTGTTCACAACTCCAAATATATATAACTTATTTGGGTCTCACCATGCGTGCTTCGTGACCATTTTTTCAGTTCAGCCACATGGCGGCGATGCCGCAATCATCACATTCATTCTTTAAGATTATTTAACTTGCTTGTGTCTGAGTTATTCGGAAGGAGAGGAACAACCAGATTTTCAACAATAAGGCTAAACTCATTTTTGTGGTTGAAGGCGAATTTGATTACTTTTGCTTTTGACTATCATGACCGGTGCTGACATCCTCTTTTTTGTATGAGTGTTTTTGTGTAATTTCTTCATTGTTATTACTTCCATAGGACGGTGCTCCCTTGATTTAGCACCATAGACTTTGTAACTATTGTTGGATGTTTCATCCATTGCACGTCTTGTGTGCGGTGATTTACATTCGTTTTAATATCATATTCCATTTTGGCTTGTTAAAAAAAAACTTAAAAAATTGAAATAAAAAGACAATTTTAATAGCATGTATTTTGAAATAATTCAGTCAAATTTATTGTTATATGTCGGTGTCTAAATGGTTTTTATTTTGGCATGAAAATGATGTTAGTTTTGGGTCTATGTATGATGAGTTGATGACCGAAATGGTGTTCTACACGAAGAGAGAGAAGAGAAGTGAGGGCACGTGGATAAGGAGAATCCAATGAAAAATTCATTACGTACTATGGTCATGGACTCAAACAATGGTGGGGATTCAATTAAGAGAAACACTTGTGTGGACCAAGACCAAGAATTTTGGTTTGGTCACACACAAAGAGAGAAGAGAGAAGAGAGAGAAGAGAGAAGAGAGAGAAAATGTATAAGAGATAAGAGAAGAGAGAGAATGAGAAAATCTTGTGTGTGTGACCAAACCAAAATTCTTGATCTTAATCCACACAAGATTTTCTCTTCAATTCAAGGACCAAGAATCGGTAAAATATAATTCCTTTTAGCTGAGGTAAAATAATACTCCATCCATTCTTAAATTCATGTCACATTTTTATAACAATGAATATGTATTGTTAGCATGACTTACTTTGATCACATATTTTTCTGAATAAACTACTTTGATCATTTTTTTGTCAAGAAGTATAGTGACTAAAATTCATTTTTAAAGAGGAAAAAGTGAGGTGTTCAGAGTTCAAACTTCGATCCTGCATATAACGATGTATTATCTTTATCAACTGAGATATGTTCACGGGGTCACTTGATCATATTTTTTAACTATTATATAAATAAAAATGTTAATATATAAGATGTTGGTCGATTTATCTCAATAAATATTTTAAATTATCAAATTTTTGTAATTTTTTATAATGGATAGCTAAGTATATTAATGGTTAAAATTCTTCGTTGACATATGAAATGGTTTCTATCTTTGGTCATTCTTTTTATAAATTCCTCGACAAACATTCTCCTAAACTTGGTAATTAAGGCACAAGTTGCGGTGAATGTATTTTTACATATTCCCCAGTTTCAAAATAAAGGTAAATTTAAGATTTTTACATATAAATCAAGAAATTCAATAAAGTTGTTTAAATTGAAGGTGGAATGCTAGACCGTCCGACAATGGCCTACAACCTGATCTGTTTAAAGCCTAGCCCGACACATTTAATAAAATAACTGGTTCAAGCTATTTTATAAATCCTATTTTATTAAATAGGTCGACTTACAAAAAAAGTCTATTAGACCCATCAGACTAGCCTGTTTATATATAATATCTCTTTCACTATTGCTACTATTGAAGTTTTCTTTATAAACATATACCTTTATACAACTTAGTTGTTTAGTAACAGGCCTATTGGTGATATTAGGCCTTTATAAGATTTGATTATTTAGTACCAGATGTGTTGGTGTGTTTATCCCGTCATAAGATCTGCCGTATTTGGTAGTAGACCTATAGGTGTTATTAGACATTAATGAAAATAAACTTATAAATAGGTTTTCATACTTCACTAGGCTTTTCAAAAGGTCTGCTCAATCCTTAAAAATAAGCCTATTACATGTAATAAGTCAGACTCATGCCTATAATTTTTGAAGTAGACCAAACTTAGGTCTTATAAAGCTCAACCCAACCTAAATAAACAACACTTTCATTAAACTGATTTTATCAACTATTTGCGTGTTTCATACAATCATAAATATGCTTTGGAAATTAATCTAAATAGTACTCCCTCCGTCTCATAATAAAAGTCACTTTTATATTTTTTTTAGTTTCTCAAAATAATGGCCATTTCAAAATATTAATTTAACATTTATTATTTTTCGCAATAATCTTCCCTTATTTATTATACTTCACTTCACGTAACTATTTCACTCACTACAATTAATAAGACTCTTTTAGCAAATGATAAATGATAAAATTTTATCGATGATATCAATCCAAATAATTATTTCCTTAAGAATCACCTGCAACCTAAGTAAGATACTTAATCTGAGATGGTGGGAGTATCAATTAGAGAGTACAATTAATATAAATAATACCTCCTACATGCAAGAGCGATAACATTTATTTTAAAACAAATTTTATCTATTACAATGATAGTCATTGTGAAACAGATGAAGTGTCAATATTTTAAGATCTCGATAAGATGAGATATTTTTTTAAATGACTCTTATGTTTGATCACTCATAAATTTCATACACTTATTTAACATTTTATTTTCTCTTTATTTCTCTTCTTATCATACCAACCACACGTCACTTTTCTTATATCATCTCTTTCGAAGTGTAGATGGATTTTGAGTGTTTATCAAATTTTTTTCCTTTTCAAAGTTTAAAATTACAGATATTACTAGAAATGAAATTGGCCAAATCCAAATGAATCTGGTTTACAATGGGATCAGGAGGTCCAGATAGCAAATATCTACTAGGCTCCGAAATGGTCCAGATAACAAATTACCTCTTCTTCCAACAAGAAGAAAATTGCTTTTCAGGCATCTATGATTTGCTTTCTAGCAGTAGTTAACTTCTGTTTGGAGAACCTTTAAATCAGTTAAGTTTGTGTTTTTGAAACTGCTTTTGCAAAATGAGGTTTGATGAAAATCACAAAAAAAAAAAAACATGTTAGCGTAGAAGCTATTATTTGGAGCTTCTGAAAATCATGATAAAAATGCATCACAAACGTGCAAACTTGCTTTTGTGTATCGTAAACGAGAAACTAAACACATGCTAAAGTGATTCATAAAATGATTAAACAAATCTAAAAAGTGTCAAACGACACTTAAAATCAAAAGTGTCGTTAAACGACACGCTAAAATGATTAATTATCGTTTTATGACGTAGTTAAATGACACTTAAGTGTCGTTCAATGTAGTTATATTTTTGAGCAATCAAAAGGTGGCTAAAAGAAACTCTACTACAAACATAACCCAAACCGATTAAAAACTTTCAGCTCATTTACACTACAAGAAACATTACATATTGACAAGGATTTTGACAGGGTCATGTAACCCCTGGGAAATATCCCACAGCCTAAGCCAAGGAAAATCCCTGGGAAATGGACATTGGGGAATCCGGGACCACAAACATTTTGACAGGGGTAAACCGAGGGAAAATAACCACATGCCCCTGGCTTAAAGTGAGCGGGAACAAATTTTCAAATCTGGCTGACAAGAACAGCTTTTGCAGGCTGTGTACAGTGAAAAAACGAGGGATTATCACAAGGCCTGCCCCTCGCATGCATAAAGCCTGGCCGAATCTCTGCATTTGGCAGTTAGTTGTCTAGTCAACTGCATAAAAGCTGGACAAATCAGGCCTGCCAGGGGTAAACCCGTTGGATATTGCAACAAATCCCTGGTATTTTTTGGACCTTTCTGCACCTAGCCAGGGCTAGGATTTGACTATTTTGTCTGACGGATTTTCCGTCGTTTTTGCCTTGGTTTATTTCATGCCTATATATTCAGGTGCCGTGTTTCATTCTAGTTGTTTAAGAGTTGGTAAAAATTTACTCCTCTAATTCATCTATACATTCTACTCTTAAACAACAATACACTTCTCTTCTCATCACTTATTATTTTCTTCTGTTTTGATTTTTTCCTTCTTATTAACCTAAAAAAATTCATGCAGCAGTGTTCAAGTGTTTTGCCTCCTCTTGTGGTTTCTTGCTAAGCTTGCTCTTTGGATTTATTCTTCTCTCATATCAAGCTTCAACAAGTTAATAATTTTTACTTTTAAATACTATAGATATAGATGACATTTTAGAATTTATTAGTAGTTTAAAATATACGTAGTTTGTTTTTATGAATATATATGATGTTATATATGAAGTTATAAATGCATGGTCCAACACTAAATTTATATATACTATATAAAATTGTTAATTTAATAAAATTAAACTGGTTTTTAATTTTTTTTAAATTAGGGAAAATCGGTTTTTAATAAAATCATAATTTTTTTTAAAATAAAATCATAATTTCTTGTAGTGGGATATTTCTCTTCACTCATTATATTTTTCTGTTTTTATTTTTTACTACTTATTTTTCTAATTTGTTTCTCTTCACTTCTCTACTCCTTTTTATGAATATATATGATGTTATAATTTTTGAAAGATTTGTTTTTAATTTGTTAAAATATATTTCGATTTTTTATAGAAGAAATAATTGTTTTGTTATTTTTATAAAAGAAATAATTGTTTTGTTATAGTAGTTTAAACTGTTTTTAATAAAATATGTATAATAAAACTGTTTTCTAAAATCTGTTTAAATTTGTGTAATAAAATTTGTTTGTTAAAAATCTGTTTTTTTTTTTAAATTTTTCTAATTTTAAAAACTGGTTTAAAAAAAAATACTTCATAAAAAATAATATGCTAAAAAGGGTTATTTTTGGAAAACAATTTTAAAAAATAGTGTATTGAAAATCAGTTTTTTTTTAAAATTAAAACTATGTTAAAATCTGTTTTTTTAATATATTAAAATCTGTTATTATATTTTATCAATTTATAAAATTAAACAATATAATATAATAATGGCTATTGTTTAAAAAGGAGGGACTTAAAAAAAGTATAGTACAAGAAATTTGTTTATTTAAATTAAAACTATGTTACAATTATTTTTGTTAAATTAAAATCTGTTTTTTAATAAACTAAAAAGAGTTTTTTTTTAATTAAAACTAATAGTAAAAAAGCAATATACTAATAAGCCCTTTATTTTGAAACATTTAATTGTATCTCAAAAACAACTTTAAAAAAAAATCAATTTTTCCTTCAATATCTAATTAATATAAATACATTTTATTAATTAAAATTATTTTTGAAATATCTAATTAATTAATAAAAAAATATATACCGTTTGCCAGGGGTTAAACCCCTCGCAAGTCCCTGGTATATACTGATCTGATTTAACCTTCCATCAGTCAGTCAGTGCGTCAGTCAGCAGTCAGAGCAGACTGCGCAGTTGCAGAAAAAAGTGAGGGAATATGCCAGGGGTTATGACAGGGAAAAAGCCAGGACATATGCCAGGGGTTTAGCCCCTTGTTTTTTTCCCAGGGGTGTAACCCCTGGCAAAAGGTTTGCGACGAGTGCTTTTGTGAGTGCTTCTGCCCCTGGGAAATTCCCTCACAAACGTCCAGTTTGCCAGGGATTCTGTCCTTTTCCCAGGGATTTTGCCCCTGGCAAAAGGTAATGTTTCTTGTAGTGTTATAAAAGAGTGAGCCAGCTTGTCCCGGTAACAATTTTTTCTTGAAAATTGCTCTTTTTCCATGTAAAATTGCTCACTTCCGTACAAACTGACAAAAATATCTCCACGTGACTTAAGTCACGTAGGCATGATACAACATGTGTGAGTTAAGTCACGCTAAGTACAACATACGTGAGTTAACTCAAGCTGAAAGTATTGAGCATGTCTTAAGTCATGTAAGAGTACTTTTGACTTTTCAGTTGGAAGTGAGCAAAACTCAATAGGAGAAGAGCAAATTTTTTTTGATAGGAAACCCCAATTACTATTAGATCCTAGTTTAACTAGACCATCGACCCGTGCATATCGAAGGTAATATTTGGCAGTAATAGGTATGTTAAACATTAATAATGTGATTACATGCATATCAAGGTAAAATATGATATATTGAGCAATGTACTTTAATGACAACAACTAATATATTTACATGACTTTTAATCTGCCTATTTTTTTATGCTTCAACGAAATCACGATGTTAATTGCACAATATTAATACCGCAATGTCAGTTTCCTACCATATATATCCAAACCAAAAGCTTGCATAGTATTTTGCAAACTCAATCAAAATGACACACACACAATTTAATCGAAAGACATCTAAACGTGGTTGTTTGAACATATAAATAAACAATCTGACCGCTTGATGTATAGCAAAAACTCTGAGAAAATTACACTCTAGTTGAAAATATAAGTTAACATGGGGGTTTACTATCACTTGACACCATTGAAGATATATGCTTTAGTGAAAAATTAGGCTAAAATTAGGTCAAATTTTGCGATACAAGTTAAGCTTTATAAGTAAGAGATACTCCTTCCAAAAAAAAATAGCAACTAAATTGCCATCAAAGTGTGGAGGGAAAAATTAGGTCAAATTTTGCGATATGGTTTAATATTGCGATACAGGTTAAACTTTATTAAAAAGAGAAAAGTGTGGAGGGAAAAATTAGGTTTAATATTGCGATATGGGTTAAGCTTTATTAATAAGAGATATAAGAGAGGGAAATCTTTAGATTAGAATTGGGGTTAAATATAGCTTGACGGGTTAACATTTATAAATAAGAGATAAGAGATACTCCCTCAAAAAAAAAAAACAGGGCTTTTGATATTGAATATCAATTAATGGAAGTAAAATTAAATCAAGAAAATTGTCAGTAGCTTAGTGGTAAAAATGTTGAGAAGAAGTCATTAAGGCTCGGGTTCGAATCCCGTTTAATTAGGGTTAAGTATAGCTTGACGGTTAACATTTATAAATAAAAGATTACTAATTAAACTATTTCAACCACCCATTTGAACTGAATGACAACAAAACAAAAAATTGGTCGAACTATTTGGGGTTGAACTAGTTCAATCTCTAATGGATTCGGTTCAACTTGATTGTAGTTAACTAAAACCAAATCAATTGGCAAACAGATTAAATACCAATTCAAGTGGTTGAAATGGCCGATTGAATTTTAAAACATAATATCGAATCGGTCATTTCAACCACTTGAATTATATATGGTCCAGTTTGAATCTAGTAGGTTCTAATTTATAAAAACTTTTTTTAATAAAATAAATTAAAAACTTATCAATAATATTTATCAATAACGGTTATACAAAATTTTCGTGTATAGATGATTAATTAGGCCAAGAGATTGATCTTAGTCTACTTGCTAAACTATTGTAATCATACGTAATTTGTTATGGTTAGAATCTCTGTAACCAACTGGTGACAAAGGGGGCTAGATCCTCTTTGATGACTGTTAAAATCAAAAGAGAGAGGATGTTTAATAGCTTAGATTTGACACTAGAGAAAACTATAGATGTGTTTACGAGAAACAATCTATTCCTGTAATAAAGAAGGTATTCGAAATATTCTTATAGAGTTTAATAATTGTCAAACGTCTGTCAAGTTCATTTTTAACTCCCGAAAATCAAAACATTATGAAAAACCCTTTTAAAAGAATGTTGTCACAAAAATTATAATAAAATAATTGTAAAAATGTCATAAGTCTTTCACCAATTCATTCTCCTCAATATGTATTGCTTGTTAACATCTCCATAGGTCCTCAACGGTCTAAAAAATAATATTTAAATATACAACAAAATGAATATTTATTAGAAATTAAAACTACATTGCCTCCGGTTTATATATAAAAAAAGTTGAGTCAAAACTTGACTCAATTCTAGTTCAAATATATCAAATCTTATTGACTCAAGTTAATCTTATGTATAAGATTGGAGACTAAGGTTTTACCATTCAAGAGTTTACCTCATCTCTTTTTACATGTGAAAACTTGACTCGTAAATTCATACGAGTTTAGCTAAAATTAAAATTATATAAAATTTCTTCAAAAGTTCAATCATTTTAAAGTTTCATAACACGTTATCATCGGTGTCTTCATCTCCAACTTCATCAAATTCTTTTCTAGATGATAAAATGTTTTCAATATTAGAACCAAATACATGACTTAAATTCACTTTAACATTAATTTCAGTACCTTGGGTTTGAAAAAAGAATAGGGTTTTTGAAAGTAAATCGGCTCAAGAAATGTCCAAAATAAAAAAATTGAAAATGTGAACTCGTAAATTCGGTCCAATTTATCGAGTTTAACACATGTTAACTCGATTAAACTCGTCAAATATTCTGATTTCACCAAAAACCGAGTTTACCCTTGAGTTAACATGTTTTTTGCATCTAAAAACATAAACTCCGATATGTTTACGAGTTAACACTCGATTCGTGTAACTGTTGGAAATTTTATATTTTAGGAGAGAAGGAACATATTTAAGCAAAGAATCTTAATCTTAATAATATACAAACATGAAGCAACAAATAGCAACTTTTTCGACACCAATCCAATGTGGCACATCCCCAATCCAATGTGTCACATCCACAAGCCCCTTAATGTCACATCACCATCAAAAATTAATTTTAAAGTTTCCACTTTAAGCATTTACACAATACAAACAATAAAATATCATTATCTCATATTTTCCCTCTTCAATTCGAAATTCAAATTTCAAAATTTTTCAAATCCTCCTTTCCCTCCTATTTTTTCTCTTATCCCAACAAACATCACTTTCTATATTCTTTATCTCCCATCTCTATTATATATATTTGCGTTATTTTTTTTCTAAAGTACACATGTCACCTCTCTATTCTAAGCATCATTTAATGTGATATCATTTAATGTTATATATGCTTAACTAGTATGAAGCCCGTGCCAAGCACGGGTAAGAATTGTTATCTGCGATTCCATCTTTTTTTTTATACTCCCTCCGTTTCAAAATGAGTGTCGCTTTAGCCAAAAAAAATTGTTTCAAAATGAGTGTCGCTTTCAGTTTCCAATGCAATAATAACTTTTTCTTTTCAATTGTACCCTCCAATTAATACTCTGCACACTACTTTCAAAGTATTACTTTTAAAACTAACCAATAGTTAATAAGGATAATTTGGTAAAATAACCATTCTCTTTCTCTTAATCATTGCATTTCTTAATATGTGTGTAAACACCTAAAACGACACTCATTTTGAAACGGAGGGAGTAATAATTAACATTGACCATTTGTAATAAAAATTGAAAATAAAAATACAATGTATTTTGTGAAGTATATAAGCCAGGGAAAATATTGGATTGTTATTTGAGCCATATTGATAGCAAAATTGTGTGTGAAATAAATCAAGCTCAAATATTGTTACAAAAACAAAACAGGATATACCAACCCAAATATACTTGAACGATGACAACAAAGTTTGTGTGTGTTAATTGTTTGAAATTGAAGGTATGGATATGTAAGAATGAATTGGATTATTTTTTTTATATTAGGTAACTTGACAATTATTGGTTAATGCATGCAAGTGTGTTGCATAATTGTATTGTCTTCTAATCCATCACCACTTTGTACCATATTCATTCACGGTATGAGAATTGCCGTAATAAAGTTTTTGGCCAAATCATTGACTATTACCCTATCCGATCAATGTTTTTCATTAGCATTGCAAGACATCATTTTTAAGCCTCAGTTTGTGGTTTGGAATACCTTAGCACTTTATGTCATTCAAAAACTCATTAGCATAGGCATCTTTTCCTAAACCTCAACTTGTGGTTTGAAATACCTGAACACTTTATCTCATTCAAAAACTAATTAGCATAGCATCGTTTTTTAAGCCTCAACTTGTGGTTTGAAATACATAAACACTTAATGTCATTCAAAAACTCGTTAGTAAACTACTCCCTGTGTATACCATTTTTTTCTTTGATTTACAAACAACAATCGAGCTCAAGTATTCTCTCTCTCTTTTTTAAGGGAATCAAATATTCTTTCTCAATCTCTAGGATTAATTTTTTTAGAAATTATTCAAGATTGTGTTGGTATAAAAAATGGTTGAAAAATTTTTTAAATAAAAAAATCAACAATGAAAAATGTATGATGTTAAAAAAAAACAACAAACTTCATTGTCCATATGTTGCATTATCATTATTACCGTGCAAAGACACAACAATAGCAGACTTATATCAGAATTTGGATATATTAACAAAACGATCAGAGGTAGTCAAAAGTACAACATTGAATAGAGAGAAAATGTGACATCTAACCAAATCCACCATATATCTATATTCGTAGATACAATCTTCTAGTGAATGTTAATTTCACCAAATGTTCTAGCGAAGGTTATTTGGAACATCTACAACAGTAGTAAACTAAAAAGAATCTTTAACTGAGTCTCACATGTACACATCATTTATTTATAATTTTTTTAAGAAAATTTTGAATAAGGATTCAATGATTCAAATGGTAGTAAATTAAAAAGAGTCCTTAAATTGATCCGACTAATATGTACTTTAATGTGTGCATTTATAAAATAAATAAAAAGAAATTGAAAAGAGTAAAAATCACATGAATTTGAGATGGTAGAACTGACATTTATCTACATTATTTCTTATTATGATTGTTGGAGCCGTTATTTGTTGAAGAGAGAGTCCTTATATAATGGTCGGTAATTAATAAATACTAACTTTTTCTTCCTTCAAAGAGGTCCTTGTTAGGTTTAGGTCTATGTTAAGTAAAGGACTCTCCATTGGAGATGCTCTATGTTCAAATCACATTATTATCTTTCTTTCCCCATGCTATGTTTTTAATCCCATATAACATTGCATAACACCAACTCTTAAAATGTGATAGGGTATACAGGGGTGGAGGGTATTGTCGTGTCGGGGTGGCCTTGGCTACCCAATTTTCTTTAGTTCATTTAATTATTTTATAATTTAGTGTATTTTTATATTTTGCTACACTAATAAAGTAGATTTAGTTACCCTAAATAGTTTATTTGCGAAAAGTATTAGCAGATATATGAAAGACAAAAATATCATTTGATATTTAAATTTATTTTGCTTGTTTTGACACTTTCAATCTTTATAGCAACTACACACATAGTTTTATAAACAATAAAAAAAATGTAAAGATAATAATCGTAAAAATATTTTTTATTTTTTCTATATAATTTTGTCCCCTCATAAAATTTCGATTAGATTCGTCACTGGTATAGCGGTAGCCATTTTTTCAAAGACTAAAAACATAGTACAAAGTAAACATAAAAAATAAAAAATATCAAAATATCAAAATTTAAGATTCTTTCATACCTAAGAATTAAAGATCCTACAATGGAATAAAATTAGAACATAAAAAGGGTTCGAATTGACATGTACATCCTTAAAAAAAGATAACGGTTTTAAGAAAAATGATTTGAGAAATTTCACCTTGAAACCCTAAAGTCAGATGTGACAGAGGTTTGGGGCAGCAAATAGCAACCTCAAACACTGCTATTGCTAGCGGCAACTTGTGAGTCAAAAGCATCTTGCCGGAACCCTACCACCACTACGCTATTCCATGGTACCGGCACTAATGACAACATTGCTCCCATGAACACCCTGTATTTGCCTTTCATTTATTTTCATATGTAGTTCATTTAGCAGTGCAAAATATATTTGTAGACTAACCTGTATGACAGTCCAATGTTTGAACTAACTCACCATTTTTTTCTATACAAAGTAAATCTTGTCAAACTCAATTGAAAATTTCAGTGACAAACTGTTGACAAAAATGTAAATGCTCTCATCAATATCACTGACTTGATTCAAATACGACTCGCTTTTCTATTTGTCACATAAAGTACATGTCTTATGTTGTACCAAAAAAAACGTACATGACATATGAACTCCTAACATCTTATTTTAATATAAACTTGGTTTTCTGAAACAAATATATTTACATCTGTTGTATTCTATAACGGTACCCTCAGATGGATGCTTAACGAATCAATTAGTTACTATACATAAAAATTAAGTAGTTTATGCAAATGAATTTCATTAAGACTACAATAAGATAGAGTGCAGTCCAACCATCTGTTTGTGACGTTACTATACTCTCCGAAAATGTAATATGCATGCAGATATTCTTGCTAAGATAGAGTGCAGTCCAACTATCTGTTTGTGACGTTATATGAACCTCCGATTAATTTGTATAATCTGCTCCTTGCTAATGCACGAGGTGTAGTATTTGTTAGGGAGTAGTGCCCTTTTGTTTTTGGTTTTCTTTCTTCTCTTTTTTCCTCTATTGTAACAAAAAAAAGCATTGGAAATCAAATAAATTTCTAAAACCAGAGTCAATTAGATTAGATGTGGTTGAAATGGAGGATCGAATTTAATTCTATACTGCTAATATAGATTTTAAAATTTTGAAATTTTATATTTATATGTAGATAAGAATGAAGGTCATATGCACAACCATTGAAATGGAAACTTGTTTTAAATAGTATTTGATTATGCATTGATTAAATTCCATTTTCATTTGTTGGTAGTATTAATGCACCATACCATAATAAAAGCATGAAGAAGTCAAAATGCTAAATGTGTGGTTAATTACATGACTAAATTGTATTTTGTTTTAAAACAACATTAATCGATAAATGCACCACAGTATAAATTATACAAAAAATATAGACCATAGAATTTCATTCATGAAATTGAAAGAAAACAATCAAAACAAACTGGAAGTTAGACATCATATATATATGGAAAAAGTAAAAGCCATACAAATGAAAATTTTAGAAAGAGAAAGAAATCTCCCTCAAAAAAGAAAGAGAAAGAAATCAAAGAGAAAATGCAAGAAAGGGCAAGGAAGAATGCAATAGAAGCTATGAAATTTATTTTGGTAGAGAAGAAAACCCCAACAATAGAAATGAGAAAGAATTTGTAACAAAAAAAAATAAAAAGAGAAAGAGAAAGAAGATATAAATAAGACTAAATGTCCTTATTTAAGGTTTTGCAAAAATTTAAATTCCAAATTAAATGCCAATAAAAATTCTCATTTACTTTTTAGTATTGTAAATGCCAGATTTAAAAAAAAAAGTGATTCCTTTAAATTATTTATAGTATTTACGTTATATTCCTTTTATAGAAATATTTTTGTTTTTAATTCATATGAGTCATTAATTATATTTTTAAATTTATATTAATTTGTTTTAGTTTAATGGGTATCAATATCATTAGAAATATGACACATATGACGTTAAGCCACATAAGATTAGACATTAAATGATTTTCTTTTGACAAAAATCCCAAATTATTTAGATTAAATTTATGTTTTGTCATATTGTATCACCCTGCAGTTACTTAGCTAAAGAAAATTATCAAAATGATGATTTGATGGATCATTTCCATTTACTTTAACAATATCAAAATGAATCAATTACATTAAATTGCAATTATCTTCCATCAAACAAATTAAAAAACGAATAATATTTACATGGATGGTTCTACAAAAAGAAAAAGGATTTATTGAAATCGAAAGATTGAAACAGCAACATTACATTATACCAAAAACACGATTAAAAGAATCAATTTCACCAAGAGAAACAATCCAAGAATGAAGACACAAAGAAAAATTTGGACTCGGCAATTACATCAATAGAACATTGTTCAAAATAGAAAATCAAGATTTAAATAAATAAAATTTTCCTAGAATTAAAAAAGATAGTAAATTCCCTAAAAAAATAGTAAATTGTAATTTAAAAAGATAGTAAACAAAACAAAAGGGACTTAGTGGTGTTCCCTGGACCTTGCGGAAGACCGTATAGTATTGATGATTTTTCTCTACTTCTAAGGAGTGGTCTTTTTAAAGGGTTCATAGATCACTCTTCTCTACTTCTCTCTTATTTTTAACATAGACCTCCTGCCTTCATTCTCTTTTGCGGAAAAGTCAAGTTGTGTCCAATAATATGTGTCACTATATATGAATAGATAAATATAAATGTTTGATGGAAATTTTTTCAATTCATAAATCTTAACCTGTGCTGAACTAAAAATTCAGATTAATCCTGTATGAACCATTATTTGAATGTTCATCATATTGTATTACTGTACAAAAACTTGGCTAAAGACAATTTAAAAAAAAATGAAGATTGGCTGTATCTTTTCCATTTACTTTTTTTTTTTGAAAAAAATCTTTTCCATTTACTTTAACAATGTTAAAATGAATGAATTACATTAAACTGTATTTATGTTACATCAAATCAAACAAATTAAAAAAGAATAATATATTTTGACGAATGGAAAACTAATAATATTAAAATCGATGGTTCTAAAAAAATATCGATTTATTGAAATAGCAATAATATTCTACCAGAAATACAATTAAAAGATTCAAATTTCACAAAGAGGTGCAATCCGAACGGACATAAAAATTGGGCCTCGACAATTGCAGCAAAAGAAAATTGTTTAAAATACAAATCAATATTTAAATAAATAAATTTTCTTAGATTTCAAAAAGTAGTAAATCACTAAATTGTAATTAAAAAGAAATAGATAGTAAAGAATACAAAGGGACTTGGCTGTGTTCCCTTGACCTTGCAGAATCGTATATTCTTGATGATCATTTTCTACTTCTAAGGAGCGGCCTTATTAAGGGGTTCATATATTACTCTTCTCTACTTCGCTTTGATTTTAAACACAGATCTTTTGCCTTCATTCTCCTTTTTGGAAAAATGAAAGTGTCCTCTTAATGAATTCAATTTGAGGAGGCATAACAAATAAAAAGAGTAAAATATCCATGCAGAAAAAAAAAAGGATATGTGAATAGACTTCAAAATCAAAATTTGAGGAGGCATAACAAATAAAAAGAGTAAAATATCCATGCAGAAAAAAAGAAAGAAGGATATGTGAATAGACTTCAAAATCAAAATCAAAATTGTGTACAAAACTATTGACAATATGTGCATTATATATTAAAAAAAATTATTAGGTTCAAATGCTCTCAGCAAATAAAGGCTGCAATTTCTAGGCATGACCTGTGCATTAAACTTGAAATTAATTACTTGAAATAATAATGTACAATACATTTGAAATTTGAAAGTTAATTATTTTTTGGAAAGGTTGAAAGTTAATAATAAAAACCTATTAAATGGATTTTATTGGCGACATCTTTAAACGGAAATCAAATGAAATGATTTTAATTTGAATTAGTTGATTTGAATTAAGTTGACTTAGAAAATTATTAAATGTTAATTAGGCTAATAAACTGCCACGTGTACTCTAGAATAAAGAAGGTCTCAATTGTTTATATTGTAGATTAGTTGGTAAGCGAAAATTAGTAGCCTAAAATTAGTTTAAAAATTTATTGTTTTGTTATTGAATAATTATAGTTAGTAGTCAAATTTCTAAATTATTTCTCAATACATCAGTTAAAATTTTATATCGAATGATATTTTAACATGTGTCATTATTGTGTTGTTGAGCCAATTATATCGCATCATTGTTACATCTTATTTTTTGGTTTTTTAGTGCTTCAAATTTTGTTTATACTTTTTTTATATTCCAAATTTTGTTTTTACAAAAAAAGTATGAAATGATCAATCTTTAATTTTATTTGGTCAACAAAGTTTAACTACGCAAAATGTATTTTTTTTTACTCTACCACGAACAATTTTACTACCTTAACTGAAGAGTTGATTATTTGCCGCACTCATTTTCGCTAATCATGTATGAATTTGTCTATCTTTTAAAAAAAAGGATTAATTTGTCTAATCATGGAAATTTCTAAGCTACGATATGATTCATGTAATCGAAAGTATTAATTTGCCTTTATTAAGAAGATTCTAAGCCAATGTAATATTTATGTACCTGAAAAAGTGATGATACAACAACTTTCTAATTGACTAAAGGTGTTAATCACGTCATTAAAAAGAGTTTCTCCAATGGTGGTTTAACATGTGTCAATTTTGTTCTGTTGAACCAATCATATTGCTTGATTTTGGTTTTATTGTGTCATATATTTTTTTTTTCATATTGCTTCAAATAATATTATACTTAAGCTCTTAGACTATATATATCAGATGTTTTATTCGACTCTTTCATCTGCTTTCTTCTTTCTTCATCTTTCTGCAACCACATATCAGCTTCTTATGTTTGTTTTGCTTCATGTTGTGCTTGATTCTTAAGTCCATATATTTCTTTCTCTCTTATATTTTCGTTCAATTTTTTGTGTGTATTGAATCAATTTATTTTGCCTTTTTTTTCAGATGTTCAATTATTTCATGTGAAGAAAGACTATAAATGATTGATGCGAGTGACGTGAAATTGACACCGTTTTTCAAGAATTTAAGCAAGATTTGAATGTCTGTCATATATACATATATACATCGTTTCTTATTATGAAATTCGTGAAAATTTATTATTCATTTCATTGATAAAGTCTTTTATTGTTATTGCACACTATCTTTTTACAATATACAAATATATGTAGAAGGCTCATACATTCAAAAATAAGGAATGCATTTCAATTTGAAATTTCTACCTAAGGCATGTGTTAAAGGATTTGAATAATATTTATTTTTTCTCGCATCTGTTCTTCTAATTTTCTGACTTCCGTTTTTTTTTCTTTCAAAGCATTATAATAAATTGCATATTAAGGACTGATTTAACTTCTCTCAAACATCCTAACAAGACCGACTGACATGACATGTTTTAGGACCCTGCGAATGTCGTTATTCTCTAATAATAAAATATATGAATTAATTTCGTCCAAAATATATATGATTTAAAACACTCATTATGAATAATTTTTTTAAATGGAATATATTGCTCAAAAGAGAGTGAATCACCCCGTACAAGGTGTGTTAAAGTGATGAAACACCCAAAGTCTGTTACAAACCACAGTCACCTAACAAGAAAGCCACCATCTAAAAAAGAAATACAAAGAATAATTACATGACACCCATACAAAGTAGTGGGTATCTCCACCAATCATGAAAACCAAACGCAATAGGTACCGGATGCGAAGAAAGCCACAAAAAGGAAGTTTGCTTCACTTTATCAACAATACTAGAAGGATCAAATACCGCATTTTTGAAGACACAATTGTTTCTTTCCTTCCAAATTACCCAACAACAAGCCAACCAAATGACCTTAAGATAATAATGAGTACATTGTGGTAAGCCTGCCAAATGAATAAAGTGAACATAATGGTCTGTAACTCATTATGAATAATTAAATGTCGCTTAGCTCAGTCTGTTGGGACAATGCATAAAATATGCAAGGTCCAGGGGCCAAACCCCGGCCACTACCATCCAGGGTTCAAACCCCACCCACTACCAAAAAAAAAAAAAAACTACCAAAAAAAAAAAAAAAAATGTCACAAGCATTTTCTTAATTACAATTATGCACATTTAATAAATGCTAAAACACTCTTATTTAACTATTTTTTTATTCTATCATTAAAAATCTCAATTAATAAATGCTAAAAAGTCAGAATCGTTTAATAGTTTATTGTCATTCAAGAAAAATAAAAAACTTACTCTACTCAGTTAGCAAATTCTTTTTTAAGGGAGTGAGCCAATTTTTTTTAATGTTTTAATATATTCATTTTAAAATTAACTTTATATTGTAAAATTAACATTTGCCTTAATTTTTTTGAAAAGTACACATGGCATCTTCAAATTTCTCATCTCATTTAATTTTTTTTATCAACCAATCAAAATGGATCATGACTCATTTATTTTTTATTAGCCAATCAAAATGGATCATGACTCATTTATTTTTCATTAGCCAATCAAAATTGATCATGACATGATTTTTTTCTTATATATAGACAAATTGTTTTTCATTATTTTCATCTACCTCTTCCTCTCATAAAAAAAAAAACCACTTTCAATCACATTATCTTTTCTTTTATTTGTTTATTTCCTTTTTTTTTTATTGTTTGATTAACATTTCTTATTCTTTATGTTACTTTTTATTGTGATTTTGTGTGTGTGAAGAATATTGTGATTTCTTATTCAAAATTGGTGTTTATATGTTCTTTGTCTTTTACCGGATTCTTATTTTGGACTTGGAAGCCAATCAAGAGAAAAGAAGAAATGCATCACATATCAATTAAAATATATATGAAGTATTTATTTTTATGTAGTATTTGTTTTTGGAAATGATGTTTATCAATTTTATTGATTGTTGATATTTTATTGTTATAAAGCTATGATCAAGGTCATGTATAACATAAAGTTTTTACCTTTTTCCAAACATCATGCCTTGAACTTGAGGAATCCATGTTTCGTATATCAATATACCTATGTTGGAACATAGTACCTAAAAAACTAAGCAAGTAGCAAATCTATAACCTTCATTTTTTTTTTTAGATAACTGAGGATATGGAAGGTCAAATCGAAAACACACTAACTCATGGATATGGGAGCATATGAGAGAAAGAGGAAATACCACCGGGAGACCAAAACTTAGACTAACATTGACTCCTTAACTAACTTAATCAATATTATCATTGGATTAAAATCAATCAATGGCTAAAATTTGACATCAAATTAACTTTGACACTTTAATGTCATTTAATCCTAACCCATTTTTATATATTGATTGAGGGTATTTATTTGATAAAAAAAAAGTATGTCACTATTCCCTACTTCAAAAAAACTAATGTGATTTTTTGTTTGCAAGGCTAGGAAATGGAAAAAAAAAATGACTACAATCTCAAGAAGGTTCATATTGCATCAGCAACAAGCATATCCCAAAGGCCTGGCGAAAGAAAAGCGTGAACGAAATTGTGAATATCAAAAGAAGTGCAAAACATGAATTAATAGCTAATGTGATTTTCTTACTTCAAAAAAAAAAAAAAGCCAATGTGATTTTCCTTAAAAAAAGCTAATGTGATTTAGCAAGATTTAGGGGGGTGTATTGGATTAGGATTTTGAAGGACAATTTTTGCTTAAAAAAGTCTCAAAGATTTTAAAAGATTTTGTAGGATTTTAATGACTTTCATGATTTTAAAAGACAATCATGATTTTCAATTTGGATTTCAATGGATTTACATCATAAGATTTTAAAGGATTTTATGGATTTATAAGATTTCAAAAGATTTTATGAATTTTAAGGACTCATTAAAAAGAAATGATTACAACACACTCTCTATCATAATATTTTGAATACATACTCTTATTTTTTTTATTTTATTTTTATGAGAGATAGAGAGAGGGGGAAGAGAGGAGGGAGAGAAGAGAGGAGGGAGAGAAGAGAGGAGATAGAGGGAGAAGAGCGATATATATACACCCTCCGGTCACAAATATAAGCAAAAACTTACTTTTAGGTTCATTCAATAAATGATGTATATGGTCTATTTAATAGTCCACATACATCATTTATTGAATGAACCTAAAATGTAAATTTTTGCTTATATTTGTGACCGGAGGGTGTATATATATATATATATATATATATATATATATATATAGAGAGAGAGAGAGAGAGAGAGAGAGAGAGAGAGAGAGAGGGAGGGAGGAGAGAGAGAGGGGGGAGAAAAGAGAGGGTAGAGAGAGAGAGACGAAGAGAGAAGGGAGAGAGAGAGGAGGGAGAAAAGAGGGGAGAGATGGAAGGGAGAAGAGAGAAGGAAGAAGGGATAAGAAAGAGATAGTAAAAACTTTTAAAGAAAAACAATCCCAAGAAATCTTATGTCTTCATGAAAGACTTTTTTTTGTTAAAATTTCACTAGACAATCTCACAAAATCCATCAAAATCTAATTTATTAAACAATCCTTTGAAATTTGAATGATTTTGAATACCATGAGACTTTTTTTAAGTGATGAAAAGTCTTGATTGAATACCTCAAGACTTTTTTAAAATGACAAAGAATCTTGATTGAATACCACAAGACTTTTTTAAATTACAAAAAGTCTTGATTGAATAACACAAGACTTTTTCATAATTAAAAAGTCTTTTAAAATCCTTTAGAATCCTAATCCAATACACCCCTATTAAAATTTTCATTTTTAATTACTTCTTTTTTGTTATTATTACTTACTCATATTAATGTAGTAATTTTTAATTTTTATGAACATTCAAAATCAAATCGAGAATGAGAAGATTTTCACGTGCCAAAGCAATTGTCCTTTTTTACGGTGTAAATTTTATAATTTTATAATTGCAATGGTACCTATGCAAATCCATTTTCATTTTTGATTTCACTAAGATAGTAAAAAAAACGATGTTAACCCTTTACATCCGATTAAGGATCCATTTCCTAAAAAAACAAATACCCATATATTACCAAAAAAAAATTGTGAAGAAAAAAATATTTATGAGTTGATTATTGTTTGTATAATATTACCAAGTTTACTCTGCTAAAAAAACAAAAATTTACCAAAAATGGTAACAATCACGTTTGGATTGAATCTGTGTGAGACACACCAAAATATAAAGTTTTTTTAATTGTTTTTCTTAAAAAAAAAATTGGTAGATGCAAATTTCACTATTGTAAACAAATAAAAAAATAGCTTCATTTTTTTCAATTAAATCTCTAGATTAAATTAGGAAAGTGTCTAAATGATTTTTTTTAAAAACTCGGTATCTGACCCATGACCGATTAATTCTGGTAACCATTCTCATATCCGCTAGAGGGGGCCATTTAAAGGCAAATCAAACTCTGTACAGGCTAGCCTACTCAAATTTGCATAAGAGGATTCAAATTTGATACCTTGAGATGATCACATTTCAAGGTGTAAAGCATACACCAATGGTTCGACAAAATTGTTTAAAAATGATATTTAGAAAGAAATATACTTGAACATGTCTTTTTAAGAAACTAAGAATAAGGTTCTTGCTAAATTGTGCCTTGAAGACACGAGCTAAGAAGGTAAAATTATAATTAAAAAAATTAAATTTGTATTGAAAAATAAAATTTTGAACTTTCAAACTAAAAAATACACAACTTCCAAGATTTCATTTATGTGTTTAATTTCTTTATTTGTACTATAAGGACATCTCTATTATATACAAATGTCTTCCTAAAAATCAAAAGTACACATTGCATCTTCATATTCTAAAGACCATTAAAGTCTAATTCACCTCATCTAAAAATCGAAAGTACACATTGCATCTTCATATTCTAAAGACCGTTAAAGTCTAATTCACCTCATAAAAAAGTTTACACATGTGATTTATTTGACAAGACAATGTGTCTATGTAAACATGCATTAATATTTTTATTAATTACCTTATTTATAAGCGGAAAGCTGTAAAAGTCTTATAATGACAAAAGAATAATTGAATTTTTTTATCACTTATTAATCATGTTTCAAAGGCAACCATCAAATTATCATCATTGTTTGATTTCTCAACCAATCAAATGTAGTCATGTACTCTTTGCCTTAACAAGTTGTGTGTGTGTGTGTATGTGTGTGTAGGTACAACAAATATAACTTACTAACAAGCAAAATCTTCAACTTTCATCTAGCATGTTGACGTGACATTTTTTCTTGGGCTTTAATTTTTTCTTTTTTTTTTCGTTTCTCAAACATGAAACATATCATTGATGTCATTACAAGGACCATTGAATTGTTTCTAAAATGCAAGGACCAATGAGTACGAGTATATGATATAACATAACAAGTATGTGTAACATCGCAGTTTAAGTATTAAGAATTTAAAACCTTTTCAACTCAAATGGAGTTTTACTTTAAGATTTGAACTTAAAACATCATAAAAATGACTTTGAATAACTTTATTTAGAAGAAAGATTTACAAAATATTTACATTTACATAAAAGACACCTTTTAAAATATAGCGGATAATGAGACCCTAAACT
This sequence comes from Medicago sativa, assembly GCF_051527215.1. NCBI lineage: Eukaryota > Viridiplantae > Streptophyta > Magnoliopsida > Fabales > Fabaceae > Medicago > Medicago sativa. The sequence continues at coordinate 88,063,616 of NC_140755.1, read as the reverse complement.
AGACTCTACTGTGATCCGGCCTCTGATGATACTTTGAAAATTACTTATACATGATAAATAGAAATAAACATGGGTGAGAGTATGAGTGTATGTCATTGCAAGGACCTTTGAATTGCTTATAAAATTGATTTAATTCAAATTATTTTTGGTCAATTTGTTTTGATAAAAAAAACGGATCCTAAAAATATGTCAGATTATATAGTTGATTTAATTATAATATTACAAACAATATCATTTTTTTTTCTACAAAAGATGCAGAATCATCTTAGCATTTAATGAAATATCAATTATCTAATTGAATGTATTTATTGATTTTCCTTGATTGTGTTTTTCCGATGATGTTAGAGGTTCTTGGTACAAACTCGGATGAAGAAGAAAAAAATTAATTTTGTTTTGAGAAAGAAATAAAAATTAATCTAACAACTAATTATTACATTTGCCATTAAAAATGCCTTTGTTAAATAGGATATCTTTTTTCTTAATTAAATACATTAAATATATAACTTTTAACCTATGATGATCAATAAAATCTCATGTCTTTCATTTTAAATAGTATTCTAGACATTTTTTAAATTAAAAATAGAAAATAATTGATATTTTAAGGATCGTTTCTAATAAGTATTCTTAAGATAAAAATTTATGGAGAAAAAACAAAAAAAAAAACTAGAAGACGTAAACCTAATCTGATAAAAAATTAGGGACATAAATTGAATCCAAGAAAAGAGCTAACATGAACTAAGTTGTATAATCACATTAGGTTAAAAACAACCACATTAATTGACACTACATCTTCGTCAAAATCCTTAAGACATTAGATATATGGATCATCTCATTTATATATTTCTCTTCATCTACTGATGCATTCAATATGGAACTTTAACTTACATATGACACATTAACATCACTCTATTTAGTGTGATTTAATGGATGAAGCTTTATGTTCATTTCTTTCATGAGTAAAGAGAAAGTAAATTAGGAAATGAAAGATGATAAAAAAAAATCTAAACATGAGAAAAATGATAATGAATATCTCCACAATCAAAAGAATACATCATAGAGTTCAGAGCTATGAGGAAGCCTACAATGAATTGGATCATTACATTTGTCTAAGAGAAACCTCACAAATGACATTGACACCACATTTTTATCTAAAATCTTTAGATACATGTATATGAGTCATTTCACTTCTATGTTATTCATCATCTACTCTTCCATCTAATGTAAAATTTTAACTCTCTCTCTCTCTCTCTCTCTCTCTCTCTCCAATGTGCGACTCTGTGTCCATAATTATGTGACATACTACATAGTCAAACAAGGTCACATGGAGGCACAACATGGTCAAAAAGGTGGATTGATGTAATTTAATGGATTGGGGTTTATGTTCCTATCTTTCATGAGAATAGAGATAGAAAAATTAGAAAAAGAAAGAAGATCATGAAAAATAAATTTCAGATTAAGAGATATGATAGTGGTAAAAAAAATAAGAATTGTGTGTTTTGTCCATAAGGTTATAACAAATAGAGTGATTTTATAGTAATTTTATCGGTTTATTGAAGGAGTTTGAGATATTTGGGTAATTAATTTACCAAAAAATTAAACTCAATTAAAAATACGCCACAACATTTAAAAATGTTCAATAAAGATGTATTTTGTCAACTCAACATAACACGTCAACGTTTTTCTATCGTGAAATCCCAACGAAGGCCAAAACTGAAGGAAGTTGAAATAATAGAGATTGATATTATAAAATATTGCATGAAAGCGAACAACATCAAAAAACTTCAATTTAATATAAAAATTATACAAACAACGTTGAAAAAACTAACGAAATAATTCATCAAAATGTTTAGAGTTTCAAGGCCACCAACAATGAGTTAGATCATCACTGTAACGCCCGTCTTAATTATTTACTTAATTTAATGAGGATTTATATATTTATATATATTTATATATTTATATGATTTAAGAATTTAAATAGTTTGCATGATTTATAGATAAATTATGTGATTTTATAGATTGATGTGAAGTATATTGATGTTGTGAAGTTGTTATGTTGGTGTGACTTATTTTATTTTATTATTAAATAAAATAAGATATGATAAATAAAATAAAAATATTAGAAGTGGGGTTGTGTTGTGAGGTGAGTAAGTTTGGTGGTGAGAAGAGAAATAGAAGAAGTGTTATAAATAAGGAAGTTAGGTTTTTAGAAAAGGGGAGAGCCACCGTCACTATTTATCAAAATCAAAATTTAGAACAATTATGCAGCCACCAGCAAGAACAATTCATCTACGAATTCTTCTTTTGATTTCCTAAAATCCACAACAAATCAAGTTTCTAGTGGAAATCTTGGTCCTCTTTGTGTAGCAGTAGCATTGATTAATTCTTCAAAATAATACTCACCAACTGCCTCCACTTACTATATGCCTTATCATGTTATGTTGGTATCTCTCCTTACCCCATGGATTCACGTCCTCCATGAAGCCACAAACACCACCTCTTGATGTTGTCATGTGGTAGCGCCATCCAATCATTAAAGTGCCTTTGTTTCATTTCAATTGAGTGAGTATGACACCTTTCCCTTATTAAAAATTGTTGATATTGACAAAACTCCTTACCACGAGACCTTTAGTACGATTGGAAATTGGATTAAAGTTGCGGTGTGGACTTGTTAAACTGTTCGAGTTTCTTTCTGCCATCACGTTCCGTATATTATGTGAAAGCTTCAATCCAGGTAAGGGTGAGACTAATTTTCAATATTATTAAGAGTATGATTCTATATGATGAATTTAGCATGATCAGGTTAAGTTTTGGTGAGAATTGAGAATTAGGTTTAAGAACAATTTTGATGATTGAACCATGAACAGATGTTAGATTGATGCTAAATTAGTGTACAGAACTCAGATATACCATAAGATGATAATTAGATGTTGAATTGAGGTTAGAATTAGGAGATTAAGTGAAAAGTTGGAATTTTTAGGTTTCTGGCCGTACTGACATTCATCGCTCGCACCTGCGAGCAAGAACACTCGCAACTGCGAGCTAGAACCCAGAACTCGCAACTGCGAGCAATGCAACTCGCAACTGCGAGTGACCTGTGAGCCCGCAACTGCGAGCAGAATAACTTGCCACTGCGAGTAAATACGTAGGAACCCAGAATGCACACTTTGCTCGCCATTGCGAGTGAAGTTACTCGCCACTGCGAGTTAGGCTGTTAGTTGCCCAAAATTGTCCCGATGCGATCCTTTCGCACGTGTAGTCTTGAGATGACCTTAGAAGTAAGTTAGAGAGCTGTTTAGGATGCTTTCATAAGCTCCAGAAGTCTGTTATGGTGACTGAAACTAGAAGTGTTGCTGCATGAATGCTATAATGATGTTTTATGATATTTATATTGATGTAATTAATTCTTTATGTGAATGTTAACACATTCAAGCGTTGTTAATTGTTGTATGTTGCTGCTGTTTTCTGTTGTCGACTGTTAGTGTCTTGAGGTTGCATGAGTCGGTCTATATTGTTGGAATTTAAGAAGTCGTCCGTGATTATGAGTCGTATGAGTTGTACACGTCGTTGTCTAAGTTGTTGGAAGTTGAGTTCATTGCATACTCATTAAAGTTGGGGGCTTTAGGCCCGGCAGCCTTTGTGCTCATTAAAGTTGGGGGCTTTAGGCCCGGCAGCCTTTGTGCTCATTAAAGTTGGGGGCTTTAGGCCCGACAGCCTTTGTGCTCATTAAAGTTGGGGGCTTTAGGCCCGGTAGCCTTTGTGCTCACACGTTGAAGAGCCTATTATGCTCATTTTGTTGTTGATTGGTACCACATGCATTTGCATATCAAGAAGTTTCATGATGTTTAAGTTGTCAAGTTGTTGTTGAGTTGATAGAGTTGCATGGTCTAAGATGAGTTGTGTTGTCAAGTTGTTGTGGAGTTGATAGAGTTGCTTGGTCAAAGATGAGTTGTGTCGTCAAGTTGAGTGTTAAGTTGATTATGATTGTATTTGTTATGAAATGAAAAATATACTGATTGTTAATTGTTGACATGTTATTAATGTTTAAGTTGTTAAATGCATTTTATTGGGTTATATGCTTAATGTATTGATTATGAAATCTCACCCCTTCTGCGTATATGTTGCCTCGACCGTGGGTAATGTGCAGGTAATAAAGATTAGAGGCGTTCATGAGTGGACTTTCAGTTGGTGTCTAGGTGCTCTGATACGTAACGGGATGGGGGCTTGCTTTTACTTCTATTCCTTACGTGTCTCTTTTATGAACTAATTTATGAGATTTTTCAATAAGGCCTGTGTGCCAAGACTTTTAAATGTTGAACTATTTTCCGCTGCAACAGTTTAAGATTTTTCATGATGTTGAATTTGAAGGATAATTATTATTATCTGTTTTGAGATGTTAAAGTAGTGTGTAGCATTCCGTTATGAATTAAATACTCTGATTTTAAATGAAATTTTCAAGTTGGGGAAAACGGGGTGTTACAATTGGTATCAGAGCAGGTCGGTCCGTCCGACCAAGTAGTTGAGTCGCGTTGTGTCGTTTTACAGTTTTGTACCGTATTTAAGTTGTCCTATTGTAGTTTGTTGTTTAACCCTTAGTATGAACTGGTTGGAGTACAACCATGTTCACATTAATTGTTTTAGTAAGTCGGTGTATTTCTCTTCTGCTGAAGAAGAAAGTGGAGCAGAGTTTTGTCTATGTACTTGCAAAAAGTACGGTAAGGATTCTAGGGCTAAGAATCGTATGCTAGGGTTTAGACTGATGATTCGATGCCTTGAGAATGCTCTCAAGAGTAGTATTTATAGCCTGCTATGGGCTTGGGTTTCGGTTGCTTGGTTCCTAAGCAACAGGGGTATTTGTGTATTTTAGGTGGTTTCTAGAGGTTTCTTGAATCTTAGAAGGGCGGTGCCTCAAGGCGAGAGCGCCAAGGTCTCAAGAGCCCTTATTGAGGGCGCCTGAGCCCTTCTGGAGGTCTTAGAGCCTTTCTGGAGGGCTTTTAAGCCTTTAGGAATATTATGACGGTTCACAGCCCCCCAAGCACGAGTCTTGGGACAAGGCGAAGTGATGACAACATGGGACTGGATCTCCTAGAGATCATTAAGTCTTTAGAAAGTTTTTGGTGGTTCACAGCCCCCCAAGCACGAGTCTTGGGACGAGGCGAAGTGTTTGAATTTCTTAATGCTTTTTCCTTTGGGCGTTGTCGTCCGAACTTGGAGAAACCCCCTAGGGTGATTTTATGTTTTCTTTATAGACCTCCATGGAGTATCTATTCGAATTGTTTTTATAGGTTGATCACTCACAGCCCCCCAAGCACGAGTCTTGGAACAAGGCGAAGTGGTTTGTATCGTTGTGACGAGTTTACTTTTTTATGGCGATTCCTCATTAAATTTGCGTCGGTTTTGTTTGCTGAATTCGTTTTTGGAGATTTACATAAACGATTTTATTACTTTTGATGCTTCGGCTATTTGCAACAATTTGAATTTTGTCGTGCTTATTTTCTCGTATGCTCCGGTGACTGTGCGAGCTCAGATTCTCAACATTTGGCGTGATGTCCTGGCGGCTTTTGTTTTACACTTCCAACTCTGATGACTGGGAAGACTTTTTATTTTACACTTCCAACTCTGATGGAAGGCACCTCCTACTCTGAAGGAGGACTTTTGCTTCCCACTCTGAGGGAAGACTTTTTATTTTACACTTCCAACTCTGATGGAAGGCGCCTCCTACTCTGAAGGAGGACTTTTGCTTCCCACTCTGAGGGAAGACTTTTTATTTTACACTTCCAACTCTGATGGAAGGCGCCTCCTACTCTGAAGGAGGACTTTTGCTTCCCACTCTGAGGGAAGACTTTTTATTTGACACTTCCAACTCTGATGGAAGGCGCCTCCTACTCTGAAGGAGGACTTTTGCTTCCCACTCTGAGGGAAGACTTTTTATTTTACACTTCCAACTCTGATGGAAGGCGCCTCCTACTCTGAAGGAGGACTTTTGCTTCCCACTCTGAGGGAAGACTTTTTATTTTACACTTCCAACTCTGATGGAAGGCGCCTCCTACTCTGAAGGAGGACTTTTGCTTCCCACTCTGAGGGAAGACTTTTTATTTGACACTTCCAACTCTGATGGAAGGCGCCTCCTACTCTGAAGGAGGACTTTTGCTTCCCACTCTGAGGGAAGACTTTTATTTTACACTTCCAACTCTGATGGAAGGTTAGGCGAGTTGTTGTGTCGACCCAGCCAGAGCCTTTATCAAGGTTGGCGTTGTGGGGCTCGTGGATCCTTTATCTTCGTGCCATTGGTAAGTGAATTCTGTTTGCATAATAGAAGAAGAAAAAAAAAATGCGGAGAGAGTCATATATATGAAAAAAGGAAAGGGCGCCTCGTTAAAAGCCTGCAAAACAAATCTCAAAGGTTGAGAAAGGTTAGAATAACTTCGTGTTTCATCTTTATGTTCTTAATGGTGGGACGATTGCTTCCTTGCATTTTTAATCATGGCACCTTGTTTGGTGAGTTCTTCTTGTTTTGTTTAACCTCGCCCTTGGCGGGCTTGTCTTCCTTCCAAACTTTATTCATCTGAAATATAACGTTATTTCCGAACTTCCAAAGTAAATAAATAAATAAAAGAGTTTTAATCATTTGCAATTTATTCATCTGAAATATAACGTTATTTCCGAACTTCCAAAGTAAATAAATAAATAAAAGAGTTTTAATCATTTGCAATTATATTTAATGGGAACTAACTGTTCTTTGTCTTCTTTTATTTAGCTCGCCTACGCTTTGTACTCCTCTTCCTTTTCCTCTCCACTCTTCTAATTGAATTCCTCGCCTATTAACTTATCATTCTCCCATTAAATCTGAACTAACTCGCTCACTCCATTATTTTCTATGTCTTTTCTTCAACAAAAAGTCTCTTCCTAAACCTTTTAGTAGAAATACCGAATTTAATACAACTAAGCTTCCTTTATCATATAGCAGAAGTAGAACCGTGCCTCCAAAATTAGTAACAGTGGGAACATGGTTAATTTGAAACTAATTGAATAAGTGCTATCTTGGCCTTAAATCACCGATGAAGATAGAGAAAGAGAGGAAGTACCTTGGCAAAGGTAGTGTTCAATGAAATTTAATGGAACAATAGTACTTAATACAAGATGGCTTCAAGGGAGCTGTTTTTGTAGAACTCGCCATGTTATCGCACCGTTGGAGCTAATTCACCAACCAATTTTATTGCAATTTATAAACTGATGTTGATGTGGATGAGTGCTACTTCACCAAGCCTGCCGCTTTCGTTGACGTCCTCGCCCGACCTTGTTATGTTGAATTCCTTTTACAAAGATGTTACACACATACTTGAACAAGTCATGTTAGCCACTTTCAAATCAATTGTCAAACTCTTTAAATACGACTTATATACAAAAAATTATGATGATAACAGGCTATGCGTATTGGCGATTACATCATCGTTAATCTTAAATATAAAGTTACTTTCGAACTTCTAAAATAAAGGCGTCTCCATCATCCTATTTAATAAGAACTAATTACTCCTTGTCTTCTCTTAATAATTCGCCCAAATTTTCTACTCCCCTTCCGACATTTTTCATTCTACTGCTAATCTTCTTATTTGATTATCTTGTGCTCTTAAACCTTTTCTCTCTTTTATTAGATTGGAAACTAAGTTTTCCCGCTACTTCCTTACTAGCTCGCCTATTTCGTTCTTTTATTTTATACTCCTTCTCTTCTTCCTACTAACTTGAATTCTAATTTGCTTGGTATTTTATTTTGTATGTCTTTGTTTCCTCCCATAAAGTTGGAACTAAATTTTCTGCTCATCTTCATTCTTCTATGTGGGTCTAGTGCTACTAGTCTTTATCTATATTTTTTACTAAACAGTTTAGTTCAGTTTGCAAAGTAAATTGTACATGGAAGGGGTTCCCAGAAAAGAGAGGTGGGTCACTCGGACCTCTTAAATACCAAGGCTTTCCTCGCCAGAAACCCTCACATGTGACCTTTTAACTTTACTTCTGCCATGGGATACCTAGAGTAGTCTTTTTTTAATAACTTGATTCTACCTCTTGTGCTTTACTCATCATCCTTTCTTCATTACATTGTAACCAATCTGCCCATTATCCTAATTTTATTCTTCTACTTATTCGCCCATCAGAATAAATACAAAAACATGGTTGCGCAAACAATAGGTTATTGAAGAATAACAGCAAGTCAACATATTATGTGTATGCGCCCTAAAAATAATCTCAAAATAAATGAAGCAGTCACCTCATAGAACTAAATACATGCGGCATCAGCTTGTTGACATGATAGATTAAAAATGTTTTGGATATACAATCGTTCTACGTGTAAAGATTAGAAAGATAAACCTGTTTGTTAATTTTCTTCCGATGGCGTCGTTCTGTCAGCTCTACCCCTTTGTTTTTAGACGAGAAGGGGGGGTTCATACTGTCGGCAATTAACATCAGTGCACCAATTCTCCGTTTCCAATTTGTTCAATTCTTTATAGATTTTGTTTATCTGACACAAAACAATCATATGCCTTTTCGGCGAAGGGTTATAACAGCTGAACTACCACTACCATATGCTTTAGCGTCTTGATTTTGCCCTTATTGTCTAAACAAGCCATAGCAATATGAGTGGAATATAACTTAGTAAGAGGAAAATGAATGAGTAGCATAATCGATAGACAAAGGAACTATATTCAATTAAACATTATCATGATGTTACGACATGTAGGCATAAAGTAACTCAGCCTTCTTTAGGTAAAGAAACAAAAGTGTATGGACTACGCCTCCATGAGGAAGAAAGGGACATCTCAATACTATGTGTTATAACATCATTTATTCATTGACAGGTCGCCAAAAAACATCTGTATGGAGGACTAGTCACAATTAACTCACAAAAATTACAACAATGGTAGAATATGCATCTCATAAAATCATTCAACCGAAACTAGGCATATTAAACTGTATTGACAAATTAATGGATTTCAACTGACAATAACAGTTAGTGATCAAAGCGACGACAATTCACAATAGCCACTTGTAATCTCATAATAGCTTACCACACGTCAAACCTGATTTCAAATATGTATGGCCCGAACTTTGACGGCGGATAGATCACTTGATCGGTAAAATCTCGTGTCTTCAAAACGGCGTAATTGTTCCAACTTTAATCTTGGTGAAGAGTGCCACTTTCGTTGAAATCCTCGTCCAACCTTGCTTTGTAGAATTTTCCTTATAAAGATATCACACACATAGTGTGAACAAATCATGTTAGCTGCGTTCATATTAATTGTAAAAACTCCTATAATATCATATACACAGTTTGTATACGAAAATTTAGAGACACAGAGCGTATGATTTCTTTTCCGAAAAGTGGAAGATCACGCAAAATAGTATTGATTCTTGTCAAAATTAATTAGTCCTTTTTGGTATATGCTCGCTCTGATGATCGAACATAGACAACATATATTAAAAAACAAACAAAGTTTAAACTGGGCAAAGCAATCATCCCCTAATTGAATATGCAACCTTTTAACACAATTATTTTCATAATAATAATGCTAGAATAACAGTATATATTATATGACAGAGAGAGATGTTTCAACGATTTTAATTCGTCTTCCATCAAAATATGAAAGTAGCAATCCTATAAATTTATTTAGGGTCCTTAAAGGCATGAAGATAACACAAGTAACAAAGCTTCGTGAAACAATGGAATAATGAGAGTACAAGGAATAAGCCTCGAACAAATAATTACTAGGAATAAGAAACATGAATTTATAGGAAAGAGAAAATGATACCATGAATAATAATTACTAGGATTAAAATTAATAAGAACCAAAAACGCTTACGTATGAGGTATATTAGATACCCAATTGGAATCTAAAGCACGCATTGATTGGATTACCATTCATGAGAATCAAACGATCACGTAGCAGATTGAAAAATAAAAAATCGAAGAGAAAACCTGGCGAAACATTCATGCGGGAAACACGATGACAAAATTGAAAGGAGGCGTGGTGAAACCACCGCGGCGGCGATCTAGTGATTTGGAAGGATTTTAGGGTTTCCAAATCGTGATTTTCGATTTAGAAACGTGGTCAAGGTTAGTTTTACCTTTTCCCACAGACGGTGCCAACTGTACTTGCAAAAAGTACGGTAAGGATTCTAGGGTTAAGAATCGTATGCTAGGGTTTAGACTGATGATTCGATGCCTTGAGAATGCTCTCAAGAGTAGTATTTATAGCCTGCTATGGGCTTGGGTTTCGGTTGCTTGGTTCCTAAGCAACAGGGGTATTTGTGTATTTTAGGTGGTTTCTAGAGGTTTCTTGAATCTTAGAAGGGCGGTGCCTCAAGGCGAGAGCGCCAAGGTCTCAAGAGCCCTTATTGAGGGCGCCTGAGCCCTTCTGGAGGTCTTAGAGCCTTTCTGGAGGGTTTTTAAGCCTTTAGGAATATTATGACGGTTCAGTCTACTAAGCAGCTGAAGCAGTTAGCACATGATGGAATTCTGATGTTTCCGTTGATGGCGTCACTGTCAATTGAGAATCAAGCAGTGAGTGATAAGTTGAAATTGTGTTGCAGCTGGTAGTGGTATTGCAGTTGATCCATCTAAAGTTGAAGCAGTATCACAATGGGAGACTCCTAAGTCGGTTACAGAGATTAGAAGCTTCTTGGGATTGGCTGGATATTACAGAAGATTTATAGAAGGATTTTCTAAGTTGGCACTTCCATTAACGCAATTTACTTGTAAGGGTAAGACCTTTGTGTGGAATGTTCATTGTGAGAACAGTTTTAATGAATTGAAGAAGCGTATGACGACGGCTCCAGATTTGATTTTGCCAAACCTGATGAACCTTTTGTGGTGTATTACGATGCGTCCAAGTTGGGCTTAGGTGGTGTACTCATTCAGGATGGTAAGGTGGTTGCTTATGCAACAAGACAGTTAAGAATTCATGAACGAAATTACCCTACTCATGATCTTGAATTAGCTGCAGTTGTATTTGTGCTTAAGATTTGGAGACATTACTTGTATGGTTCGAGATTTGAGGTGTTTAGTGATCACAAGAGTTTGAAGTATTTGTTTGATCAGAAAGAATTGAATATGCGACAACGAAGGTGGCTCGAATTGTTGAAGGATTATGATTTTAGTTTGAATTACCATCCGGGTAAAGCTAATGTTGTTGCAGATGCCTTAAGTAGGAAGAGTCTACATATGTCTGCTATGATGGTGAAGGAATTTGAATTGCTTGAACAGTTTAGAGATATGAGCTTAGTTTGTGAAATGTCATCTCGAAGTGTTAAGTTAGGAATGCTGAAAATTGATAATGATTTCTTAAAGGATATTGTAGACCAAGATTTTCGGGTGTCAATCCATTGATCGGACTTGAACCTTCAATCTACCGGACTTGCTCGATTTTATTCTTGGGAAGGGAAAAATGAGATTGAAAAACCCTTTTTGGATCCGGAGGTCGGTTACGATTCGGGAAGGTGTTAGGCACCCGCGTCGTTCACGGTACTCCGTGAGAACCTCTTTCTAACTTTATTTTATTTGAAAATTTATTGATTAAAGTATGAGTGAAAGAATGGAGGGAGAAGAAGTAGGAGTTTTGGTTATTTTTATTTGATCGATTTGAAAGGATTAAAGCCTCTGCCTACGTACCCTTAAAGGGATCAAAACCGTCGTAGTTCGCTCTCAAAAATATTTTTTTTGTGGGTTATGTTGATTTTAATTATTTTGAAAATGGTTTTAAGAAGGGTTGCGAGACCTCAAGGTATAGAAGAATAAAATAGGAGTGAGGTTGTTTCATTTTATTTATGAAATTTAGTTTAAGTTTAATTAAGATTCATTTAGGAATTTGATTAAGAAAATAAAAGAAAAATCTCTTGGATTTGGATCCAAGGTTTATTAAGAAAATAATTTGACTTTTGAATTTTTGAGATAAAAATGATTTTTCTAAATAACGGAAAGCTAACGTAATAACGTGAAAAATAAAGCGAGCGTAAGGCGATAAATCAAGTGATAGTGTCGGTGCAAGTGTCGGTGCTTGTGTTACCTACATTATTACAAAAATTCCTAGGTACAATCTATGGCCTCTTTGTCAAGCTACAAACCAATAATAAGAATATACATCCATTTCCTAGTTATACACACTAATATCATGGAATTTAAATAAATTGCAAGAAGAAGAAAAATGCAAGAGATTATACTAGAATTAAAGCAAGCAAGATAATAAGAAAGCTTAGAGGTACGACATACTAGGATGACTTATCAAAGAAAATGCATGATGTTGAAGTTTTAAGGAAATGCATGAAGTAGAAATTGAACCATTAAAACAGAACCAACACAAGATATTATAGAGTAAAAAACATTTAAAATGCATGAAGTAGAAATTGAAAGATTTAAAGCAAAATTGACAAGAGGTATCATGGAGTGAAAAATTGTAAGAATGTTTGGTGAAACCACAACCAAAAGATGCATAAAGTGATTTTAAAGCCAACATATAAACTAACAATAATGCATGATGTTGAAGTATCAAAGAAATGCATGTAGTAAAAATTGAAGTGATAAAGCAAAATTATCAAAGAATATTATAGAGTAAAAAAATACTTAAAATGCGTGAAATGTTTCTTTTAAATATCAAAGCAAAATGAAATAAAGCATCATGAAAGTTAAAGTGTTAAAAAGGTGCAAGAATTATGTCACAAAATGAGTTCAAAAATGTTTTGAAAGAAGTAGAATAAAATATGATGCAAGATGGGGGTGCAGGAGCATCTCAGGGGGTGTATAAAGAAAGCAGGAAAACAGCAAGGATGTTACTGGGTCTAGTAAACCGAAAATGGGCTTGGGTTAAGCCTTGCAAGCTGGAGCGGGTTAACTCAGTGGGTATGGGTCTGGATTAATGGGTTAGCATATATATGGTGGCTGTTAAACAATTGACAAGAAAATTATTTTCCTCCAAAAAAAACGTGTTCACTCCCTCTCTCACTAAAAGGGTTCAGCATCGCCCCCTTCCTTCATGCTCTTCTTCTCTCAAATTTTGTTTTAAAATCAACATGACTCCTTTAAACAACACAAGGAATTGATGGGATGATTCAAAGTTAAACAAAACACAAACATCAAGCCTCAGTTAAAACGAAAAACATCTCCAATAACAAAGCAAGACACTGATCTGGATTTAGAAAGCCATTTACAGGTAATTTTGTTCAAAAACGAAGCAAGATTCATATGTTACAGACAGATTCAAAGCAACTATGAGTAAAAGATTGAAGGAAACCAAACCTTAGGGTTAGATCGGAGAAGAAAGGGGTTTGCGAAGGAAAACTTCTAACTGGAAATCGATATAGCTCGCACCACTTCCGATCTGCCTCGCCGTTACCTCGCTAATAGATCCTAACATTGGATTCGGCTGTGTTGTGGTGGCTTGAATCCGGTTCGGTTCCTCTTTAATGCGGGTCTCCTTCCTTTTTGTATCGACCTGTAATTGTTCTTGTGCTTGGATCCCGTTTCACCCTCTTCTTACTTCACGTTTCATGAACTCAGTCTGCTGTTCCTGGTAATTGTTGTTTGAGATCGAAAATCAATGTTATGTTAGGGTGATTGATGGAGCCGATTTGTGTTTTGGTGTATTGATGTTGTTGTTCGATTCAATTTGTGTTAATGAAGATTGTTGGTTTTGAAGCTCGAATTCATCACTGTTGGTGTTGGTTTTGAGAAATTTGAGTAACTATGAGTTTTAATCTGGGTTCACATTGTTCATGCTGGGTTCATGTATTTTTGTGAGATTTTTGTGATTTGATTTGAAAAAGGAAAGAAGAATGAGAAAATTGTTGTTTGCGTTGGGGCTGCAACGCTGCTTTTTGCGTGTGTGATTCTGTGCCTCCTTTGGAAATTGTCCAGCCCCCCCTTTGCCAATGATTGGCACCACTACTTATAGCAAAAAAACTAGGTTAAGACTAGTGATTGGTTTGGACAAAAATACCCTCTCAAAGGGACCTATGCTACTTGACCAACAAGATACTAAAGATATTTGGACCTTGGACTAAAATTAAACAAAAAAATATATTGACAATGATAAAAAAGGAAACGAAAATTACATTAAAAATAAAAAGAAAAAGAGTTAAAATAAAATAAAATACTAATAACTAAAATAAAAACGCAAGATATAATAAAAATGATAATAAAACATAAAAATGTCCCTTAGGGATCGAAATGAGGTATTTCAAAATAACTAACTGCCGAAAATTCTGTTTGAGACGACGAAATTACTCGACGTTAAAAGTACGAATAAAAATGGTAAATACAAAGAAAAGTGGTCAAAATTTGGGGTATGACAGATGCCCCTATTTAAGTTTCTTCGTCACGAAGATTTGAAAGAAGACTTTTAAATCGATGGGTCGAAGAGACTTAAATACTAAGTACACCGAATTTTGACCAGTCAAAAAGCTGAGAATGCGATGAATACAATGATATGAATGCATGCGATGCGAGTATGAATGCAAAGACGACGGAAATAAACTGACTGGCGAACAAACTGATAAGTAGCACTGGGGAGATAAAGCTTGACTATTACCGACTTCCGTGGTAAAGACGAACATACAGAAGATAAAGCTTGAACGGAACATAAAGCTCAAACGGAAGATAAAGCTTGGACTGAAGATAAAGCTCAGACGGAAGATAAAGCTTGAGACGGAAAATAAAGCTTGAGACGGCAAATAAAGCTTGAGACGGAAAATAAAGCTTAAGGCAGAAAGTAAAGCTTGTCCATTACCGACAGCCCATGGTAAGGACGAAAATACAGAAGATAAAGCTTGTCTATATTGATTAGTATTGACAAAGTGATTATTGGATGGGATCTACCACTTGAACACAAACTGATTGGTGACATTTATGAATTAAACGCCTTGAGGATGACCTTTTCATGTATTGGATTAGGGACGCCTCTTGAACACAAGCTGGGGACGACATATTAAGGGAATGACAGGTAAACACAAGCTGTCCGTGGTTTGGGACTGACCATTTGAAGCAAAATAAACGTTTGCAAGAATCCACTCGGCTTTTGATGAAGGGTTTGCGAGAATCCACTCGGCTTTTGATGAACGGTTTGCGAGAATCCACTCGGCTTTTGATGAATGGTTTGCGAGAATCCACTCGGCTTTTGATGAACGGTTTGCGAGGATACACTCGGCTTTTGATGAAAGGTTTGCGAGGATACACTCGGCTTTTGATGAAAGGCTTGCGAGCATACACTCGGCTTTTGATGAAAGGTTTGCGAGAATACACTCGGCTTTTGATGAACGGTTTGCGAGGATACACTCGGCTTTTGATGAAAGGTTTGCGAGAATACACTCGGCTTTTGATGAAAGGTTTGCGAGAATCCACTCGGCTTTTGATAAAAGTTGGCCAGAATCCACTGGGCTTGGTAAGAGTTCGCCTTTGATAAAAGTTGGCCATAATCCACTAGGCTTGGTAAGAGTTCGCCGGAATCCACCGGGCTTACAGTGAATGACATCTCTGGACCAGACACACTGGGGTAGACGCTTTTATGAGATACAGTTGAAATAAGACACGAGGTGGTAAATGCAATCATGTATAAATGATATTTGTATGCAAGCAATATGTGCATGAATGTTTATATGCATGATTATATGTATGAATGAATGTATGAGTATATGAATGTAAGAATATATGACTGTATATGACAGGTGAACTTGATGAAACAAAAGAGGATAGGTAAGATGAGAGATAGATTGACACCGCAGTACAAACACTCGGCAATCTTCATTGGGGATAACATTACTGGAGATGAGTTAAACACTGTCAGGGTAAAGCTCATACTCAGACCACTGGTGGGGGAACAACCCATAACCACACCACTAAAGTGAGAATGCCCCATGATCAAACCGCTTGGAGACAGAATGCCCCATAATCAAACCACTTGAGGGGAGAAAGCCCACTAATCAATCCTCTTGGGGAAACAGTTCATCAATCAACAATTTGGCAGAAGTCGCCATTTCTAAGGGATAAAATACATAAGTCACAGATGGGAGACACCGTCAATTAAACCATAGGCAGGAGTCGCCATTCATCAAATCACCGGCAAAAGTCGCTATTTCTCAGGATAAAACCCATCAATCAACCATTCTGGCAAAAGTCGCCACTCGTAAGCCAGCACAAAGTGCATTCTTTCCATTTGGCCCACTTGAACTGTGATACCTCTGTCTTTTTATTCATTTTTTGTATTGTTTTTTTTTTTTTTTTTTGAAAGTCCCTAACTTTTGCCTGGATCGCCCTTTCAGGTTTTCAATCCACCGGAAGTATATATATTTTTTTTATGCCCCTAATTTTTGCCTGGACCGCCCATTCGGGTTTTCAGTCCACCGGGACGCTCATTTTTGCCTAAGCCGCCCTTTCGGGTTTTCAACTTAGCGAGCTTTTTCTTATTTGTATTCTTTTTTCTCTCTTTTTTTTTTGACAGAGGTCATCTCACAGCTTTTGGTCATGCTTACCTTGCAGAGTTTAACTGTCCTTGGGACGAATGTTGATGTATGCTTCTCTTACTCATAAGTTCAAAGAAGATGTACCTGTCGTTTATTCTTTTCAAAGGACATTAAAAAAGATTTTTTTTATTTTTTGCTTTAAGTATTCACATCAAAAATAGAAGAAAATTATGCAAACAGAATAAATGAGAATTTCAAATAAATGGGCATAGGCTCAAATTAGATGTAAAGGAGTGGTGACCTACCAAAGGCGTGGTTCCACAGATTTTAAAAAAGTTTTGGAAAATGGTAATTATATGGAAAAGGTACATTGAACACAATAACCGCTATGCTCTCTAGCAATTTTGAATTTCAATGTTCCGAGTCTTTGACTTGCAGATGCTTTAGATCAGAGGCCTTTTGACAGTTGAGATGCCCCAGATGAATCATACTTGATTTGATGAAGATGCCTTGCCATAAGTCGGAAGTCTTTTGACGACTGGAATGCCCCAAGTGAGTCATGTCCGACCAGATGCAGTTACTTTGTCATAATCCTTAACTTTTGCATAGGTCGCCCTTGCGGGTTTCAACCTATCAGGATAAACACATTTTTTTTTTGTCTCTAACTTTTGCATGGACCGCCCTTTCGGGTTTTCAATCCATCGAGACGCTCTTTTTTGCCTAAGCCGCTTTTTCAATTTGCGACTTATCGAGCTGATTTTAACAAAGTATTTCTTGACTGCATTGGCATTCACAGGACATACAAGTTTGTCACCATGCTTTTGTAATTAGGCATTCCTTTGCCCCTGGAATCAACATATTTTTGAGCACAAAGCCACTTTCTTGACATTCACGGGGACGAGCCTTCTTTGTCGAATACTTGCTTTATCCTTTCGATATAACTGTCCATGGCACACGGCAGTAACACTTTTAAATTCAATCAAGCTTGGCTTTCATTGGAACTTCTGTTGCCGGGACTTTGACCTCCATGTAAAGCATTGCCTTTATATTGTGTACTGAGGGATGGTGGGGGGGTTGCCCCTGTTAAAATGTGCACATCTCGTGCCAGTCTTTGTACATGAATGTCCTCTTTTGGACAATCTTTCTTGATATCTGCAGCTTCAACGGCCAAAATGCCCCAGTAGGCAATATATCTCATTAGGAAACTTTCACCCTCCTTTTCTTCAGTTTCGGATACAAGGAACTCAAAGTTGAGAGAGAGTACAGGGTTTAAGTGTTCAACGGGTTTATTAATGCATGATTTGATTATTGATATAAACATGACGATTATGCAGATATGTGGAAATGATTAAAAGAAAATTTTTGGTTTTTTTGTATTACCATTTTTCCAGAAAAAGCACAATAATAAAAACAAAGTCGGGATCAAAGTGACTTTTTAATTAATGATGAAAATACATAAAGCAAAAAGCCCTAAACAAAGTTCAATTTCGTCTCGGGTGGGACGAAAGGATTTTTTTTGTTTTGAAAAACATAAAGCAACAAACATACATATTAATTGATCAAATGAGTAATAGAAATAAACATCAACTAAGACCCAATTTCAGCTAAACATTTCAAGTGTCAACCTTAGATACCAAGAGCCGATATCAGATTAACTTGCACATTCGAATTCAAACTCTTCCAAAGGTATGAGGTTTTTTCGGATCAACTTCTGAACTATCTTCTGAAATGCAAAACATTGTTCAATATCGTGACCTGCTGCCCCTTGATGGAAGGCACAAGAGAGATCAGCTCTATACCCTGCTGGCAATATTGTTGGTACTGAAAGAGGTGCCTTGGTGTGGATCAAATTCCTTTCAAGCAACCTTGGGAACAAATCTGCATACTTCATAGAAATGGGATCAATATGAGTTCTTGGAGCCTGTTGTCGAGGCTGTTGTTGATATTGCTGAAATTGGGGTTGACAACCCGAACTTTGAACAACATTTGTGACAGGCATAACAGCGGTAACATGGTGATAAGCCAGATACTGTTGTTGAGGCTGACTTTCCACCAAACTCATTTCCTGGTCTTCCTCCTCTAAACCATCAGTGGGAACAATTTCTTTGATCAAATGTCCTTTTCGAACCCAGTCTTCAATACGCATGCCCGCGGTCATCATATCCGCAAAATCGCCAGATGCACTTGCAAGCATATGCTTAAAATAGAACGGATCCAGTGTTTCCAGGAAAATCTCCGTCAATTCTTTCTCTTCTAGACGTGGACGAACTTGTTCAGCGAAATCTCTCCAACGTTGGGCATAAGCTTTGAAGGATTCATTATCATTCTTGGTCATTGCCTGCAGTTCCTTTCTGTTTGGGGCCAAGTGCAAGTTGTAGTTATATCGCTGAACGAAAGCCTCGCACAAATCCTTGAAAGTTTTGATATCATCCTTGCTCAGACCCATGTACCATATTAGTGAGGCACCGGTCAAACTATCTTGGAAACAGTGGATAAGGAGTTCATCATTACCTATTTGAGCAGACATCTTTCTCACGTACATTACCAAATGAAGCTCAGGGCAAGTATTCCCTTTGTACTTCTCAAAATCAGGGACCTTGAATTTGGGTGGTATAACGACATTAGGAACCAAGCAAAGGTCATAAGCATTTTTCCCAAACAGTTCTTTCCCACGAAGAGATTTCAATTCCAACTGTATTCTGTCAAACTTTCCTTCCAGTTCAGCTATCCGGTCGTATGCAACCACATTTTCTGAGTGATGGATTGACCCAGGGCCCTGCCGAGTAGTATGAATCAAAGGAGCTGAGTAGGTCATAGCAGCTTGAGGGATCAAAGGGCCTAATTGAGGGATAGGCATTGTCTGTTGCACAAATGGAGCTTGAACCTTAGAGACATCAGGACGAAATACTTCACCAGAACTTAAAGGTGTACTCCAAAGATAACCTTCCAGCATAGCATGTTGAGGAGTACTAGCAAACACTGTTGAAATCGGGGTAGTGGAAGCAACCGTCTGAGCTTGAGTGCTGCCGATAGGAAGAGACAATGGCTGGCTCTGTGCAACCGTCATCAAAGATACCAAGTTCCTCAAAATCTCATTTTCGGCCCGGAGGGTTGTCACCTCTTCACGAAGCTTGTGGTTCTCTTGTTCAAGATGATGCATTCTGATTTGCACGAGTGTTGTAGATGCGGGTAGACTGATGGATTGACCTTTTGCAGAAAGAACCAAAGTATGAGACACAGACTAGAACTATGAATGCAACATGATGCATGATATGTTTATGCAAAAAAAATGTACAATATTTTTGTTATCGAAGGATTTATCAAGGTAAATTGTAAACACTGCAGGTGAACATGGTTTCATTTTGAAGATTTGTAAAGATATTGCAATAGGTTCCCTTTTTCAAAAGGTAAGAACGAACCCAAGGAAGAAGTTCTTAACAAAAGCAAAAGCTTAGTTGAGATTTTTGAAATTGTATTGCCTGGTGTTCATTCTTACAAGGCCCATTCCTTTGATGTTTACAAGAAGCTTGGCTAAATCCTTCAATATTTTTTTTTTGGATGAAAAAAAAAAAAAAAAAAAAAGTTTATGGATGAATGCATGTATGCATGATTATGCAAGGAATACATGATGGAGCTTAAGGACAATAACGTCATTTGGTAAGGACTATGGTTTCTATTTGCACAAGTAACAAGGGTTCTACCAAGGTTCCCGAATTACAACCGCCACAGAACTTTATCGGATACCGTGACAACACCCGGTCCAATAACGTTCGTAGGAAAGTCTAGTTCGAGCGTAACATTGCAAGTGAACTAATACCGAGACATCACCCGGTTTAGCCACCCGCGTTACGTCCTAAAAAGGCCAAGATGGGTTAAGGGTTACTAAAGGTCCTTAGCGTACAAACGGAAACTTAAAAGCAATAGAGTCTAAGCGTGACAACACCCGCCGACATATATCACTTTTAAGCTCCTCCGCCAAGTGTGGTTATCTCACATGTAACAAGACACGAGAATACTCTCGGTATGCCACTATGAGTTTACCACTCCTATCTTATGTTTCGCTCAAGCCCGGGTATAGAGCTTATTTTCTCACCCCTCACGTAACAAAGTAAAAATATATACAAAATAATAAAGCATAAAAGATAAAGGAAGAAAGGTGGGCTTAACCCGCATAGGATCCCCAGTGAAGTCGCCATTTTTGTAGACCAAGATTTTCGGGTGTCAATCCATTGATCGGACTTGAACCTTCAATCTACCGGACTTGCTCGATTTTATTCTTGGGAAGGGAAAAATGAGATTGAAAAACCCTTTTTGGATCCGGGGGTCGGTTACGATTCGGGAAGGTGTTAGGCACCCGCGTCGTTCACGGTACTCCGTGAGAACCTCTTTCTAACTTTATTTTATTTGAAAATTTATTGATTAAAGTATGAGTGAAAGAATGGAGGGAGAAGAAGTAGGAGTTTTGGTTATTTTTATTTGATCGATTTGAAAGGATTAAAGCCTCTGCCTACGTACCCTTAAAGGGATCAAAACCGTCGTAGTTCGCTCTCAAAAATATTTTTTTTGTGGGTTATGTTGATTTTAATTATTTTGAAAATGGTTTTAAGAAGGGTTGCGAGACCTCAAGGTATAGAAGAATAAAATAGGAGTGAGGTTGTTTCATTTTATTTATGAAATTTAGTTTAAGTTTAATTAAGATTCATTTAGGAATTTGATTAAGAAAATAAAAGAAAAATCTCTTGGATTTGGATCCAAGGTTTATTAAGAAAATAATTTGACTTTTGAATTTTTGAGATAAAAATGATTTTTCTAAATAACGGAAAGCTAACGTAATAACGTGAAAAATAAAGCGAGCGTAAGGCGATAAATCAAGTGATAGTGTCGGTGCAAGTGTCGGTGCTTGTGTTACCTACATTATTACAAAAATTCCTAGGTACAATCTATGGCCTCTTTGCCAAGCTACAAACCAATAATAAGAATATACATCCATTTCCTAGTTATACACACTAATATCATGGAATTTAAATAAATTGCAAGAAGAAGAAAAATGCAAGAGATTATACTAGAATTAAAGCAAGCAAGATAATAAGAAAGCTTAGAGGTACGACATACTAGGATGACTTATCAAAGAAAATGCATGATGTTGAAGTTTTAAGGAAATGCATGAAGTAGAAATTGAACCATTAAAACAGAACCAACACAAGATATTATAGAGTAAAAAACATTTAAAATGCATGAAGTAGAAATTGAAAGATTTAAAGCAAAATTGACAAGAGGTATCATGGAGTGAAAAATTGTAAGAATGTTTGGTGAAACCACAACCAAAAGATGCATAAAGTGATTTTAAAGCCAACATATAAACTAACAATAATGCATGATGTTGAAGTATCAAAGAAATGCATGTAGTAAAAATTGAAGTGATAAAGCAAAATTATCAAAGAATATTATAGAGTAAAAAAATACTTAAAATGCGTGAAATGTTTCTTTTAAATATCAAAGCAAAATGAAATAAAGCATCATGAAAGTTAAAGTGTTAAAAAGGTGCAAGAATTATGTCACAAAATGAGTTCAAAAATGTTTTGAAAGAAGTAGAATAAAATATGATGCAAGATGGGGGTGCAGGAGCATCTCAGGGGGTGTATAAAGCAAGCAGGAAAACAGCAAGGATGTTACTGGGTCTAGTAAACCGAAAATGGGCTTGGGTTAAGCCTTGCAAGCTGGAGCGGGTTAACTCAGTGGGTATGGGTCTGGATTAATGGGTTAGCATATATATGGTGGCTGTTAAACAATTGACAAGAAAATTATTTTCCTCCAAAAAAAACGTGTTCACTCCCTCTCTCACTAAAAGGGTTCAGCATCGCCCCCTTCCTTCATGCTCTTCTTCTCTCAAATTTTGTTTTAAAATCAACATGACTCCTTTAAACAACACAAGGAATTGATGGGATGATTCAAAGTTAAACAAAACACAAACATCAAGCCTCAGTTAAAACGAAAAACATCTCCAATAACAAAGCAAGACACTGATCTGGATTTAGAAAGCCATTTACAGGTAATTTTGTTCAAAAACGAAGCAAGATTCATATGTTACAGACAGATTCAAAGCAACTATGAGTAAAAGATTGAAGGAAACCAAACCTTAGGGTTAGATCGGAGAAGAAAGGGGTTTGCGAAGGAAAACTTCTAACTGGAAATCGATATAGCTCGCACCACTTCCGATCTGCCTCGCCGTTACCTCGCGAATAGATCCTAACATTGGATTCGGCTGTGTTGTGGTGGCTTGAATCCGGTTCGGTTCCTCTTTAATGCGGGTCTCCTTCCTTTTTGTATCGACCTGTAATTGTTCTTGTGCTTGGATCCCGTTTCACCCTCTTCTTACTTCACGTTTCATGAACTCAGTCTGCTGTTCCTGGTAATTGTTGTTTGAGATCGAAAATCAATGTTATGTTAGGGTGATTGATGGAGCCGATTTGTGTTTTGGTGTATTGATGTTGTTGTTCGATTCAATTTGTGTTAATGAAGATTGTTGGTTTTGAAGCTCGAATTCATCACTGTTGGTGTTGGTTTTGAGAAATTTGAGTAACTATGAGTTTTAATCTGGGTTCACATTGTTCATGCTGGGTTCATGTATTTTTGTGAGATTTTTGTGATTTGATTTGAAAAAGGAAAGAAGAATGAGAAAATTGTTGTTTGCGTTGGGGCTGCAACGCTGCTTTTTGCGTGTGTGATTCTGTGCCTCCTTTGGAAATTGTCCAGCCCCCCCTTTGCCAATGATTGGCACCACTACTTATAGCAAAAAAACTAGGTTAAGACTAGTGATTGGTTTGGACAAAAATACCCTCTCAAAGGGACCTATGCTACTTGACCAACAAGATACTAAAGATATTTGGACCTTGGACTAAAATTAAACAAAAAAATATATTGACAATGATAAAAAATGAAACGAAAATTACATTAAAAATAAAAAGAAAAAGAGTTAAAATAAAATAAAATACTAATAACTAAAATAAAAACGCAAGATATAATAAAAATGATAATAAAACATAAAAATGTCCCTTAGGGATCGAAATGAGGTATTTCAAAATAACTAACTGCCGAAAATTCTGTTTGAGACGACGAAATTACTCGACGTTAAAAGTACGAATAAAAATGGTAAATACAAAGAAAAGTGGTCAAAATTTGGGGTATGACAGATATTAAAGATGCGCAGAAAGCTGATGTTAAGTTTGTGGACTTGTTGGTTGCTAGTAATCAAACTGAAGATGGTGACATTAAGGTCGATGATCAGGGTGTGTTGGGGTTTCGAGGTAGGATTTGTATTCCAGACAATGATGAGATGAAGAAGATGATTCTTGAAGAGAGTCATAGGAGTAGCTTGAGTATCCATCCGGGAGCTACAGAGATGTATCATGATTTAAAGTTGTTTTGGTGTTCTGGATTGAAACATGATGTAGCACAATTTGTGTATTCTTGTTTAATTTGTCAGAAGTCAAAGGTAGAACATCAGAAACCTGCTGGATTGATGACATCGCTAGATGTACCAGAATGGAAATGGGATAGTATATCCATGGATTTTGTGACGAGTTTGCCGAATACTCCTAAGGGAAATGACGCTATTTGGGTGATTGTTGATAGATTGACGAAGTCGACACACTTCCTTCCGATTAATATTAATTTTCCTGTGGCTCAGTTGGCAGAGATTTATATTCGAGACATTGTGAAGTGGCATGGTGTTCCTTCAAGCATCGTGTCAGATAGAGATACAAGATTTACTTCTAGATTTTGGAAGAGTTTGCAAGAGGCTTTAGGCTCTAAGTTGAGATTGAGTTCGGCTTATCATCATCAAACAGATGGTCAGTCAGAAAGAACAATTCAGTCACTCGAAGACTTGTTGAGAGTTTGTGTACTTGAGCAAGGTGGAACTTGGGATAGTCATCTCCCGTTGATAGAGTTCACATATAATAACAGTTATCATTCAAGTATTGGAATGACACCTTTCGAGGCCTTGTATGGTCGGAGGTGTAGGACTCCGTTGTGTTGGTTCGAAACAGGAGAAAGTGTGGTTTTAGGACCAGAAATTGTTCAGCAGACTACTGAGAAAGTAAAAATGATTCAAGAAAAGATGAAAGCGTCGCAGAGTCGACAAAAGAGTTACCATGATAAGCGTAGGAAAGACCTTGAGTTTCAAGAGGGAGACCATGTGTTCTTGAGAGTTACTCCAACGACCGGTGTTGGTCGTGCATTGAAGTCAAAGAAGTTGACCCCGAAGTTTATTGGTCCTTATCAGATATCTGAGAGAATTGGCACGGTGGCTTATAGAGTTGGCTTACCACCGCATTTATCAAATTTGCATGATGTGTTTCATGTGTCGCAATTGAGGAAGTATGTCCCAGACCCGTCCCATGTGATTCAGAGTGATGATGTGCAAGTTAGAGACAACCTTACGGTGGAAACTTTACCATTGAGGATTGATGATCGCAAGGTGAAGACGTTGAGAGGCAAGGAGATACCTCTAGTGAGAGTGGTTTGGAGTGGAACGACTGGCGAAAGCTTGACGTGGGAGCTAGAGAGTAAGATGCTGGAGTCTTATCCAGAGTTGTTTGCTTGAGGTAAATTTTCGAGGACGAAAATTCTATAAGTTGGGGAGAGTTGTAACGCCCGTCTTAATTATTTACTTAATTTAATGAGGATTTATATATTTATATATATTTATATATTTATATGATTTAAGAATTTAAATAGTTTGCATGATTTATAGATAAATTATGTGATTTTATAGATTGATGTGAAGTATATTGATGTTGTGAAGTTGTTATGTTGGTGTGACTTATTTTATTTTATTATTAAATAAAATAAGATATGATAAATAAAATAAAAATATTAGAAGTGGGGTTGTGTTGTGAGATGAGTAAGTTTGGTGGTGAGAAGAGAAATAGAAGAAGTGTTATAAATAAGGAAGTTAGGTTTTTAGAAAAGGGGAGAGCCACCGTCACTATTTATCAAAATCAAAATTTAGAACAATTATGCAGCCACCAGCAAGAACAATTCATCTACGAATTCTTCTTTTGATTTCCTAAAATCCACAACAAATCAAGTTTCTAGTGGAAATCTTGGTCCTCTTTGTGTAGCAGTAGCATTGATTAATTCTTCAAAATAATACTCACCAACTGCCTCCACTTACTATATGCCTTATCATGTTATGTTGGTATCTCTCCTTACCCCATGGATTCACGTCCTCCATGAAGCCACAAACACCACCTCTTGATGTTGTCATGTGGTAGCGCCATCCAATCATTAAAGTGCCTTTGTTTCATTTCAATTGAGTGAGTATGACACCTTTCCCTTATTAAAAATTGTTGATATTGACAAAACTCCTTACCACGAGACCTTTAGTACGATTGGAAATTGGATTAAAGTTGCGGTGTGGACTTGTTAAACTGTTCGAGTTTCTTTCTGCCATCACGTTCCGTATATTATGTGAAAGCTTCAATCCAGGTAAGGGTGAGACTAATTTTCAATATTATTAAGAGTATGATTCTATAGGATGAATTTAGTATGATCAGGTTAAGTTTTGGTGAGAATTGAGAATTAGGTTTAAGAACAATTTTGATGATTGAACCATGAACAGATGTTAGATTGATGCTAAATTAGTGTACAGAACTCAGATATACCATAAGATGATAATTAGATGTTGAATTGAGGTTAGAATTAGGAGATTAAGTGAAAAGTTGGAATTTTTAGGTTTCTGGCCGTACTGACATTCATCGCTCGCACCTGCGAGCAAGAACACTCGCAACTGCGAGCTAGAACCCAGAACTCGCAACTGCGAGCAATGCAACTCGCAACTGCGAGTGACCTGTGAGCCCGCAACTGCGAGCAGAATAACTTGCCACTGCGAGTAAATACGTAGGAACCCAGAATGCACACTTTGCTCGCCATTGCGAGTGAAGTTACTCGCCACTGCGAGTTAGGCTGTTAGTTGCCCAAAATTGTCCCGATGCGATCCTTTCGCACGTGTAGTCTTGAGATGACCTTAGAAGTAAGTTAGAGAGCTGTTTAGGATGCTTTCATAAGCTCCAGAAGTCTGTTATGGTGACTGAAACTAGAAGTGTTGCTGCATGAATGCTATAATGATGTTTTATGATATTTATATTGATGTAATTAATTCTTTATGTGAATGTTAACACATTCAAGCGTTGTTAATTGTTGTATGTTGCTGCTGTTTTCTGTTGTCGACTGTTAGTGTCTTGAGGTTGCATGAGTCGGTCTATGTTGTTGGAATTTAAGAAGTCGTCCGTGATTATGAGTCGTATGAGTTGTACACGTTGTTGTCTAAGTTGTTGGAAGTTGAGTTCATTGCATACTCATTAAAGTTGGGGGCTTTAGGCCCGACAGCCTTTGTGCTCATTAAAGTTGGGGGCTTTAGGCCCGGCAGCCTTTGTGCTCATTAAAGTTGGGGGCTTTAGGCCCGACAGCCTTTGTGCTCATTAAAGTTGGGGGCTTTAGGCCCGGCAGCCTTTGTGCTCACACGTTGAAGAGCCTATTATGCTCATTTTGTTGTTGATTGGTACCACATGCATTTGCATATCAAGAAGTTTCATGATGTTTAAGTTGTCAAGTTGTTGTTGAGTTGATAGAGTTGCATGGTCTAAGATGAGTTGTGTTGTCAAGTTGTTGTGGAGTTGATAGAGTTGCATGGTCAAAGATGAGTTGTGTCGTCAAGTTGAGTGTTAAGTTGATTATGATTGTATTTGTTATGAAATGAAAAATATACTGATTGTTAATTGTTGACATGTTATTAATGTTTAAGTTGTTAAATGCATTTTATTGGGTTATATGCTTAATGTATTGATTATGAAATCTCACCCCTTCTGCGTATATGTTGCCTCGACCGTGGGTAATGTGCAGGTAATAAAGATTAGAGGCGTTCATGAGTGGACTCTCAGTTGGTGTCTAGGTGCTCTGATACGTAACGGGATGGGGGCTTGCTTTTACTTCTATTCCTTACGTGTCTCTTTTATGAACTAATTTATGAGATTTTTCAATAAGGCCTGTGTGCCAAGACTTTTAAATGTTGAACTATTTTCCGCTGCAACAGTTTAAGATTTTTCATGATGTTGAATTTGAAGGATAATTATTATTATCTGTTTTGAGATGTTAAAGTAGTGTGTAGCATTCCGTTATGAATTAAATACTCTGATTTTAAATGAAATTTTCAAGTTGGGGAAAACGGGGTGTTACAATCACAAAGCACACAACTGAGATTGACACCACATCATCACCCAAAACTTTAAAATATTATGTATATTGGTCATCTCACTTATATGTTTTTCAAGATCTACTTGCATCTATTGTGGAACTTTAAGTCACAATTGACACT
The DNA here is from genome assembly GCF_051527215.1 of Medicago sativa. Classification (NCBI taxonomy): domain Eukaryota; kingdom Viridiplantae; phylum Streptophyta; class Magnoliopsida; order Fabales; family Fabaceae; genus Medicago; species Medicago sativa. The sequence goes on along the minus strand of NC_140755.1, from coordinate 88,035,802 downwards.
TTAACATATCTCCCATAAGTGTGAGACTCTTGCGTATGAGGTCTGGTGACATAGCCAAATAAGGTCAACCAGAGGCACAACATGGTAAAAAATGTGGGTTGATAGTGGTTTGATGGATGGAGGTTTATGATCATCTTTCATAAAAAAAGAGAAAGAAAATTAGAAAAAGAAAGAATATAAAAAAGAAATTTAAAGATAATAGAAATGATAAGGGAAAAAAGTAGTGTGTGTTTTGTCCATTGAAGTGTTGGGAATAGAGCGAGTTACTGATAATTTTATGGGACAGTTGAAGGAGTTGAAGATTTATCAGTAATTATTTCACCCAAAAAGAGAATCAATTAAAAAAATATCACATCATTTTTAAATGTCTGATAAATATGTAATTTGTTAATTTAACATAACACGTCTACATTTTTCTATTACTAGATCCCACCAAAAACCAAAAGTGAAGGTATTTAAAATAGTGGAGATTGGATAATTTTTTTCTTTCATGAAAGTGAACATTGAAAAACTTATATTTAATAGAAAAAAAATTAAACTAATGAAATCCAAAAACTAAAAAAATAGTTCATCATAGTGTTTGGAGTTTTGAGTGAGCTTATAATGGATTGATCATCACATTTAACTAACAGAAACCCCAAAAATGACACTACATCTTCACCAAAACCTGAAAGACATTATATATATTGGTCATCTCACATTCATGTTTCTCAATATATACTTTTGCTTTGAATGTAGAAGTTTAACTCACACATGACACATAAACATATCACTATTATGTGTGAGACAATCCGTATTTCTGATCTGGCGAGAGAGCCAAAAAAGATCAAAGGCATAACATGTTAAAAAATGTGGGTTGGTAGTGGTTTTATAGAGAAATATTTTTGTTCCTTTCTTTCATGAGAAAAAAGAAAGTATATTAGAAAAAGAAAGAAGACGAAAAAGGAATTTGAACATGAGAGAAATGAAAAGAGAAACAAGTAAGGAGTTATTGTTTTTCTCTAAGAGTATAAAGTATATAACGAGTTACTGGTACTTTTATACATTATTGAAGGAGATAAGAATTAATGTTCAATTAATTTACCAAAATATTAGACTCATAAAAAAAATGCCACGACAATTTAAAATGTCTAATAAACATGTATGTATTTTTTATGTCAGCAAAACACATCTACATTTTACTATTGTCAGATCTTATCAAAGATCAAAAGTGAATGAATCAAATATAACAGAGGTTGAATAATTTTTTGACATTTGAAAACTAAAATTTAAGATAAAAAATTAAACAAAACGACATTCAAAAACTAACAAATAAAATTATCACAACGTCGGAACTTCTGTGAGAGTCTGAGTTGAGTTGTATGATCACATTAGGCTAGGGTGTTCGCGGTGCAGTTTGGTTCGGTTTTGAGGCTAAAAGTCATCTGAACCGCAAGATAAAAAAGCATGTGGTTTGGTTTGGTTCGGTTGACTTTTAAAGCACAATCCGAACCAAACCAAACCAAACAAATACGGTTTGAGTTGGATGGGTTGGTGCGGTTTTTTTGAGACAATACAATTTTTTGTTTACAACATTAAAATCGAGTTAAAAAGGTAACACACAACATATTTTCAGCAAGGTTCCGACAATGTTTTTAATTTCATTCCACATTAAATTTTCATTTTCACCAAACAACATAAACCAAATTAAAAATGTGGACAAAAATTAATTCTATTATGTAAAAAATGTAAAATACTTATATTTTATCATTCTCTAAAAGTTCAAGTAGAACATAAATACATTTTTGAAATAAAAAAGCAAAGAAGAAACTTAACAAGAGAAAAAATATGTCATTTATAAAAGTTTTCATTGAGTTTCTATGAGTATTGGTCTAGGTGACATAGATTTTAATTAGTGTTTTTATTATGTTGCAGTTTGGTTTGGTTTGGTTCGGTTGGTAAAATGAAAACCGCAAACCAAACCAAACCATGTGGTTGAGTAAAAAAGTGATCCGAATACATCCAAATCAAATGCAGTTTTTTGCAGTTTCGGTTTGGATTGGTTCTGTTTGTGGTTTTTGTATTGGATTGGTTCAGTTTTGAACACCCTTACATTAGGCTAAGAGCAATCACACGAGTGAGATTAACATCAAACCTTCATCCAAAGTCTCAAGGCATTACAACATGGATCATATTATTTATATGTTGTTCACATCTACTCTTGCATACAATATAAAATTTTAACTTACATTTAACACATTAACATCTCTCCATTAAGTTTCAGATTCTCCGTGTTCGTGATCCACCACCTAGAACACTCCCTCTCCCCTACAACATTGAACCAGGATATCATACCACAGTTGGACTTTTTGGTGGAGCCAACAATAATGTGGATCAACACATCGGAGAAAGGGCAACAACACAGTGAAAATGAGACTACAGTTTCATCCAAAACGTTAAGGCTTAAGTATGAGTTTTTCACTCTTTTGATGTTCAACCTGCACTCTTTCATCTAATGTTGAACTTTAACGGACTTCTGCTACATCACAATATTATCTCCCTTAAGTTTGACGGAATTCTAGCCCGTGCTTGTGTCCATGCTAGTTCCTTCTAAACTTCTTTTTCTTTTTATTTTCCTCACTTTTTCTCTCACACACAAACTCAACACCACTCTCTCTCTCTCTTCCTCACACTCTCTCACGTAAACCCCAACCTCCATCCATGAAATCATCTTTCTTCTACCTTCTTTCATCATTTTCTATCAATTTCGGCCTCCTCCCACTAAAATAAAGCCATCATCATCTTCATCTCTTCATCCTCTACAAAAGCAACTCATTCATTTATACATTCTATCAAGTTCAATTTTGAGACCACCGTTGACCACCACGTCGAAATTCTCTCTCCACCGCGCTGAGGTATCATCAGTTCCTTTCTCTCTCTTTCATCCAAAAATACTCATTTTAATTTGGTTCTGTTTATATTGTCATAAATCTCTCTAAACATTAATATTATTTGTTTTTGTAGTTTTAAATTTTGGATCTGTCGCTAAATGAAAGAATGAGATAGCAACACACACTTCTGGGGAGGAGGTAATGATTCATCCATTTTCATCTTCGGATTTATAGATCCATTATATTTTGAATTTTGAGTAAACATTTTTTTTGGTCAAATTCCATTTATCTTTCTGGAAAATTACTCACACACTCCATGTTTCTATTTTCATGTGCAATCAGAAATTGGTGCTGATGAATTTCAAGAAATAGGTATGACAATTAAAGGTATCGGATTCAGTTTTCAAATTGAATTTCAAAACGTTAATTAATTATTGCTTCTGTTTTGTAAATTATAATGGATAGTGGATTTTTCATTAACTATGTTAGCTTCAAATATGATGGGTTGTTAGTTTGAGTAATTCTGATTTTGCAATTTTGTTTTACGTGATTTTGTGCAGAAATGAAGAAATCTATATGAGAAATCAAGCAACATGGTTGCAAGGTATTGCTATTTTATTTTATATCATAATAATAACTTCATTTTATTCAACTTTAATAGATTACTTTAATTACATTAACTTTTTCATATGTGAAAAGATTGGTTGATGTATTTTCAGATTTGCATTTGTCTAACTTTGCATTTAATTATTTTCGTTTTATTTATGTTTTCTATGTTTTTTCTATTTTTCTTTTCATGTTATTTTCACATAGTTTGGTTCTGTTCTGTTTTTAAGAAATGCTTTTGGATGTGAGTTGGAATTTCAAGTTAACATTATAACTTTTGGATAAATGATAGATAGTTGTTGTCATTGTCAATATGTTGGTCATATTTGTAAGTGATAACTGCATTTGATAAGCACATGATTGAAATTGAAATTGCAGTAGCTATTGGGTTGAATCATTCATTCTCAAGATACCTTCATAGAAAAAGCAACAAGAAAAGGTATGTGTTTATTTTGTTTCATATTCGTTTATTTTGTTTTAGATCGTACAAGAAATGACATTTAATTAAGTGTTTGTAATTTTGTCTTAAAAAAAAAAACCGCATCATAAATGGCATTTAACATTTGTTTTAAATGTGCTTAACTCATAATCAAGTTCTGAGGTCATGGATGCTAAATTATCATTTTTATGTTTTACTCATTTGTTTGATCTTTATAATTGAAATTGGATTTTATAAATGTTCTATTCACCTTTTATTACCGATAAAAGTTTATAACTTTTTCTGGATACATATCCCAATTTCATATTCTGTTTTTTTTAATGTTTTATTGCTTGACAGATTTACATATTAGGATTTGCTTGAATAAATTTTTAGTTTAAGTTTATTTGGGATTTTTTTAATGGATTATACTTAATTTTGATATGAATGTTGAATGAGTGATTGAAACTATGGTTGAAGATTGTGTCTGAATAAGAGAGATTTATCATGTTCACACACACTTTTTCACTTTTTATGTTTATCACTTGGTTAGATTAACCCTTTGTGTTATTGTTGGAATAGTTTATATAATTTGTTTGTTGAAGTACTTTTATTGGGTGTCACTTGGTTTGTTTTGGGTGTTTTGGTATTAACTATAAGTTTTAATTTTGGGCTAAACATGCAATCATGACAGGAATTAGTGAATGATCTCAAGTCAGTTATCCTTGCACAATAAGGTAAATTAATTTTGAATGTCTAATCTTTCTTAGATGTATAGTGCTGTGGAAATTTGGAGTCTTTAGAATGAATGAGTGGAAATTTGGAGTCTTTAGAATGAATGAAAAGTAGCTTGCTTTTCTCTTGGTTAGCACTATTTTTATTTCAATTGTCATAGCCCCAATATTATACTTGATTAGTATTATTTGTTTAACATTATAGTGATTTATATAGTGTCTTTCAAGATATAATATATTAGTTTTGTTGTTTTTAAATTACAGACTGAAATAGTTTCTCCCAAAAAGTAATATAATCTTGTCAAATTAATTTTAAAAATGACACATGAACACAAATTATGAAAATCTGATTCTTCCCGCTATTTTCCTCCCTGTTATGTTAATTGTGTCATATCATAAACACAACTATTTGGTGATAGATTTTATACTAAATTGAATCAATTAGTTGTAAGTTTTATGCTATGACAAAAATAGGAATATTTAAATGATATATGGCTACATGATTGGATTATGAATATATTTTGTCTTATAAATCTTTTATATAACTTAATAAGAACTTAAGTTGCTAATTTGAAATCTATTGAATTAGAAGAAGCTAACTTAGTTGCTATCTAGCATGATTTAAAATAGTGTATACTCACTATTGAAAAGTGAATTAAATATGTGTTTTTTTTAATGTTGCAATCAGATGACATCACTTGGAATTAGAACTTTTTGAAACCATGTCCAAGGGAGTCAATGGATAGAACACTACAAGTCAAAATAACACAGGCAAACTTCTGCAGAATGCCAGCACTTTCAATGACTTTTGTCATCCTCTTTCTGCAGAAGAAATCAGAATAGGGACATTACTCACTACATCTTGGCTGTATTTGTAAATTGGTTTGAAATTTGAAACAAACAATTTACCCGCTTTCCTTTTCAAGATTCAAAGTTGTTCCGAAAGGCATCTAACTATCCATCGTTTTCCAACAACACTATTGTTTCAACCTTCCAATTGGTAAATGTATAAAACAGTCCACAAAATTATTATATTATTTGGATAATATAGATTATTGCAGTCAATAGATGCTTTTGTCTAAGATCCTGTTAAATGTGTAAAATAAGTAGTCCACAAAATTGTCACTTTAGTTTGATTCTATTTTACCTGATATCTCTTTATCAAATAATTTGTTGTCATTAGAATTTAGGACACCTTTGGAATATATGTTCATACTCTATATGTTCTTTGTATGGATTGGTCTCTAATTTATTTTACAACTGTCATGAAATTAAATTTTTTGATTTTAGATATGCATATACTTATATAGTGTTTTTAGGTAGACAATGAGAATTTTTAAAATCATGAATTATATATTGGGCTTAAGCAATGTTGAGAACAATTGGGCAGGTTTGTGATCGATTTTATTTACTCAACCACATGACATTGATGATTATTTATTTTAGGAATCTTATTTTTTTCATTGTCTATTTTTTCATTAACTTTTTGTATAATTATAGTCATATAATTCTCTAAAAACTTTACTTCATTCAACAGAATTGCAAGGCATGTTTTGTTAATTTCATGACAGGTGATACTTATACAAAGCTATATTTTGCTTTCTTGATAGATTTGGTTCCTCCTGTGAAGATTGTTGGAGCAGTTATTTGCATAGAATCACAAGGTATACTATATAGCGTTGTGTTTGTGCATTTTGGTTCTATTTTTATGGCGAGGTTGCTTTTCATGTCCATTTGCCTTTGCTAATTGCTATCAGGTTCTGATCTTAAGTTAGGGGACTAAAGTGCTCAATATAATGGATTAATATTTCACTCGCCTTTGCTAATAAGGTTTTTTTTATGTTTGTAGGATTGACGGTTTAGTGGAAATTTGATGATATAAAACTGTAGGTCAGTACCAATGTTTGGTTTTCTCATGTCTTAATTCAGTTCAGTACCAATGTGTGTGTGTCTCTTCGAATTTTGTTAAAACAACTTAGTTGCAAATGACCAATGAAGTTGCGTGGTTGAGTTTTATAGTACTCTTGAATGTGGTTTAGTACATTGAGTAATTTCTATATGCTGAGCTATGCAACCAATGATTTAAAACTATGTTTTGTGAGCTTTTATTCTAGCTCTATATCAACTTTTTGTTTATTTACTTGACAATACTTATGATATACTTGAGTAGAATTAAACAATATCTTGCTTTAATAATGATTTGGTTTGCCTATTTTTTTATTCTTTTATATAACAATAGTAACTCAACAATGAAGTCAATTACCTTTGATGCTTAATCCTACAATAGTAATAATGTTTTACTTACATACCTTGCAAAATAATCTCTTCAATGTTGGTCAGCTTCAGCAGAAGGGTCTGATTGTTGTGATTCAAAAAGATATGTGTAAGGGACGATATGAGGATTACCGGTGCTCAAGGATTCCCCTGTTATTTGCACTGCTTGTGTGGTTGGAAAGCGGCATAGGGAAGCTATTCCAAAGATGAGGTCTTGGAGAGTTGCTCAAAGACTTGATATCTATATCAGCTTTTGGGTTATTTACTTCCTTTATTTTATTTTAATTAATCTTTGTAAACATAGACAAAATTACTATTTGACTTAAGACACACTTTATGTTTATCCATTCTATTGGGATAATTTCAAAATACGCCCCAAACCTCCTCATAGTGTAACTTGAATAATTACTGATGATAGAGAGACAACTATTCTTATGGGTAAACAAATAAGGCTAACATCAATCTGGGTAACCATAATTACTTGCTTTTTTTAATTTATCTTTGTAACAAACAAAATTATTATTTTACTTAGGATTCACTCTTTGTTTACCCAATCATTAGGATACTTTCAAACATATGCCCAAAAAACACGGGAGGCTTACGGAACCTTCCTCCTCATAGTGAATTTTAAATAAAAATTGAATTATCCAAGCTATATTTATAAAATTCAAAAACCTTTGTTTAATTTTGTATATTACTTTGGAGCTATCATGCGATGATGCATCTATCTTCAAGAAGGATATTTATTTTTTGGATTAATTGCTCTTCCAAGTGTCGACTATTTCTTTGTGTCACTTATAGCCTTTTTGAGTTATGTGATTGCTTTAAATTAAATTGAACTATATGTCAAATGATGAAATCTTTATTTTGATGATGACAACATAATCTGATTTGTCTAACAAATGCATTATATGTTTTTATTTTGGTGGTACGTTTAGAGTAACAATTTGTTAACGCCACAAAAAATCTTTATTCGCCCGTTTGCCCGTGCGTTGCACGGGTGGAAAAACTAGTTGAATACTACTACCTCCGTTCCTTTTTAATTGTCACATTTTGACATTTTACACAAATCAAGACAATCAATAAATGTTGCTAGTTTTGATACAATAATTTCTATTTTTACTATAATAACCTTATTTATTTAATGTCTCATTACATATATTTCTCTCTCCACAATAATAAATAAGGGTAATATTAGTAAAATAACATTTAATGTTGCATTGAACTATGTAAAGTGACACTTAAATAGGAACAAAAAAATTCTCCAAAAGTGACACTTAAAAAGGAACGGATGGAGTATATGCCTGCCTATATGGCACCTTATTAACCCTAGCACGTGAATTGCTGACCAATTAAACGCACCATAGTTGTAAGTGTAGGCAGAGAAGGACAGCAGTGGCATGTGTCCCTAACTTGGTCCCGTGAATAAGCTCTTTCATGGTCCCCACACACAAACACAGTTCGGTGGGGAGATGGCAAGTTGCACATTGCCTTGCTTTCCTCATTCATTCCCCTCTTTCTACGTTGGTTCAAATCTAAGTCACAACTACAACCACACAAGTCAAGTGCCACAAAATATTTGGTATAACCAACCAATAAATAGTATTCGACAGTTTATACTTAAATTAATTTCTTTTAAATTAACAAACAAAACACTGTATGTATTGTGTTCCATTGTAGATTTGTTTTGATCCCATGTTTCATTATAAACTATATAATGAAGTGATTAATGAGTTTCAATTATAAAATCGATTTGACTTGAATAATTGATGTTACTTCCTCCGAATACACATTGAATTGATCATTTTTCTATAAACATGGAGGTTTACGTGAGTTGAGTCTTAAACGTTCAACAAAACTACTGTATATCTTACAACTCAAATAACAATAAGGTATTTACATATTACTCATCAATAAGGTTCTCACGTTAGCAACAAAAGTTGAACTCACAGCTCTACGATATTTGAGTTAACTCCTTACAAAGTGCTCAATTGAAAGGGAAAAAGTACTTTAATCTACCTTCCTAGCTTTGCGATAATATATATGTGGAAAAATACAAACCTTGCAGTTGCAAGTGGTACAACAACAAGAGCAAGTTGGAATAGCATGCTCATCTACCCCACATGATGGACTAAACCAACCATAGGATTGATATTGATTAATGAATGAAATAGCTAACGGCTAGTTGGAGTTGATTTGGATGAGATATGATATGAAGGGCATAGTTAAGCCAACTTTTAATTGTAACATCATCAACTCAACAACATTCAATCCCCCTTATGTATGTTAGTGCCAAAACTAGACAATATGACAAACACTTTTCCCTGTGGCCTGTGGGCACACTCGTCACAACTGAAAACTGCTTTAACGGCCTTTGCAAATTGTCCTCTTCTCTATAAAACTTTTCCGTCCAAATGTATTTTAACGGTGATGGTGATCTTGATTAATCAGACAAAATAAGGTTCTTTTTTGTTCAGCCATATGTAACATATGGTGATCTTGGTATTGGTTTTAAATACAATTTTAATACCAAAACAATTTGTCTATTTCATAAATCTTTGAACTAGGAAGAGCCACATATACAATAATACAAAACTCTATTCTCAATATTTTAACAGTATGCATTCTCATAATTTAGACTTAAACTCAATACCATGAGTTAAGCTTGGAAGAGACCAGTGATCATTGTTCTTACATTTTTAGAGGCACATCACCAGAACAATGTGTAGGGCTAATTAAAGTACTCCAACTCATCCTTAGACCTTAGGAGGTTGGAGCACTGATGGCAAGTTAAATGTGGGGCAGCCTCCATAGTGAAAATGTTACCAACAAGGACAAATGTATAACTGTCAAACAAGCATTAACAAAACATGGAACATGCAGACACAACAAATTCAATTTATTAGAAAATGTATAACTTGAAATGAAGTATCAATAAAAAAAAAAAGAATATAACTTGAACCACCATATCTAGCCAGACACAAGGTGTACATACTCATCTTAGGAGTGTTCAACGATATTATGCTTTCTATGTTGATGAAATATACTAGAGACACGAAAATAACAAAAATTATCTCATTGCCCATGCAGGGAATAATAATGTGTCATCACCAACACTACTCAAGTCAATTTCAATTGCCATAAATAATCAAAGAACGCTGGTAAGAGTGAAAAAAATGTCTAATGCATAAATCTAATGCCTTTTCGAGCGTCGCATTTTCGCAAGTTACAATAAGAATGATGAAAAACCAAGTTAGTTGTGGCTAAAGTTCATAGAGTGTTAGCTAAGCTGATCAATAGAGCCTATGACTTGAAAATCAAGTCCTCTTGTCCTTCCAGGTGCACCCCCTTTCAGTGAGGAAACATCCAACATGATCCTGTCAAGTCAAATACAAGATCAGCACCTTACCCTATAGTGCTAAAACAAGTAAAGAAAATTATAGGACTCAGATAAATTTGATTCCTGAAATTAACAAAATTCCAAAAGGTCATCCAAAAGAACTAATATGATTAAGGAATTTCAATTTCAGGGATCATTTTGAAATTTTGTTAATTTATGAATCAAATGGTCCAATGTCTACGATTTAAGAAACGAAATTGGTGATTCACTAGAGTATTATATGTTTAGATGTCTTACGAATTCTTTGACTCCTTGTCAAGTCCAGAAGAGATGCAGCTTATGATGATTTTGTCATCAATTTTAGACACTGAATGATCTGTTGGTAGATTAATCTCTCTAGGTGCTGCTGGATTGACAGATTTATACATGTTAGTATTTACCTTCATGGCTTTATAAACTGAAAATTTACATTCAGTTTGGCTACTTAAAAAAATTCTTACCTAATTTGGGTGCAGTTGCAACAAAACCATCAAGTCCCAGTAATTTCTGCACCAATGAACATACGTATATTAGGATGATAAGAACTTTTTCAGGATTGAGGAAGTTTTTGCTTTAGCAGGAGAGTTACCTTAAGTCTGTCATAACACTCTTCAAGGTTGTCATTGTATAAGATGAAATCAAATATATTCGAAGACTTTCCTTGCTCAATCTCAGCCTGAGCATTACGCAGTCGCTTTAGGATCTGTTCCTCAGTCTCAGTCCCTCTGTTTTCAAAACATTAAGTTAAGACTAAATTTTGGATTAGTCGAGAATAAAAATACATCACTAAGCAGCCACTACTCACCTGTCACGAAGGCGCTTCTCAAGCTCTTCCATTGATGGTGGACAGACAAAGATGAATATGGCTTCGAGAGAACTAGCCCTAACAGATCTTGCTCCTTGAACATCAATATCAAGAATGCACCTCTGGAATATTTAAAAATTAAAATATCAGGTAAGAAATTGTCGTAATTCGGAACCACAACAACGTAATGAGAGGTTATTATGTGCCTCTAACAACGCTATAATCCACAGTTCAGCAATAATGGCTCTTCAAGTCAAGTCAATCCTTACATTCTCGAAGTCATAGGTATTTGTAAAAATCAATCAATTCTAAAAACTTCAAGGAAAAAAAATATTTATTTAAAACCTTTAGCTGAACTCAGAATGAATAAATGCAAGACTTGTCGAAATCTATGGTAATTTGGATAAAATGCCACACACCAGTGTACCCACGATTTAATGTTCTAATATCCAAGCTTCAAATAAAATGAATTAGAATTTAGAATGATAGTCAAGTAGAAGTAACTTACTTTTCCTGCATCAGCTACCACTTCAACAGCCTCAACACTGGTCCCATACAAATTACCATGGACAGAAGCAAATTCGAGAAACTTTCCACTTTTGATCTCTTTCTCCATCACACTCTTCTCAGTAAAATGGTAATGGACCCCATCTTTCTCCATATTTCTCGGAGCACGGGTTGTATGACTCACAGAAAAACCAAACATCGAAGGGAATTCCTTCATGAGCATTGATATTAGTGTTCCTTTACCAACTCCAGAAGGACCACTAATAACAATAGGTTTCTCAGCATTGCCTATCACACCCTTACTCCAAGCAACAACCTCAGTCCCCAATTTTTTCCTCTGCTGTCTAACATATTCAGTGTCCACCTAGTACCAATAAAACAAATTAGCATTTAGCACTTATTATATAACACAGAAATCTACTACATTTTTTCAGACTTTTCATGCATTACTATATTCTTTTCTTATAAACACTCACCTCTAGAAACCATATCTGGTCATCTGATTTGGAACCTTTCTTAAGAACTAGGATCCGGTTTTCGAAAAGCACGGCTGAGTGTCCATTGCATGACAAGGGTTTGGTGCCTAGCACAGTTGGGTGAACCCTGCAATCCAAAATGAATATCAGTAACAAAAAGCCTTACAAAAACAGCTATGAGGCTAAGAAACTTCAAACTGACCATTCTCCAAGACTACGGTCAAAAATTTGAACGTCAATGGACAAAGTTCCATCATCAGCTCCAACAGTGACATACTGTCAAACAAACGGAGGCCCGGTTTTTGTTTTAGGCATAAATTGGCTAGCTAGCTAATCTAATTAATGAACAAATACACATAAAAATATGATCTTGAAAGCATAAAGTATAATCTTACCGTTTTTTCGCCAACGACAGTAGTTGTTTTGCAAGTTCCATTGTTCAATTCAAGACCATTAAGAGGTCCATCCTGAAGGTCATCAACAAGGAACGCTGGTGCTTCACCCTATTGATCACAATCAAATAGAAATTAAATTAGACACATAAATACAAAACCACTTTGATCCACATTTAATCATCACAAATTCACAATCTACTAACATTCTCATTGAAACTATACATTTTTGTAACTCAATGATATAGCATGGAATAGAAGGTTAAATATATGCTTACCATAGAGAAATATGTGTCTATATTCCCTGATTAAACCCTGAACAAAAAACCATAAAAAAATATATGAATACCATAACAATTATTAAGGGATCTGCAAATATATTCATTAGAAAACAAAATCTCAACTGAAATTAACACACATTACAAGTTGTAGCATAAAAAATAATATAAAAAACCATATACAGAATATTCAACATGAGATTCAAATAGAGACAAACCCAGATTTCATCAACTTCCAGGAAAACAGGAGCAACACAATATTTATAAAAGAAATCATCAAGCTTGGATTTTTATCCATTATATGAATCATTCTGATCCCTCATAATTCACATATATTATTAAAAATTTATCAAAAAAACAAAACATAAACAATGTAGAATTTTCAACCAACCAAACTAGACTAACATTGAAAATTCAATAAACAGAGGAAAAAAATCATAAAAAAATGAATTTTTTTTAAATGGGGTTGTGAAATAAGAAGAGATTAGATCAAAGAAAACAAAACCCAGATCGCAATGTGTAAAAAGATGAAATCTTGAAGAGGTTGAAGTTACCTTAAGAAACGAAGCAAGAACGAGTTGTTCTGTTCTTTAGAACCTTAAAAAGATGATTTTGTTTTGTGGTAGAACAGAGTTAGTTGTTTTGTGTTGATGTTATAAAGCAAAAAGATGAAAAAGGAAAAGAGGGTTTGAAGAAAATGTGAGGAAGAAATTCATATTTGTAGGCTCAAAAGAAAAAAGGGGGCGGCTTTGTTGATTTTACAAACCTTCAAGGGCAGGCAGGCAGGACCTGTTTCTGTTTTCTTTGTGGGGGTGCTTATGATGCTTCTTCTTTTTGTTTCTTATTCGTTTTAGTAAAATAAATATTTCTTTTTTACCCGCTAATCTCGGATCAGACGACACGGATATCTTCTAATGTAATCATAGTTTTGGATATCTAACCCGAGTTTAGACATGTTTTAAGAGTTTTATTGCCGATTCAGAACTTACGATACTTGAGAAGTTAATCTATGCAATTTTTACCTGTGATTCTCGGATCAGACGACACAAATATCTTCTAACATAATCATAGTTTTGGATAATTCTAACCCTAGTTTGGACATGTTTTAGTTCAAAATGTTTATTGCCGATTTAGAACTTACGATACTTGAGATATTGGACCATGCAATTTGGTGTGATATCCGATTTACATCGAAAAATTACCCTTTTTACTTTATTTATTTTTATTTTATTTTAAAATAATTAGGGTAGCATTGAGTCAAAGGAAAAAATGAAAAAGGAGTATCCTATTCCTGATTCATGTTTCCTTGCGGTGCTAGAAGTTCTAGAATTCAAGTGGTGAAGTTGGTTGCCAAGTGGGGGGATAAAAGAACCAAAGTGACGTAGAGAAATTTGTTTTCATAATTCTTATTCATTACTTTTTTGATAAAATACATACCTCAAATAATTAAAAATTATATACATAGATGTGGCAAATCTATACAAATGATTGTAAAAAACATAGAGGAGCCTCTTATAGCCAAACACACTCTTGAGTGAACATAAACTATTTTACCATACGATTTTGAATTTTGATCTCTCCTAACATAAGAAAAAAAAAAACTAAATGAGTTAAAAAAGGCTCGCGAGCCCAATCATCATGAATCGTGGCGCACATATAGTAATTCACTCAAGAATTTTTCCGGTTATTATTTTTTGGTCATGTTAACCTGTGCCCTAAGACACATGTTAAGAGACCTAAAAAGAGTAATTTTGCATTGGAAAACATAATATTTTAACTTATAAAAAGTTGACTACACGACTTTTAATATGTATATTTCTATAATGAGTTCCTTAACATGTGCCCTTGAGGGCACAAGTTAATATTTGCCTTATTTTTTTTTATCCCTATGAGTTTCTTTCACGTCCTATTCAAATTTTAAAATCTTAAATGTTTCGGTGTTTTAGGGATGTTTATGTCGTTCAGATTATATAATCTAAACTGCATAGGACGTGCGAAAAACTGATAAAATAAAAAAAGAAACCGTCGTTTTTTTTTGGAGTCTTCCGAACATTCTCTAAAGTATTCATGGTAAACGTTATTATGTGAAACCCCAAACCCATAGTGAAATCAAAACCTAATGCCGCAACAAAAGCTTATGCGACCATCACTAATTTAGATAGGTGAAGATTCTTATAAATATGACTATTAGGTTTAGAATTGATGTTAATGTAAGGATACAAAATGAGCACTTCGTCCCATTTTTTAAATTTAAATAGAGAAGAAATTACTAGTTTGATGATGATTAGAACATACATAACCCTCTTCTAAATTATGATTGGTTCCCTGTTCATCACATGACATAAATGATTTTTTTTTAGGGAATCATGACATAAATGTATTAGAATATATAAAATATTCATTGGATAATTTATTAATATATTGTATATTAGTTAGAGATAATTGAGGCACAAGTTAGATATACTTGATGCCCAAGTTAGAAATACTTGAGGCCCAAAACAACATCATTGTATAAATACACATTAAAGTATAATGAAACACTCACGAGAATGAATTCTATTAAAATGATTGATGAAGCAAATTCTACTACATTTTTTTTATCTGTTTTGGTGATAAATTAATTCTCCTAGCTCTTGTTCAAAAAAATTAATTCTTCTAGCTAGCCAAAAAAGAATAATTTAATCAGCATTATAGAATCAAATGCTAACAGGATAGGCTAACCAGATTAGAAAAGTCCACACACATTCTTTGATAGTGTGGTCAATGAATTCCACATGCCTATCACTCGTAGGATGGATTAGAGGGCATGAAACCCCTTGGAATTTTAGGTTATTTTTGGTGGGAACAACTCTAAGAACCTCAGTAGGATAGGATTGATAGTCTGACTAGAGAAAGGACCATCTCATGCTCTCATTTTTTTCATGTTGAATTTCAACCTCTCATCTAACATGTTGAATGATGCAATTATGTTTCAAAACAAGGACCTAGTCGGTGTTTGATAAATCGGGTGTTAACTTGTAAACACCCTCGAATTTACGTTTTTAGGTGCCGAAAACGTGATAACCTGGAGGTAAACTCAATTTTTGGTGAAATCAGAAAGTTTGACCAAGTTAACATGTGTTAAACTCGGTAAATTCGTTCGAGTTTACGTTTAATTTTTATTTATTTATTTTGGATCATTTTTTTTTGTCTCATTTTCTTTCAAAACCCAATTCTTTTTTCAAGTCCAAGGTACTGAAATGTTGCCTTTACAATTAACCTAACTCGTTTTTTACATGCTTGTTATGTCCAGAAGCTATGCCAATGTGTGACAATGGCTATGCCAATGCGTGACAATGACGTACATTGAAGTTTAGGGAATGCATTCAGAAGCTTGTTATTATTGATTTGAAATCATTCAAATATATTACTTGCTCAAATATTTAAATGAGAAAAAGGAACAATTGAAGTTAGAGTTAGAACTGAAGATTGAACAGAGTTTAAATGTACTGAACAATTTTGTTTAATATTGTTGAAGTTTATTATTTAAATATGGTTAATTGGTTATGTTTTGATTAAATATTAGCTTATATATGCTATATATAATAATTTTTTTATAATTTTAATTTTAGGAAAATTCGTACGAGTTTACGATTCGAGTTTACATAACTAAAACGAGTTGAGGTATACTCTCGAATAGTAAAAGCTTGTCTCCTACTCTCGTGATATAGTCATTATTAAAAATAAGATAAGATTGATTAAGAATCTTTTAATTTAAATTACAGTTTTGAAGTCGTTCTTTACCTTGTTCTCTCAAGTTAATCTTTTAAATATTAATAAAACGTTACCATTTTTTTCACTTTTTTTTTTTTGCATCAACTTAGTCTCTTCAGTATAAGTAAATATTTGGTCAAAAAATTACTAAACAATATTTGGTCAAAAAATTACTAAACAATATTTGGTCAAAAAAGTACTAAAAAAATCAAATTAGTCTTTTTATGTATTAAAAGGTTAACGTGCTATATGGAAAAATTATCATAGTCAATTGTCATTATATTTTAATACTTAAGTGACTAACTTGAAAGAATAAAAAATTAAAGAAAAGATAAATGACAAATCTGAAAAATAAAATTAAGTTAAGAGACCTTAAGTTTACGTATGTTAAAGAATAACTTAAAGTAAAATGCTTAGGCTTAATTATCGTTTTTTTTTTAAAAGAAAAACTTTATTTTAAATGAAAATTTTAGTTTATATAAAAAAATACACATAACAAAATAGAAAAAACAGACACATTAAGTGGTGACCACCCCAGTCCAGTCCCCTCCCTTCACACACTTGGCCTAATTATGGTGATCATTTTGAAGGGAAAGTTCTGCTTGGTAAATGGTCCTTATACAATGTTCCATTGATCCCTTGACCAGTGCTTAATATTAAGCATCTTTTATTTCATGAAGACAGAAACATAGAACCGTTCAATTTTTCTTCAATGTGGTAGGTAAGTCGGCAGAACAATTCATCTAAATTCTAAGCAAGTGTCAAGTGTGTGACCAAATTATTGGATTTTTCTTTTTAATACGTTTGACTCAAGAAAGCTACAGAAGGATTCTTCTCTTTCTACATGAACCCAAAATGAGTTGTATTAGTTAGTTAAAATATATTCGTAACCTTGGAGAGAGTCCAAAGGGGGTTATATATCATATTTAAAGTAATCAAGGTGCCTTCAATAATAATGTTAATTTTCTTTTTTGGACTGTTAATTAATATAAAAAATATATATTATAAGATTAATTGATCTGAAAAAGTCACCACTTCAATTTTTTATTGACTTGAGCCCTTCAAATACGTCGACTTTTATTCTACGGTACGTTTTGTTGGTTGATAGTCAAAATAGCACTTGAAAATGGATATTCACCAGCACAAGCGAGTGATTGGTGGAACAAGCAAAGGCAAATCATATTATTATAACATATATATTTTAAGTGCAACTACATGACTTCATAGACCAATCTTTCAAGTCAATGCATATAATAATTGGCAAATCTTTCAAAAACTATGGTATTGTTGAATCCTAAACCGGAGCTAGGGTGTATAAATGACGGTTTAGATTGGGTTGTATGTGACCTAAATCCACTCTTCACATTAAATCAGGTTAATTTTTAAATTCAAATCCGTCTATAAATCTGATCTTCATGTTCAATAAAGATAAGATAATATTGCAAAAAGACGGAGTTTTTGGCAAGACAAATAGCCAATGCATACATTTTTTTTAAAGAATCAATCGACAAAGCAAATTGCAAGATTGTGCCCATTGAAAAGCAAATCTTTAGAAAATTGTCAATTATAGCAAAATTTGGAAGACAAAATATTATAATAGAGATTCGCTTTATACTTTGTTGCTTTCTCAAATAATCCTTTCACTTTTTATAAAGTTTATTTTCATATTCAAATTGATTCTTTCTTTCTTCCATTGGTCTATCCTATCAAATTGGATTTCCACCCCGGTCATAGTTCAAAGTCTCTAGTACTCGAGGACCCCAGCAAGAGGTGATTGCGATTTTTTTTTTTCTATTGAGAAACCGGCATGTAAGTGGATGGATCATAGAAAAAATGTGGACCAGCTGACAAAAGTTTTGGCTAAAGTTAAACTAATTTTCAATATTGTGCCTATCATAATGCATCTCTCCTGAAAGACAACAAAAGACACCTTAAAATGACAATCGATAAATGGTTCTAGACACAAGGATAATAGAAATAGGAGGAAATATGGTAGGTCATGAAATTTTTGGTATTCTATACGAAATAATAAAGTTGCGCTCTTTTAATTATTTGAATTTTTTTTTTTCGAATTTTGTTGCATAAAATTCATTTATAATCAAGGTTCTTTAGAAATATATTTTCAATAAAATTAATCAAAGCGAATTCATAAAAAATATATCTATATAATATTAACTATTAAGTAAAAATAATAATTTTGATACCTTAAAAATAAAAAAATTGTGTCTTACGTTGTCACACTTCCAGCCCACCCTCATGGTCATCGTTGGGTGGAAACAAACAACTAAACAAGAATGAATTAAATTTCGAGTCAACATTAGAATAGGATTGGACAATTAGGGATGGGCACCATTTTGCATGTATAATAGTGTCGATCTTCTTATCCACGCTTATAAAAAATGTTCATACTTGAGTTCATATTTTTATAGATAATAAGTTTAGTGTCCGTCTTTCAACTAATATATAATAATTAATAAGTTGCATGTTATATTCATTGGAGTATGGACAACAAAATTTGATAATTCAATGAGTTTTATTTACATACATTGTCGATGTAAAAATATTTATGCACGTATCCAATGATTTGTTGTCCGATCTAGAGCAGTATATTACACACACGCGTAAGAAAGCAGGCCTAGTGCGTGGCTGGAGGTGATGTGGATGCATAATAAAGTTAAGCCATGCTATTCCCTGCGTTGCTCTACTTTCCACAACTGATTGCATGCGTAGCTTGATGCTTGAACCCTTCTTGGATTTTTGCATTAAACTCATTATGTGGCAAATTTTAATTAAAAAATAAAAAAAGTTGGTGAAATGATTATGAAGGTTACTAGTACGTTTTTGGCATGATGTGTACACGTCTTAAAGACGTATTTCATAGATTTTATCAAGTACTTCAAAACAAAAATATTTATTTTGAAAGACTAGATGTGTATATGATTCTTGGTGTTGGTATTTATGTTGGAGAAGAGTTTTATTTGAGTAGGAACAAGAGTTGGTATTAGAACTACAAAAGAAAATATAAGAAAAACAGAACATGAAAGCCAAAGTAAGCTCAAGAACATTGGGCATGTGCTTTGTGTATTCATGCAAGATTGGATTACGAGCCAAGAAAACAACATCACAAAACAATGCAAGATTGGAGAAAGGAACACTTAACTCAAATAGCAATATTTGAATTAAACCAAAGAGTATTTTTATTATTGGAAATGAGCTATTTACTCCTAAATTCCATCTTTGAGGTTGCACCTTAATACCCAAAAGCCATTCGAGGACCCAATTATTATATAGAAACGACAAATTGATAAAGTCCATATTTGCGGTTACTTAATTTCATACTATAAGAATAGGTTGTGGATGCTTTTGTAAGCAGCATGGTCTACTTCAATTATGTCTCTATTGTATTTACAACCTTAAAATAATTAAATACCTTATCATTTTGAAACATTTCCACATAGAGACCAATCAATTATACTAGATAAGACATAAGATTGTGAAGAATAGAGACTTAAATCATTTAAACTTTCATCTCCAGCAGTGCTTTAGATGCATCATAAGATATAAAGCTTTAATAACTCTTAAGTACTTCATGTTATCAATATCAGCAAAAACTTCCATATAATGTCCTAAATACTACTTGTTCTACTATCATAATCATACTAAAGAAAAATAAAAAAATGCAAATTGAAAATTAGGGTAAGGAACCCAACCTCTCTCTTATATGGTACTACGACTATTAATACCTTGGTAATGAAGGGGCCAATTTTATAATAAAATTAAACCTTAAAATAAAATTAAACCAATATCAACAAAAACACATCTGAACTTGAGAGTTCAAATGCTCCGTATACATGGTTTGAATCCCTTTAATTGCAAACCACATTTTCAAAAAATTTAACACATCAACCCACTTGGGTTGGCTTGACGGTGTTGGATTGGGACTTTAGAATGTGCTCGTCTCAATGTCTCAAATTCGATTCTCCGATTTCCTATTCGGTGGGCTAGTTTCGCTTCTTCAATTAATTATTTTTTCACACATTAGATTTTAAAATCAGAATATGTAACATGCATTTTTTCAAAACCTTTACACATGAAGTTTTTATCCATTTAGATATGTAACATGCAACCTCAAATACATCCTTAGTCCAAATAAGACTGCATTCACAAGAGAAATGTTTATAAATTATACCTAGAACCTGAATGATTGAATCTTGTAACAGGGAATGCCAGTCTCCTTGCATGTCTATTAAAGAAACGTCCCTATGGAGAGTGGAGACCATAGAGAAGGAAAATTTGGAGAAACATATAACCAGGGGCGAATGGTAGTGTAAGGGAGGGGTAGCCCTTGCTACCCCAAAAAAAAATATTTTTTTGAGTGAGTAGGTATATTTTTATATTTAGCTACCCCTAATAATATATATTTAGCTACCCCAAGTTTTATTTTAAGTGAACTAATTTTTTTCTATCTTTATTTAACTTCCGGTTGAACTTCAAATTATTTAATCGTGTCATATAAGAACCGAAAGATTAACACCCAAAGAGATAAATAATAATAATAATCTTTATAGTTTATCTAACAGTAAAATAATACAAAAGTGGGCACATACCCACAGCCCACCACACAGTTATTATTAATAAAAAAATAAGGTAAAGTGGCTTTTTAACTCTTCAGATCACAACATAACACACAACATGGGATCCCCACGCAACACAATTACACAGTACACACGAGAGAGACAAACAAACAACCCGTGCGGTGCCATGGTGACCTAAAAGTAACAGGTTAACAACAAGCAACATTAATTAGATTCTCAATTCACCTAGGTTACCAGGTATGATCTCAATTCACATTTCACAATAATCTCATTTAGTTTGAAATCAATTTTTTATGTTTTGCTTTGAAAAGGACATTGCAAGTCAGTTTAACTGAGATGCAATTATGGATGAATTTGAGTATTTGAAGGTCCGTCGAGTTCAATTTTCATAAATAGCCACTATTAGTCTTTATTTCTTTTGTTGTAGCTTTTTTGGTACAATCCGCTATTCTAATGTGGCTTTTTTGATACAAAATAGTTTATTACCGCATTTTTTGGTATAATCCGTTCTTGTTGAATCAAGTGTATATTTTATTAAGAACATTTTATATAAGTAATAGTTATTGTGAATTTTTTTGCTTACTGCATTAGATAAGTTTAAAAAAAAATTATATATGGCCACCTCATAGAATTATCGCTAGCTTCGCCGCTGCATATAACTATCCCAAATGTTATCCTACTGGGCACGGGCATTTACCTTATGAGTAGAAATTAAAATGCACCAAAGAACAATAAAACAAGTCACACGTATTTGAACGGTAGTTAACTATTGTTTCTATACAAGACTGAGTTCCGAACGGTTCCTAATTAAGCAAACGTAGATAATTACCGTTGGGAGTATTTTGATCAGTCTGGGTGCCTGTGAGCAAAGACTGGATGTCTAAAGAGCAATTTTCTTATACTTAAAGCATAAATAGCCTACTTCCGGAAAGTCGTCTTTTTGTTTTCCGGGTCCACTGATTTCAATTGGGCTTGATGTCGGTTTTAAGAAGATACAACTATACAAGCCCCCCAAATGCAACTATACTAGCTTTGTTAAAAATGTCATGCTTCGTTCTTTTTATCATTTATTTTTTTACACCTTTATTTTTCATCCTTATTTCCAAATTTCACCATTACACCAGAAAAGTTGAATAAAGTTTTCCGGTGTTCACAATTAAACAGGAGAGCCCAATTTTTGAAATCTTTAAAATTGTTTTCTTACTTTGTGAGAGATTTCCAGTCAGAAATTATAAAAGTGTTTAAGTTTATATCCAAGGATAAAATAGATAGTTCATATAAAATATAGGAGTGAGGATACTCATAAATACAAGAGTATATGGTAAAACTTCTATACTATTTATTAAATTTGATGTCCTATGAATTTTCGTTTTTGCCCCAAGGAGGGGCAATTTGGTAATTTCATAATCAATGGCTTTGGTTCAGTGCCAACTCACCAATGGCCTATGAAATTCCATTTTTGCCCCTCACCAATTTTTTTTTAATTATTTTCTAATTTTATATTTTTAATAACTTTTAACTATTTTTCAATTTTTATATTTTTAACTATTTTTCAATTTTTTCTCCCAAATTCAGTTGCTTCTACATTGCCGTTGTGGACGATTAAGGTATCGTTTAACCCGGCTTTTCTCCAACTTCTCTACATTTTTAAGGAGAAGTTAGGTCAAACACAATATCAATTAATTACTTACTAAAAAAGTACTTTTTTTGAATGCATAAAATTGAATGGAATGAGCTTTGACCAAAAGTTGTTGAATGTTACTTTAAAAAACTACTTCTCGACAATTTATTTCACAAGCACCTCTTTTCAACTCACACTGGGAACCTTTTCTTTTATTTTTTAATATTATATTTCAATATGTTTTTTTTCTTCCATTTAACTTTATTTTATTTTATTTTTTTGAACCGTTCCATTTAATTTTTTTGGGAGGTTCCATTTAATTTGATTATCTTTTTTTCAAAGGAATTTTATTATCTTTTTATCACTTATATATTTAATTTCAATATCGTTTAATCATCACAACCTCACAAATATTTGTATTCACGCTGTCATTTAATGATACCAAATATTTTTATTTTCTGTCTTCAACCTCCCGAATATACACACACACATTAACGTTTAGAGTAATATTTTATGTTCGTTTGTCTGTTGTTTTATTACGCTGATGCATATAATTTTTTTTAGTGTTGCTTGGTCGAGTGCTACCTCACTTATTGTTTTTAACTATTTTCAATTTTTATATTTTTAAATTTTTTTAACTATTTTCCATTTTTTATTTTTAACTATTTTCCAATTTTTGTTCTCCCAAATTCAATTGCTTCTACACTGCCATTGTGAGAGATTAAGATATCGTTTGACCTGGTTTTTTTTTCAACTTCTCTACATTTTTAAGGAGAAGTTAGGCCAAATACAATATCAATTAAATACTTACTAAAAAAGGTACTTTTTTAATGCATAAAATTGAATGGAATGAGCTTTGGCCAAAAGTTGTTGAACGCTACTTCAAAAAACTACTTCTCAACAATTTATTTCACAAGAATCTCTCTTCAATTCATGTTGGGAACCTTCTTTTATTTTTTAATATTATATTTCAATGTTTTTTTCTTCCATTTAATTTTTTTGAACCATTCCACTTAATTTTTTTTTAAGGTGGTTCCATTTAATTTTATTACTTTTTTTCAAATGAATTTTTTTATCTTTTTTTTACCCTTATATATTTAATTTCAATATCGTTTAATCATCACAACCTCACAAATATTTTTATTCACGCTGTCATTTAATGATACCGAATATTTTTATTTTCTTTCTTCAACATTGCAAATATATACATACACACATTAGCGTTAAGAGTAATACTTTATTTGTCTGTTTTTTTGTTACGCTAATGTGTATATTATTTTTTTGCGTTGCATAATGCGTATGATTATTTTTATAAAATTTTGATTTTAATTAAAAGTAAAATTGTAGATGTCTTTTCTTCAAAAAAAGGTCTAGATGCCTAAAAAAGTTATACTTATATATATATATATATATATATATATATATATATTGCACCTTTATATTGTAACAAACTATGTAACAAATATAATATCATATAATATATCTCTTTCCATGACACCAACAATGTAACAAATATAATAACATATAATATAAATTCTTATATTTTTAAAAGACACCAAAAGTATGGTATTCTTATAACAAAATTTGTTATAGAGTATAATTGAAATAGAAAAAATCAATTATTTTGATATTATTTATGTTATTATTTCAGACTCCTTAAATTGTTTCTCCTATTCAAATATTTAACAAGTCATTTATATGATGATACAAATTTGTACTCATGTTACACAAAATACTCCCTCCGTTTCAAAATGAGTGTCGCTTTAGCAAAAAAAAAATTGTTTCAAAATGAGTGTCGCTTTCAGTTTTCAATGCAATAATTACTTTATCTTTTCAATTGTACCCTCCAATTAATATTCTGCACACTACTTTCAAAGTATTACTTTTAAAACTAACCAATAGTTAATAAGGATAATTTGGTAAAATAACCATTTTCTTTCTCTTAATCATTGCATTTCTTAATATGTGTGTAAACACCTAAAACGACACTCATTTTGAAACGGAGGGAGTATTTAACAAGTCATTTAGCCTTCAGAAAATATTTTAAACATTTTTTTATTTATTATGTTAATTCATAATAAATTCAAAGTTTTGTCCTCGTGAGCTTAGCTCATTTAATAGGAAACAATGCATAAATATATGTCAAGTCCGGGGTTCGAACCCCGAACACCATAAAAAAAATCAATGTTTGTACAATATTTTCCGAAACAACATTTAACTTAAAATTAGCTTTAAAACTAAAAAAACAAAGAAACCAAACAACTTTAACTTCTTTCTTAAAGGCTTTTATTTTAACTTTTTTTTTAAGTAACTTTTAGACCGTAAAAAACCTTGGTCAAACAGTATATAAGTTTAGCTGGGAACACTGTTTCACTTTCTTCTTCATAAGAGGTCATTTTCTTCCTTTTTTCATGGTTCTGAGACCATGCATGACTTGAGTTGACTGATTTTTATGGCTTGAGGGGTTCATTTTTTGACACTGTTTTAGTTTTTGCTTCATCATAGGTGGTTTTCTTCATTTTTTTTTCTTCAGGATTATGCATTTTAAGGTTTTTTTTTTGTTTTTTTTTTCAATTGTTAGTGGATTATGTACCAGAAATTGTTATGTTGCATGACTGTAGAAAAATCTTCCTTTGTTATGTGCAATATAGTAGAGGTCATGGTAATTGAATTTTAGCTCATGGTAAGGTTTTGACACAATTGTTATTTTGGCTTCTGGTACTGTAGTTGATTTTTTTTTTGGGTAAACAATGCTTTTAGCCCCTGTAATATAGGGCACTTTTGGGTTTAGCCCCTGTAATTTTTTTTTTTTTTAGATTCCACCCTCATAAAATTTTTTTGTTTTGGTTTTGGCCCCTGACCCCTGTGACTCAGCAGAATCTATGAGGTGGCACTGACGTGGCATTTTTTTTTTATTTTTCATTTTTTTTGAATGCCACGTGTGTAAATGAATGTCCACGTGGCATTTCTGATTTTTTTTTAATAAAAAATATTTTTTTAATTAAAAAAATTTTAAAAAAATTTTAAATTTTTTTTAAAAAAAAATCTAAAATTTTTTTAAAAAATTGGAAAAACTAATAAAAATGAAAACAAAAATTTGGAAGATTTTAAAAATAAAAAATAAAATATGGTAAAATTAAAAAAAATGAAAAAATTAATAAATTTCGAAAAATTCATATTTCCAAATTTTTTTCAATACCGGAAAAATGAAAGAAATTCATATTTTTTTTCGGAAAGTACTTGTCATTCAACCGTATAACGGAAAAAATTCATATTTTTTTTTTCGGAAAGTACTTGTCATTCAACCTAAGCTCGGAATACACAAAAATTCCCGGAAAAAATACTAATGAAAATTTTTAAATTTCGAAAAATACACAAAAAACCTAAGCTCGGTTTATAAATACACATATTTTTTCCCTTATTCTTGGTTTATAAATACACAAAAATTCCCAAAAAATTTTTTGGAAATAAATACACTGAAAAAACCTAAGCTCGACATTAAAATTTTAATTAATTAAAATTTTAATTAAGATTTTTCATTAAAATTTCGAAAATTTCATTTTTCCAGAAAATTTTGAAATTTTATTTTTTCAGAATTTTTCATTATTTTTCATTTTATTAGATTATTTTATTTTTTTAATCATTTTTTATTTTTATTAATTTTTGCAGAATTTTTAAACTTTTTTCCGTATTTTTTAATTTTTTTTCATTTTTATTAATTTTTCAATTTTCCTGAATTTTTTAATATTTTTTTTATTAATTTTTCATTTTTCCATAATTTTTTAATATTTTTCCATAATTTTTTTTATTTTTTTAAAAAAAATAATAAAAAATGGCACGTGTACCCCAAAAAAAATATAAAATAAAATTAATTATACTGTCAGCGTGACACGTCATCAAAAAAGGTGACAAAGCATGCCACATCAGCGCCACGTCAAAGATTCTGCTGACTCAAGGGGGTCAGGGGCCAAAACCAAAACAAATTTTTTTTATGAGGGTGGAATCTAAAAAAAAAAAATTACAGGGGCTAAACCCAAAAGTGGCCTATATTACAGGGGCTAAAAGCACTGTTTACATTTTTTTTTATGCATGTGGGTTATTTTAGTTTTTGTGAGAAATCCTAAAGTTGTAACAGTTTTTATATTTGGTTTATTTTTTCCTATATCATTGAGCCGTACGAAAGTTGATTGGTGTGAATTTGTTTTGGTCATATCATTAAGGTCCAGAAAGTTGATGATACATAAATTTGTGCATTTAAGATCGGGTTGATTTGATGATACAAAATTGATCACATAGAAATATGTTAGCTTCTTTCGATATCAGAATGAACAAAGGGAATAAAATTAAATGATGTATTATTGTATTTCTATATAAGACTTTCAATGTCAAGGGATTATGACTACATTAAGGATCTCAAAAATGATTTGGACATTTGGAAAATAGGATTTGGAGTGCTGGATTCTTGGATTGTGACTGATAGTAATGAGAATCAACATATGAAGCTCATTATTTGTGATGCAAAGGTTAGATGAGTTAGTTAAGATTTGTTGTAATTTCTTTTATGATTTATCAATGTTACTTATTTGTGTACATTTTGATTTATTTATATTTTTTGGTTTCTTTCTCGGATTTAGGGTGATCGAGATCATGTAATAACTCGATATAGAGAATTGGAACATTGGAAGGCTTTGATCGAGGCAAACAAGACTTATACTTTGTATAATTGTCATGTGTTTGATAATGACATTGCATTTAATCCCTTTAAGGTTGTTTTTGGTTCTGGTACAAAGGTGCAGAAGGATGACAAGTTAACTAACGTTCTTACTCATGAATTTCGCTTTAAGTCATTTACGGAAATTCAAGATGGAAAATTCAAAACTGACGTTTTATATGGTATAGTTATGTGCTTTAATTTATTTCTGTGTTTTCTCCGATTATAATGTTCTTATAAATGTAACTTTTTATTTTCTTTTTAAGAAATAGTCGGGCTTCTTCATGAGATTGTCAAGACAACGCCAATTGGGACTGGAAAGAAATCGTGTACGAACATTGTGTTGAAAGATAAAAGGTATTATTTTCTAATTTGTCAGCATCAGATGATAGGATTTTGTATAAGTTTGATAATGACCTGAAAGATGTCGTTCCTTATGCAGTGGGAATACAGTTGATGTAACACTATGGGAAAAATACTCTGTAGTTTTATCATTTACCATCCATTTACCTTGAGTTATTTGCTTCCATTTTGTAGTCAATGGCAACCCAAATATATGTAACAATTGGTCAGGTTCGAGGTTGCTCATCAACCTACATCATCCGGTTGTTGAGAAGTTTAAGACTTAGTAAGTTTGCATTATGATTTCACAATACAGTGTTAGAGTATCTTATTATTTCACAATCTGATTTGATTGTTTTTTGATCATGTTTCTTGAATTGTTGTTGTGACCTTAACACTTCTCAAGCTCATAGTCAAAGCTTCAGTCAGAACTTAAGTCAGAGTTCGACTTATTCTCAACGTACTTCGTACAACAATTTTTCCATTATGTCTCAAGTTAGGCCAATTGCTGAATTTATAAACTTAGTCAAGGTCTGTTTTTTTTTTTATGCACAAACATGTTTTGAGTTTTTTTACGCACAAATTAAAAACAAATATTGCATTATTCTTTATTTCAGGTGCATAATTTGTGTTAGAATACATACTCTGCATCACTATTTGAAGAACAACTAAATTCAATCATAACCAGTTTGGATGGTATTATGAGAGTTACACCAAATGTTCGAAGACATCAATGTCAAATGGTGCTAGCTATAGATGCACATGCGGGAGTGATGCTTAATTTCCATTTGTTTCAACAATGTTAATTGGTCAACGGACTACATATAATCCACATGCATGCATTTATCTAGATTTTATAGGAAGATAAATTAGAAGTCATGTTACATCTTCTTTAGCTTAAAATCAGTTATGCTACCTTCATTTTATAAATTATATGTAACTATATTTACATACATCTTATCCATGTTAATATGCATTAGACTAATATTGCAGTTATTTCACTGTTTAGCATTTCCCAAACGAGGTGTCAAGAACAATTCTGAAAGGAAAGCGCAAAACAACAACTCTCATTGATGACCAGACACAAAGAAAGTGTAAGTGTCGCCTCATTACCGCCGAAAGAGCAAGCTATGAAAAATACTTGGGTGAGCAGTGATTCAATTTCTGCAGAGAACATGTGATGGAAGAAGGTGGTAAGCACATCTTTGATCTCGAAAAAGTCACCGAAGGACTTGCACGTTCGAGTTGTTCCAAAGTAGGTCTTTGCTGCTGAACTATTTGAACTTCTACTATTTTGGCGTATCGCTTTGGACTGTAATCGTAAACTATCTTGACTTTGGGATGTCATTTGTTCTTTTCATTTTATCTGATGTAAATATTAGCAAAAATCCCTTTTTGGTTAGTCTATGACACTTGCAGTCTCTTTTATAAACCTAACTATTATGTAACGTTAATCTGCACATTGTTGGTTCCTTCATTGGTTCCAATTAGTATTATATTAATTATAATGTTGTTTTCCTAATCTCCTGAACCAAATAGAACATGCTCTTTTCCTACAACAAATCTTTATAATGCTTTGGTAAATGTTTTAGAAATGTACATATAGCTGAGATTTGTGCAATATGCTTGCTTGATTTTCACGTTTATGAACGGCAACAATTTCTTAGAAAGATGCAGCTATTTCCCTTAATTTGCTCATTTCTCCTTTATAACAAGGATTTTTTTTTAAAATACAGTATTCCGGCGTCCATTTTACATCTATAGTCCTTGAAACATTTTGACAAATATTTCTAATGTTTGTGCAATATTCCTTAATTTGCTCATTTTTACTTTGAAACAATTTTTTTACAAGATACATTATTGAACCCGTGCGAAGCACGGGTTTGTAACTAGTTCTAATAAAAAATAGGAAGATACAATATGTAGTATCTCTAAAGAAATTAGAGCCCTTGTTATGGTAAAACTTTCTAATAAAAAAAGAAAAGGAAGATACAATATACAGTAGCTATAATGAAATTAGATCCCTTATTATGGTAATTGGGTCGAGAATAGACAAATATTATGTATAAAAAAAGACAAATATTACACTACTAAAATTTGTGACAAGGGTTGAAAAATAAGAAATCTACGGACGAGCAATTATTATTGAAAAATGATTAATGAAAACTTATATGTATAAACTAGACTCTGATATCATATTAAAATTCTTGATGAAACTTATAATTGAGAGAAAATGATAGGAAAGTGATGAACAAATATTATTAATGATTTGATCAAGTGTAATTACAATGGATGTAGTAAGACATTACTTATGCATATAAGTTCATCTGAAAAGGAGGAGGAGATAACAGCTAACTTAACTAACTACCAGCAACCTTTAACGAACTAATATCTAATAAAATCAAGAAGTGAAATGAACACCGTATTTCTATATTCGTGCATTACCCAAATCCTTGTGTAACAATTCACATTTTGCATTCGATGTTGCATATGGTGTTAGAGAATTGTGTTCAATTTGCAATGCTCATTATTATGAACACCGTATTGATTTGATGTTTTTTTTGTTGTTGACACAACTATTTTTTTCTGTAATGTTTCCTCCGTCGAAGGTAATCAAATTCAAAACTTGTACTAAATATGAACAACTAACTAATTTATATTTGTAGATGTTGTGCTTGCATGTTATATTTTTTTTTTTTTTTTATCAATAATTATATCACAAAGCGCGGTATGATTCTATTTTTTTCTAACACTATTTACATTACAAAGGTCTAATTTAAAAAATACATCACAGAGGAGTGCAATTTTGTGAATTTAGGAAATTGCTATGTGGTTCACCAAAAAAAAAAAAAAAAAGGAAATTGCTATGTATCATAAGAGTGATTGTCCCGAGAGTTTTTCAAGATAACATGTATTCAATATTTTCTTTAAATCATGCCCTACCATCTCCCTTGATTCGTGGCCAAAAAGAAATTTGATTGGACAATTGATTATCGCTAACCATGGGAACAATATCTCTCCGGAGAAATGAGATTGCTCTAATATTTATATATCTTTCATGATATAAAATAAGATATAATCTATTTTTCTTAATTGCAAAAACAACCTACACTGCATCTATTGATATTAAAATTATAAAATTCAATTAACGTGAGTCAGGGGCAAAAGGAACCGCACACGAGGCCGTATTAGATGATACAGCCAATTATGTCATCAGTTGCATACTTGTACTTGCATGGATGGAAGAAACAATAGCTGATCATGGCACTGAAACCAATTAACTATTGCCACGAGTCAAAGATCTACTTGGATTCAAGTGTTCAACATAACACGTGTAAGTTTATAAATAGTTCATTTTTGGATTTTGGTGGTTCATGATTCAATCAGAATTTCTAGCCGACACAACAGTGCCAATTTATCCTAACACAAGATAAATGTCAGGAAAAGTCCAAAACAATACAAATTTTTATTTTTATATAAAATAAAAAACAATACAATTTTTTGTTTATTTTTGCATTATTTCACCTCTTCTAAACTTATTTACGGATGATAACATTTAGCTTATCAAGTATTTATTAATGTGCTGATTAGTATGCGCTGTGTTTTTTTTTTTTTTGGTGACTTAATAATGTATGGTGAGTATGCAAGCAAGATGTATATGAATGATATTACCAACAAAATAAGGTGAAATGACAGAGACCTACCAATATAAACATAAATGATAATAATTTGAATATTCCATTCATATTGAATGGAACGTGTCACATTAACACATATTTCTTATAATTTTTTAAATAAGTAAAGTTAAATAAATTAACATTCCTTTTTTTTTTGACAAAAAATTAACATTCCTATTAATTATGACAATATAAAAGATAGAGTCTTCACTCAAAAAAAAAAAAGATAGAGTCTGATGGACCCGAGACAATTTAAAAATTAAAGTTTGTCCAACAAAAACTTAAGGAGCATTGGTTGATAAGTTTCTTTTCATAAAAAAAACACATACACTTAGACTTAGAAGTGGAATGACTAAGGTTCAATCTTCACAATACACACAATCAAGCATATGGTTTAAGAGTTTAAGTGTGAATAAACTATGGACTAAGATTAGCTTCATACTTGATTCTAATGGTTGAAGCTATGCGAGTTTCATAATAAACAAGATAACTTGACTTATTGTTAGCAAAGGTGATTCGAGTCGATAAACTTAATACAAGAAAGTGAGTTTAAAATCTATTGACGATTAAGAATTTGATTGATCGACTCAACTTTCTCTTATCATCAAAATTAAATTCACCTGAACTTTTTCTTGAGTAAAAAAATCGACATGCACACAACATCCACTTAAGCAAAAAACAACTTTTGGTTGTTGATTTTGTGTGTGTTTTGTTTAACTTTTGTATTGACAGGAGTGAGTTTATAGTGTCAATTAAGCCCCAAAATAAAAGAAAGTGAATTTCTATGTCTAACTAACATCAAAAGGATAAGATTACACGAAGAATCAAGAACCTAACCATGAAATAATACTAAATTCCTCCAGCAAATCCTTCTCCGAATGATTTTTTCAACAATGATATTTGTATATTTATATCACTCAATACTTATTCAACACTTCATTTTATCTTTCTTTTTCTATCACATTACAAATTTATCACTTCTATCACATCATTCATTTTATCTGCTTCTCTCTCTCGATTTTACATATGGTATGTACACCAATTATTATCCTTATTTTTTTATATATTAAAAATCCTGATATTTTCACATCAATCCTAGTCTGCCTTTACTTTAATTATTGTCATTGTATTAAGCTGTACAATAATAATGTAGACTTTTTTATTTTATTTCTTTAGAGTCTCTTAAGTCTCCTTTTCCATTTCTCTCTGTGGTCCAAACTCTTCTCACCATTTCCATTCACTAACAACCTCATCAAAATACACACACTATCACTATACCATGCTTGAATGAAATTTCCTCACTTTGTTATTTCATAACAAACTTTCCCTCCGTACTATTGAGATTGTACACATGTTGAATAATAATCTAAATACTTCCACCAGCCATATATCAGATGAAAACCAAGAAGATGAACAAATAACAGAAATAAGAGAAATCCATGCTTTAACACCACCTCGACTTCCACCTCCTCCACCACCAACAAACCGTGGCGGCCATAGCCACCGTTCGTCATCTCTATCCATGGCTAGCACAGATAGTGAAAACTTCACAACTATAAGCAGAGAATTCAATGCTCTTGTTCTAGCAGGATCAACTGTTGACCCTAACAACATAAGTCCTCATGAACATGAAACAGCTAACAGTAACAATAACAATAACAATAACAATTTGAGGAGGATATTAGGAAACACAATGAAATGAATAGAAATGATTCTTATTGATGAAATGAGAGCTTACAACATGTTT
The DNA here is from genome assembly GCF_051527215.1 of Medicago sativa. Taxonomy (NCBI): domain Eukaryota; kingdom Viridiplantae; phylum Streptophyta; class Magnoliopsida; order Fabales; family Fabaceae; genus Medicago; species Medicago sativa. The sequence goes on along the minus strand of NC_140755.1, from coordinate 88,002,617 downwards.
ATATAGTAAAATCTGGGCACATTCTAAGCTACCATGCACTAGCTTTATGTAAGTAAAACCCTAGGGCACAGTTACTTGCGCAGCAAGTAACAGCTCTCTAAGTGATATTATCATCAGATATATCACTATGTAATATCCCCCCACAAGTTGGAGGCTGATAAATGTTGATCAGACCCAACTTGGATAGAAGAACATTAAAAGTCTTGGGAAGCAATGCCTTGGTAAAGAAATCTGCAACTTGGTCTTGAGAAGAAATAGGAAGCAGTTTAAGGATCCCAGCTTGTAACTTTTCTCTTATCAAGTGACAATCAATCTCCAAGTGTTTGGTGCGTTCATGAAATACAGGATTGGAAGCAATGTGAATAGCACTCTGATTGTCACAATAGAGTACAGGTAACTTGGAGCATGAAATGTGTAAATCTCTGAGAAGATATAGGATCCACTGCAGCTCACAAGTTGCTGAAGCTAAAGCCCTATATTCAGCCTCTGAGGAAGATCTGGACACTGTGATTTGTTTCTTAGTTCTCCATGAAATCATGGAGCTGCCCAAGAAGAAGCATTGACCAGATATGGACCTTCTTGTATCAAGGCAACCAGCCCAGTCTGCATCAGTAAACCCTTGCAAAGTGAGAGAAGATTTTCTGGGAAAGAACAAACCCTTGCCTGGACAACCTTTAAGATATTTCAATACTCTTAAGGCTGCATGATGATGAGTTTGTGTAGGTTTAGATAGGAATTGACTCAGTTGCTGGGTGATGAAGGTAATGTCAGGCCTTGTGGTATTAAGGTAAAGAAGCCTCCCTACAAGTCTCCTATATGCAGCAATATCATCAAAAGGAGGACTTGAATCATGATAAAGTTTGATGGAGGGGTCAGAAGGAGTAGAAACTGGTTTGGAACTGACAGTGCCTGAATCATTGAGCAAATCCAAACAATACTTCCTTTGACATAATGAAATACCCAGTTTTGAATGAGCAACCTCAATCCCTAAAAAATATTTCAGCTTCCCTAAGTCTTTGATTTTGAATAAAGAATCCAAAACTGACTTAATATGATCAAATTCACTAAGAGAGTTTCCTGCAAGAATAATATCATCAACATAAACCAGAAGGATGGTGAATGATGATGAAGTTTTCTTGACAAACAAGGAATGATCAGAAGCTGCTTGGGAGTAGTCTTGAGCTAAAAGTGTAGAGGTTAATCTTTCATACCACTTTCTGCTGGCCTGTTTCAGACCATACAATGACTTTTGTAACTTGCACACTTGATTTTGCTTGTCAGTTTTAATACCAGGAGGAATCTGCATGTAAACATCTTCCTGAAGCTCTCCATGAAGAAAAGCATTGTTAACATCAAGTTGATGCACATGCCAACTATGAATAGAAGACAAAGCAATCACAAGTCTGACAGTGGTGAGCTTGGCAACTGGAGAATATGTATCAAAATAATCTAAGCCTTCAACTTGATTATATCCTTTGGCAACCAATCTTGCCTTATATCTCTCAATAGTGCCATCAGCATGGTATTTAACTTTGTAAATCCATCTGCATCCAATTGGTTTGACATTGGGTGGTAAATCCACAAGCTTCCAAGTGCCAGTTTTCTCAAGAGCCTGAAGTTCAACTTGCATAGCATGCTTCCAACAATCATATTTACTTGCTTCAGCATATGTGGTAGGCTCAGGATGAGAATGCAAAGACATAACAAAGGAAGAATGATTAGTAGAGAGTTTATGATGTGAAAGATAATGAGAAAGAGGATATGTAGATGCATGAACATTATTGCAGATGTAATCATTAAGGTAAGAAGGTGTAGTGGTGTTTCTGGTGGAATGTCTATGAATGACAGGTGGTGCAATATCTGTAACAATGGGAGGTTGTGAGGAAGGGATGGAAGGATCAAGAGGAGAGACAATATCATCAATGATAGGAGGTTGAGTAGTTGAAGGAGTATGTTCAATAATATCTGAAGGTGGAGAATGAGAGAAATACTCCCAATCAGGAGAAGTAGATGATGAAGAATGAGGGTAGGGTAAATAATTTTCATGAAAACTGACATGTCTAGACACAAAAAGCTCTCTTGATTGAAGATCATAGAGAACAAAACCCTTATATCCAGACTTGTATCCCAAGAAAAGAGACTTCCTGGCTCTAGGTTGGAGTTTGGTTCTGTGAGAATGCAAGGTTGAAGCATAACACAAGCAACCAAAAACTTTGAAAAGGGCAATGTCAGGAAGTTTATTGTAAAGAAGAAAATAGGGAGATTGGTTTTGAAGTAAAGGTGTAGGTACTCTATTTATGAGAAAGACAGCATGAAGAATGGCATAAGACCAATATGAAGGAGGAAGTTTTGACTGATAAAGCAAAGCTCTACCAACATTCAGTATGTGTTGGTGCTTTCTTTCAACTCTCCCATTTTGTTGGGGAGTTTCAACACAAGACATTTGGTGAACTATACCATGTGAAGCATAAAAGGAAGGTAACATGAATTCAGGGCCATTATCAGTTCTTAGGAACTTAGGTGTAGTGTGAAAATGATTTTGAATCATGGTAATGAAATTCTTAACATGGGATGACACTTCAGCTTTGGTTTTTAGAAGTATGACCCAGAGAAATCTGCTGTGATCATCTAAGATAGTAAGAAAATATCTATGACCATGAACTGAAGTAATTGAGAGAGGACCCCAAATGTCTAAATGGAGAAGTTCAAAATTAGCATCAGCATAAGAAGAACTAGAAGTAAAGGGCAAATGTTTGTGCTTGGCAAAGTGACAAAGATCACAAGCATCTTTATTATTATTAAGAGTAATAGCAGGATACAAATTTGACATTACATGAAGTCTCTGATGAGACAAATGACCAAGTCTAAAATGCCAAAGGGCATGATTAGGTACATGATGAGTAGCTTTATTACAAGGAGGATTTAAAACTGCATTACAAGAAGATTGAGACAAATTAAGAGACTCAAAATTAGAAGTTTTGCATGATGGATAAAATTTGTATAGTCCATCTATCTGCTCAGCCAAACCAATCATCTTCAAAGATTGTTGGTCCTGTATAAGACATTTTTCAAGGGAAAAGTGAAAGAAACATGTTAAAGATTCACAACATTTAGCAACAGATATAAGATTGAGAGTGAAATGGGGTGAATAAAGAACATGACTCAAATGAAACTTTGAATTAAAAGATATGTTACCAGCAAAATGAGCTAACACAGAGTTACCATTGGGTAAAGAGACATAAACAGGTTTGATTCTATAGAATGAACTAAAAAATGCAATGTCACAACAAATATGTTCATTAGCACCAGAATCAACAAGCCAAAAAGAAGGTTTGCTTGTTAAAGAAGAAACAGAAGCAGAGATACCTGCTGAAGGATCAGGAGTGGAAATGCTGGCAGATGCAATGTGGTTTGATGTGGCTGGAGGAGAAGAAGATGCTGAAACAACCAAATTTGATTGTTGTAACATGGATACAAGTTGAGCTAATTGTTCTTGAGAAAAACTAGCAGAAGAAGAGCTTGCAGATGCACCCAAACCAGAAGAAGACATTGCACCAGTTTCAGAGTCTTCTTGAGAAACAGCATTCACTCTTGGTGAAGATTTGTTGTTGACATTAGGGTAACCATGTTTCAGATAGCAAAAATCCACAGTATGATTTGTACGATTACAGAAAGTACAAAGTCTAGAAGGTTTATTGGATAGAAAACCTTTACCACGTCCTTGAGGCTTTCTATTGGAGTTGTCAACAGCATTGATTTGTATTGAAGTGTCTTCAGTTACACTCAAAGAAGTAAGAGCAGCATGATTACTCTCTTCCTGAACAACTAAAGAGTAGACTTTGTTCAATGAAGGAAGAGGATCAAGGAGAAGAATTTGAGTTCTCACAATGGAGAAATGATCATTCAACCCTGTAAGAAACTGCATGATCTGGTCCTCATTTCTGTGAACCTTAGCAACTCTAGATGCAGCACAACGACAAGGATGAATACATGAACAATTAGGAATAGGTCTATGTGAAGACAATTCTTCCCACAACGTCTTCATTTCAGTAAAATAATCCAAAACAGATTTTGATCCTTGTTTCAAGTTGTTGATATTAGAGCGCAAATTTGCAATGCGAATACGATCAATTTTAGAGAACCTTTCCTTTAGATCAAGCCAAACCTCAATTGCAGAATTGCAAAAAACGATAGTTTGAGCAATTGATTCAGAAACAGAGTTGATAAGCCATGATTGCACCAAATGATTGCACCGTTCCCATGCTGCACGATTCAAATCATCTTCGTCAGGCATAGGGATGGATCCATTGATGAATCCAAGCTTGTTCTTTGTGCCCAAAGAACGTTCAACAGTGCGACTCCAAGCAATATAGTTAGAACCATTGAGTTTTGGAGTAATAGCAAGAGAATTAGGACCTTCACTAGGATGAACAAAGTACACTGATTCAGTATCAGGTGAATTGTTCCGTGGCGCCATGGATGAAGCTCAAAATTCAGAAGAACAGAGTAGAACAAGATCTGAAATTGATGTTGAAGAAATTCAACAAAAATCAAATGTGATTGAAGAAATTCAATCAAACCGAGAAAAAACGAGATCAAGAAAGAAGAATCAAGGTGTGAAATCAAGAATATTCACACACAAACAACGAGAAATTGATCTAAGAAAGAAGATCAATGAAGAACAGAGCACAGCGGAAAAACGGTTACAAAACCGTTATGGATCGTAACAAACTCTTTCTCTTGTGAAAGAGCTCTTGATACCATATTAGGAAACACAATGAAATGAATAGAAATGATTCTTATTGATGAAATGAGAGCTTACAACATGTTTATATAGTAAAATCTGGGCACATTCTAAGCTACCATGCACTAGCTTTATGTAAGTAAAACCCTAGGGCACAGTTACTTGCGCAGCAAGTAACAGCTCTCTAAGTGATATTATCATCAGATATATCACTATGTAATAGAGGATTAGAGAAGAGGATCATATGATGGAAGAAACAAACCCTTTGGCGATTGTGGTAGATAACAACCCTTTTGATCCTGTTCCGTCTCCTACTAGCAGAAGAACTACGGCTGGTGGAAGTACTCGTTCAAGTGGTCAAGGTGGTAGTGAAGAACATGTGTCGGTGGATAGAGTGAAGAAGGAAGAAGTTGATGCAAAGATATCAGCTTGGCAGAATGCTAAAGTTGCTAAAATTAACAACAGGTTCAAGAGAGATGATGCTGTCATCAATGGATGGGAGAGTGAACAGGTTCAGAAAGCTACTTCATGGATGAAGAAAGTTGAGGTAAGTGTTTTTTCTTCTTCTTTCTCACGGTGTTATTTGTGTTGTAAATTTTGAATATATTTCAAAAGTTTTATAACATATTAATAGACATTTTTTTCATTTTATTTTACTTATGATTAATACTAATATTTGACTTGGTCTAATTCTTTAGGCCACATCATTTTGACTTGACTAAGTCTAAACATTTATTCTCTCTTTTAAAACGGTAATTTAAGCACATGATTTTTATTTTGTAACCAAAACAAAATAAAGAAGGCAGTTATATTTTGAGGATGTGCGGCTATTATTTTTGAGAAGTAGGTGGCTACTTTGTCTATCTATCTAATTGTCAATCTTCCACACATACAGAGATGTTATGTTACGTTCCTTTTAGTTTCAATACATCAGTACCACCGTTTTTCTTTCGTATAAAAACTCAAGCACAACCTCTACAAAAATCAGTCTCTCTTCTATCAGTCTAATATACAATCTTGGGTAACATCACTCCTGTGTTTATCAGATTCAAGCTGTTCTGTCGCCTCTGATGTGATTTATATCAGGGAAGAACATGTTGTATCCTGGGAGGATATGCGCTTATGAGGCGGATAAATCCTTAAGGACAGTGACTTTGTCACGCCTCATGTTATATAATGGATTACTGTTTGGCAGGTTATCTCCTTCCATGGTTTTGTGTTTGTTTACTTCGATTCTATCGACTGCAAATCATCGCAATTTCAAGAACATATAAGTTTCCTTGAAATCTCCCTTGATTATTCTTTTTAATATTTAATTGACACTTTTATTTATATGATGCTTATTTTTTATAGAGATAATTTATTCCTAATTTTTACAACAATCTTAAGGATTTATTGTATTTGATATCATAAAACTAAACCCTAATTATATATATTTTTTTGTTAGGGATTTGGGTATTGTTATGTCTAAGGAATGGACTGTCAATTATGAGAAATGAAAGCGAAAAATTGTGGATGACGAAGCTGATTCAACAAAGAGAGAGTTTTGATGTCACTCTTGTTAAGAAGTACGACAACGATTGTTGCTTGTTGCGATGATCATCAATGGACTATGGTATTGGTCCTTAAATTAACTATTCCTTCAAACAGGTTCCTTTTCTTCATATTCTTTGTTTTTTTAAGTGCTCTGATGCTATTCTTTTTACGTGCTCTGATATTGCTAACATGGTTGCAATCCTAAAATTCATGTTTTTATCGAGAATAGCACTCTTTGAAAAGTATTTTCTAGGGGGTTTTTGGATAATGATATTATTATTGAGATTAATAAAATTTTCTATTACTTTTACGTTCAGATTTTCTTATTTGTTATTTGGTATTAAATTCTCTCCACTATGATAATCTAGTATGTTGTTTGAGCTGTTATGTTAGCCTGATTAATCAGTTAGAACTGAAGTTTGTCATGTGCTATATGTTTATGTTACTATTTGTATTTTTTAAACATATTTGTGGAATTGATTTTAAGAATGAAATCCATTTTCTCTATGATGTAAATCAATTCATCTATCTATGTATGCATGCCAAAATAAAATTTGGAGTCAATCACATGCTAATTTGGAGTCTATTGTTAGTACTTACCGATGGTTATATCTAGTTAATGATTGTAGTTTATTGTTATTTGAGAAAGTGTATAATTTTTTTTTCGATAGAAAGATAGTGGATAATTAGTAAATGTATTATTTGCTGTGGATATGTGTAGCATTTTTTTTTTTGAGGGATGTATATGTGTAGCATTGAAAATTTAATTGGTGATCAATGATTATGTTATTTTGGTTGCTTTAAGTCTCGTGATGTGATTATTGAGTATACTCTTGTATAATTATTCTGAAAATGATACCTACAAAACCTATTAATATTGCCACAGTTTTTTATGATGCAAATTAATTTTGTTGTAGTATTGTTTGTCATAGTCAACAATTTCTAGTTATCATATTGATATATGGTGTGGTCATATATTATGGTATATTTGTGTAAAGCTGTCTCATTTAATATAATATAGTTCATGTTAATTCTTTACAAATTGACTTTGATCTGGTATTTGCAATATATGTTTTTATTGAGATCACTCCCTTGACATGTGTATGTATGAGTTTAGTATTTTGAAAACTTTATCTTATACAATTGAATTGACAGGAGACATTTTATTAAGAAAATTATGAAAAATATATTGTGGGTCATCCATTGTATTAGAGTAAGACAATGATGTTTAATGAAGTTTGTTTATGAGAAAATATATATTTATGGGATTTATTTTTCAATTATGGAACTGTTGTCACTTGAAAATTATTCAAGTAGACCTGTAAAATAAATCTATACATAGAGTTATATTTACTCAATGTGGGGGTTTGTCGCTTAGACTTTATCTAAGTAGACCTGATGAAGTATATTTTGGAAATTAGTTTGATAATATATGAGATATTGTTCACTGAATGAATAGACCTTTGTATTAAAATAATACAAGGATGTCAAATTGATATGAATCCAATGAGAATAAATCTATAAGTAGATTTATCTTGTTGATGAATAAGATGTCGTTTAGTAGCCACTAAGCCAACTTGTGAAATTTTAGTGTGTAATCCAAGTTTATTATTATAGACTTGATGAAATAAGAGGTAATTGACTTAGAGACGTCTTAGTCAATATTTGTGAATTTAGCGGATCCGTATATAAAACCCCTTGGGAAGAAATTTAGGGAAATGAGACTTTGCCACTCGAAAACGACAAGTAATGGGAACCCAACCTTTGTGATTGGAGATCCCATGAAGAAGGTTCAATGGGTAAAAACAAGTTACTTGTTAGTTCTGTTAGCACTAAAATAACGTTGTCTCTTTCCTATAGTGTATGATAATGGATGAGATGTGCTAAATAATATAAAATTGATGGATAAGTTGTAAAGACTTTTAATGATTACCATAAGCCCTTATGGGTGGTGTATGGTTGTAGCATACGCTAGATGGAATCACCTATATGAGTGTCAAGTGGGGCCGCTTGCATGAGACCGTGGCGGGTCTCTAGAGCACTCATGAATACCAGGCATGCGCACGGCCTATTAGCGCACAACCGCGTAACAGCAAGAATTGTGGGGGTGTAATGTGATTGTGAGACCTCTTGCATACAACAAGTGTCTTGGGTTCCATAGCTTGCTAAACCAATTCACTGTGTGTTAAGTCTCATTAGTCTAGGACGGGTTCCATAGCTTGCTACACCGTTCCGATGCATTACATCTACGATGTTTACCCAGGAAAACTCTTTTTAACCTTTTGTTATAACTTTTGAAATATGTGGGGGATTGTTGTAAATTTTGAATATATTTCAAAAGTTTTATAACATATTAATAGACATTTTTTTCATTTTATTTTACTTATGATTAATACTAATATTTGACTTGGTCTAATTCTTTAGGCCACATCATTTTGACTTGACTAAGTCTAAACATTTATTCTCTCTTTTAAAACGGTAATTTAAGCACATGATTTTTATTTTGTAACCAAAACAAAATAAAGAAGGCAGTTATATTTTGAGGATGTGCGGCTATTATTTTTGAGAAGTAGGTGGCTACTTTGTCTATCTATCTAATTGTCAATCTTCCACACATACAGAGATGTTATGTTACGTTCCTTTTAGTTTCAATACATCAGTACCACCGTTTTTCTTTCGTATAAAAACTCAAGCACAACCTCTACAAAAATCAGTCTCTCTTCTATCAGTCTAATATACAATCTTGGGTAACATCACTCCTGTGTTTATCAGATTCAAGCTGTTCTGTCGCCTCTGATGTGATTTATATCAGGGAAGAACATGTTGTATCCTGGGAGGATATGCGCTTATGAGGCGGATAAATCCTTAAGGACAGTGACTTTGTCACGCCTCATGTTATATAATGGATTACTGTTTGGCAGGTTATCTCCTTCCATGGTTTTGTGTTTGTTTACTTCGATTCTATCGACTGCAAATCATCGCAATTTCAAGAACATATAAGTTTCCTTGAAATCTCCCTTGATTATTCTTTTTAATATTTAATTGACACTTTTATTTATATGATGCTTATTTTTTATAGAGATAATTTATTCCTAATTTTTACAACAATTTGCATGTAGGTTTTTTTTTTAACCGTTGTTATGTGTTTCATGCTGTGGTAATAATTAGTAGGTTCATTAAGCAAGATTTATTATTTGCTACCAACTTCGAACCAATCAATACTTGACAAAGGATGAATGTGAAAATTAAAGATAAAGAATTACTATTAAGATTGCCTAGCTTGAGTTACTATGGTAATGATTGTTTCATTATTAATTTATTATTCTCGAATGGATTTATATCATAAATATATTAATACTAAGATAAAAGGTGAAGAATTATTTTCTAATGGTTGTTGAGGAACCTAACTGGGGTGTAGGGGCCGGGAAACTAGCTAGTAAGTAGTAATAGTATACAAATAAGTCTTGTTTCCTTCATTATTCAATGAAATAATAGAGTCAGCAGTACCCTTTATAACTCTGTTGTATTTGCATGCATTGCTATTTGCTAGAGCTTGATAACATAAAACCAAAGGTTTAACGTCTAAATCATCACAGATTGAAAGAAAATGATGTTAAGCCAACACGGGAAACATAGCCAATTAGCCATTACAAACTACAATGAAATTTTCAAGAGACACCCTAATTAGAATTTAACTTTTAAAGGGAATTGTGTAGGAGAGGTTTGGGGGTTCAATACCTCATTACTAGCATTTTTTTTCATGTCACATATGTTTATACACAAGTGAGATTAAAAGCTGTTTTTCTAATCACTAAAATTTGATATTATTTTTTTAGACAAATTTTAGTTTGTTAGGGGATGAAAAAATGTCTCTCATTCTCTAACACGCTGCAGGGACGGACCCACTGTATGATGTGTGTGGCTATAGCTACACCAGAAGATTACCCAATTTTTTTTCTTCATATAATAGACTTAAACCATTGATTGTATATAATATATGTTGTAAGTATTTCATGTTTCCTTACTCGGCCTAGCGGTTGATTGTACTCTAACAATCTGCGCGTCCTGGTAACTAACACATCTATAAAATGGACACGCCTAAGCCATTTTTTTTTAAAAAATTTTAGCCACATCAACATCAAAAGTCTGAGTCTGCCCCTCAACACTAACATATGTCATGTATGTTAGTTTTTAATTTGTCTTTAAAAAACATTTTTTTCATCCCCTAATGTTTGTCTAAAAAAAAGTAATATCAAGTTTTGGTGTTGAGGAAAACAATTTTTATGACACATTTTTTTTTTTTAATAATTTTTTTTAGACACATGTATAACCATATATAAGTATATAACAAAACATGGATATGTTAGATTATTAACGGTTGATTTTCTCATCTACTGTTGAAATTACTTGTTTTTTTATGCTATAAAGTGAATTGTTCACTTTAGATAAGTTAAATCCACAATCATTTATTTATTTCACTTATATAAAGTAGAGATAGATCCTCTTTTGCATTGCATTGGAAATTTGAAGCTAAAAGCCAATAACCTCATTACGTGGTGGTGGTTTTGTGACAACAGACTCCTATAGCTTTGGCCTGCATTATTGTCTAATTATTGAATATTAAAGTCTCTTTTCCAATGACAGCAAAAAGGGGTCCAAACATGTTTCTCACCATCTAGCATTTTGTTTAACAACTTAACCTCTACGTTAAATACTCAAATTCAACTTACTTTACGTGACCATTGTAGTAAAACAAAGCATTGACTAACAACTCGGGTTCTGTACATTAAGTTATTACAATTCTTGCTCATAACAAACCCAAAAAAAATCACATGTCATGCAGAGAAAGCTTGAAGAGAAAAGAGCAAGAGCCTTGGAGAAGACGCAAAACAAAATAGCGAAAGCTCGAAGAAAAGCCGAAGAGAGGAAAGCATCAGCAGAGGCAAAAAGAGGAACTAAAGTGGCCAGAGTTCTTGAGATTGCTAATCTTATGAGAGCAGTTGGAAGACCTCCTGCCAAAAAATCTTTCTTCTAAGTTAGTTTTCATATTTTAATATTGAAAACTTTTTTAGGCACAAAAAAAAGGATAACAAATTTTCCTTTTTAATTAGTTAAAGAGTGCAAGATGGATTGCAGTGAGAAGTATATAAAAATAGCATGATAAGGTGATATGTATCAATCATATCATATCATATACTTAATGAAAACCAATTGGAGTGTTTATAAGTGATAATAGATTAGTGTTTGAATGTGGTGAGTGTACTAAGTGGTGTGGTGACATGCTTAATTATTTGATCATTGTGGTTGTTACACACTTTGGTGTTTTGTGTACATTACTTTAATTAATATTTCTTGGAAAGCATTTGTCTCCGTCACTTGCAAAGTTGCAACAAGTGCCCACACCACACCAAACTGTTCCTAATGGTTACCTACTTCTGAATTTTCTCTAAAATATGAATGAGATAATGGCTTACGTAACAGTCCTTAACAAATCCACTTTATCACTTGTAATAGACAGAAACAAAATTTGTTCAGCTTATGAATTGTAGAGAATTAAGATTGGACATTTCACATTTTAACTATGTGGCTTAAATCAAATTTTTTCAAATAGAAAATTGAGTTGCCCGATCAAAAATTTAGAATTTTTCTCAACAGTATGAAATTTGAATATGACACTGATACCTTGGGGAATAGAGCAATACATTATACATCATTGTTACATTCCAAAAATTAAATCCAATTTTTGAAGCAGTTAGTGAACCATGAATAACATGTGGGGACTTAAGTAATGAAATATTAAGATGTACTACTGTAGTTTGCACAAAATTTGTAACTTGGTCTCCCTCCTTTGAATCAATTATCATTGTTGTGTGGCTATTGCTCTTTCACAACATTCCCAATAAATGTTGTCATGTCATGAGGCCAACTTATTTGTGCATGTTTGTTGTAATGTGTAAGTATGGACAGGGGCGGATCCAGACTTTCATTATAGGTGGAGCTAAAATTTCTAGGTCCTTAGATTCACTATACTCAATCCAATCATACAATCCAATCATACAAATTAAACCAATTCTTACAAAATCTACGTCTTTGTCTACCATGATCAGACCAAGGGTAAACGAAATTGCTAGGTTTATAACGACCTTTTTTAAGGTAAGCTTTACGTACCTCATCTTGGAAGTTAGGATGATAGCTTGAAATTGGAGACCTAAGTCCTGGATCCGTTTCCAACAAATTGTAATCAACAACTTGAATACCCTCATTGGCCGAGTTAGGTGTAACTTCATTTTGTGGTTCACTTGGATGTCGAGTATTTGATGGTTCTTGACTAGCCGAAGAACTAGCTTTGTCTCTAGAAAGCACGGGAAAAAATTTCTTCATCCTATAAAAGTAAAACACACAATCATTGTTACAAGTAAGTAACAAGAATATCACTAGTCATTAAATCATAAACAAATACAAAATACATATATATCGGGATACATTATAACAGCTTCATAGAACTCTTTGTCACATTTGATATAGCAGCATTATCAATTGTTCAATAAAAGATGGCTAGTTCAACCATTACAATTCTTAGTATAGTTTTCTACCTTATGTTCATTTCACAAGGTAGTATTTTCTTCCATAATTTTTGTAAATTATTATTCAAAACTGTCATAATTTTTTTTGGTGATTATCTCAGGTTATAGCCTATGTTGATTGAAAGATATTTCAGTAACCCAGTATGAGACAGGAGTAGTGGAGAATAAGCCAGAATGGACTGTATATATCTCCAAAAAATATCATTATGCTCAAAGAAAATTGCTTTTCTGACCCAGCCACTTATTACCATTTCCACTTATTACCTTTGAGAGAGATTGCAATTTAAGAGAGAAAGGGGCGTGTTTAGTTACGGTACAGGAAGGAAATTGGAATAGAAAATGAAAGAGAGAGAGTGAGACACACATCTGTCTTTTGTTTAATATACAATCCGATCACTATTATAAGCAAATGTTTGCATTTTAGATTCATTCATTGAATGATGTATGTGACCTACAACAAAGACCATATATATCATTAATTGTTGAATGAACCTAAAGTGTAAACTTTTGCTTATAACAATGACCGGAGGGTATATTTAAAAAAAAAAAAAAAAAAAAAGGGGGAAAAGCATGTGGAGCTATAGTCCCACATTGCTCCTACATGCATCCGCCCCTGAGTATGGACATCACATCCCACATAACATTTATTCACATTAAGACCCAAACTATTACTACAAATACTAACATAAAAGAATATTCCTAAGCCACCATTCTTACCATTAATACTGTATTGGTATATTGATTAGAGTTAAATTTGACTTGGATCTCTTAAGGTCTCTAACTAGAAACTTGCAGATAAAGAAAAGGGAAATGCTGGTTCTCGCGACATAATGTATAGCGAATAGTTTACCAGCATACATGGCTTACTGTATAGTAATTTTTTTATTCAATACAAACTGCCCATGTATGGTTAGTGGGCGCTTGTTAATAGGCTGTTACATTGTTCGTGATTTTTTTCTATAACTTTTTCGCTATATGTAGCACTATTCTAAAAAAAAGGTGTTTGAGAGGACCTTTGAAGGTTAATTATGTAATACATACTTTGCACGTACATTATATATATAAAAAAAACCGGCATGTAAAGGTTAATTATTCAATATTTGCCTCGTCTAAAGACAGAGCAAAATCTCAAGGCTCTAATACCATATTAGACTTTTATATTGAATCTTTTTCATGTAATGGACTTGTAAGAGAAGGAATACCACTTATCAATTATGAACTCATTACACACCTTATCTTGGGTTTTCTTCTAGACTGACCAAGAGATTGGTCTCGACGGTCTTGCACCAAGCATAACATAGGGCCATATCATATGATAGTCCATTACTATGCACAACGCTCTTGCTTCAGACATGCACTGAAAAAAGACTCCAATGAGCAAGAATTTAGGATTTCCAAGATCCCTAGTGTCTCCTCCCCTCCACAGCGGCGAAGCTAGCAAATTTTTTACGCAGGGGCCAAATATAAAGAATCGATAAAATATTTTTAAAACAAATATATTAAATTTAAGGATAAGAATGTTTTTGATCCCATAGTTTATAATTTTTTAGGTTTAGTCCTTTTAAAAATTTTATTCAACTTTTGTCTCGATTTTTTAAAATTTTACAAAAAAAAAAGTGATTTTAGTTGGATAAAATGTACTTCAAGAAGCCAATTTTATGCATAATTGACCGCCTACTAAATATATTAATAATGTCTTTTCCAATGTAAACAAATATGTTATTTGCAAGAAACTCAATGTCCATTTAATTTGTTTATGACTATTGTCTTGGTAATTTTTAGGTTGAAAAAGTTTTTTTTCTTTCTATAATTGTTATTAAGTAAGTATCAAACCAATATAAATAAATCTATCAATCATGTAGTAATGTATTTACTTTCTTATTTATGGTAATTTTCAGCAATTGAATTTGTTTGGGGTAGCTCAATGTTTATTATTTGGGGTAGTCGAATATAAATTTATACCAATTAATTGAAGATTAATATAATTTTTGGGGTAGCCAAGGCTACCCCTTGTCAATGAAGGGCTACGCCCCTGCCCCTCCATAATGGACCAACGGTTATGATACCTCGTCTTCCAAAACCGCAACCCAACGGCTCTTTTGCCTTGATTCCATGAAGCCTCGTGCCTTCACCTACAAAAAGGACCCTTTGTTGTTCTATTAGGTACGATTCATTCTAACTCAAACCTCTCACTCACGCTCTCTTACTAACTTGAACGTCACAGTGTTTGTAGGTGCCCCCAACTCGCAATCAACACCTTAAAACTCGCCAGACGTCAATTTCTCAATACATACTATACTTCATTATTTCACTATCTTTACAAACGCTAGCTAGCAATCTAAAAAAGAGAACTAAAGTTAAAAACAGTAGAAAATGTGATTTCTGGTGCACCATGAATCATCAGTGGAAGGCCTTTCTTTTTGATCATTGCTATAATTGCTAATATTGAAAAGGACTTGTTGCCGACACGGGACACATCATCTCAACTGTCAAACATAAATAACACATATATGGGTAATATAGATAGATAAAATGTCTTTCTTTGGTAAAATATCTATCAACCAAAAAGGAAATCACATGTATCATCCACTACCACCGCAATTCTTCTCAATCATATGTGATTGGTGAATAAATACATGTCATTCTTAAAGTTTCTATTTCCTCCTTTAATTTTGCATGATCATAAAAGTGAATCTTTAGTCACTTTTGTTTTTTAGAGGTCCTGTTTTTTTTATTTTTTGTAGAAATAGTAAAAAGGGTATTATTTTAATAGTATATACTATTGAATAGATATATAATCTAATTGTTGAATTCTGTTTCTTATTCTTATGTTTTTACCAACCCCTGAATCCATGGTGTTGCCTGTTTCTTATTCTTATGTTTTTGCCAACCCCTGAATCCATGGTGTTGCTCATATGTCAAGTTGTCCACCAACATATGTATATGTCAAGCAATACACTAAATCAATAATATTGTATCTAATTTTTTTTATTTTTTTTTGGAATAGAAGAGGGTCTAAGCCCAATATTGTATCTAATTTAATTCAAGACAAGGCCATAATATTCTTGTTTAACTCATCACTCACAGGAACCACATTTAACTTTGAGAGTAAATAGTTACATTATAGTATGAGACGTCTCACTACATGTGTTGAATGTATAAAAATAAAAGGGTTAATATGTCTTTACCCCTGTAATTTGAGCGAGTTCCGGTTTACCCCATGTAAAAAAGATTCTTTAGATTCCAACCCTGTAAAATAAGATTCTTTGATTTTAGCCCCTGATCTATGTGACTGGGCAGAATTGATGACGTGGCGAGCTGATGTGGCATGCTGACTGTGCATATCTGATTATGTGGCATGCTGACTGTATATTTTTTTTAAAGGGTACATGTGGCATTTGTATTTTTTTAAAAAAAAAATAAAAATCACAAAAAATTAAATAAATTCTGGAAAAATTAATAAAAATTTAAAATAATTAAAAAAATTAATTAAAATGAAAAAAATGATTAAAATATTTAAAAAAAATGAAAACAATTATGAAAAATTAATAAAATGAAAAAAAATTCTGGTAAACTGAAAAGTAATGAAAAAATATAGAAAATTTAATAAAAAAAATCTGGAAAAATTAAAAAATCTGGTAAAATGAAAAAGTCTATCCCTCAAAAAAAAATGAAAAAGTCTAGAAAATTTAACAAATAAAATCCCGAAAATAAAAAAATAATCTGGAAAAAGTTAAAAATCTAGAAAAAGTTGGTATTTATTTTTCAAATTATTTTCAAAAATTTAGAAATATATATTTTTCGAAATTTAAAACAGATATTTTTTCGAAAAAGAAGTTTTTTAAATTTTCTCAACAAAAAAAAAATCTGGAAAGTATTTTTATTTTTAAAAATCTGTGTACAAATTTATTTAAAAATTTAGGAAAATTCAGATTTTTTTCAATTTTTTTTTTACGATGTGTTACAAATTTGAGAATATTTTCTAATATTTAAAAATTGAGGATAAAAAAATCTGGAAATTTTTTTAATATTTACGATGTGTTACATGTTTTATTTGTATTGAAAATTGAGGACATTTTTGAAAAGAAACAACCAGTCCAAAAGAGCTGAAAGGGGTTGTTTTCTTTATATATATAAGCTAATTTTTAAAAAATCCAAATTAAATTTAAATTTAAAAATATTCAAAAAAAAAATATAAGCTAATTTTTTAATGTTTTGGTAAAAAAATATTAATTTTTTTCTGATTTTTTTTATTTTTTGAGTTTTTTAAAAAAAATAATATAAACGAAAATTAAATTTTTTCGTTTTTTTAAAAAAATTGATTTTTTTTCGTTTTTTAAAAAAATAATATAAACGAAAATTAAATTTTTTTTGTTTTTTTAAAAAAATTGATTTTTTTTCTTCTTATTTTTAAATTTTTGAAAATTAATTTTCATTTTTTTTATTTTTTATCTTTTTAAAATTAATTTTTTAAACAATTATACACATGTCAGGTTTTAAAAAAAATTAAAATTAAAATAATTACATGGTGGTTTGCCACGTCAGCGTCTGGATGGGGTCAGGGGTGTTTTGTGGAGAATCTTCATATTATAGGGTTGGAAACTAAAGAATCTTTTTTACAGGGGGTAAATCGGAACTCGCTCAAATTACAGGGGGTAAATACATATTAACCCAAAATAAAATAAAATAAGAATTACCTTCAAACAAGTTATAGACTTTCTCTTGAGTATGACGACACTTATGATCGAAGGCGTGTCTGGTGTTCGAAATGTGTTAGTATCCGACCCGTCACCACACTGACACATGTGATTACATTGATTTGTGATTTTTCTCAAATTATTAACGGTATAAACATGTCAATGTCCTTGTACAATGATGTCTGTATCCGTGCTTTGTAGAATTGACCCTCTTGAGTGTTAAAAGGGGTGGCTTCCGGGTTCCAAATCTTCACATCCTACGCTTTGTTTGAACTTAGAATTAGTACTTAGAACATCTTGATAGAAAGAAATTCCAAATCCTTGAAAGTAAAATTGTTAGGGAAAAGCAATCTACTTCCATATATACTGCATAATTAAGAACATGAAATCTAGTTAATGAACAAAATCAAAAGCCTAACAAAATTGTCACATAGAATTAATGTAAAAGCAGCTTTGGTTTGTTTTATGTTATTTAATTTGCTTCTTTAAGCAGCTAGCTAACTAAAATGTTGATGTTCCACTCCACCTGCATAATTAAGACCATCATGCTCAGTTCAGCGTAGTCTGTCTACTTGATGCCTATATATCCAAAGAGTGTACTGATCAGTTTTACTTGCTTTAGTATCATTTTGATCAATGAATTGCAAATTAAGCATATTGCTATTCTTCTTTTTTAGTCAATTAATCTCAAGTTTTGGATCGGTATAAACAACCACCATTGAAGTAAAAACTACTTAAATCAATTATAGATTCTATAAATCCTACTTGGCAATTTGAATTGTAACTTACTATGCCCAATTTGGCTTCTTCGTGCTCACCCTATTAAAGATGTTTATATTGAACTACATACAACCTATAAACTGGTACTCCCTTCCCTTGACATAGCTCAAGTGCCAACTATGATTCCTTTATTCAAGATGGTATATATGTATGTTTGTAGGAGGAAAGTAATAATGTTTACAAGATTTGGAGTGCTGTTTGTTGAAAAATTCAAACATATATAGTGTATTGTATACTACCACCAACAGTTCTTAACGTGTTGACTAATTGACTGCAAAATTCCTTGAGTGTTGGGAATCCATTTGACCAAGTCGCACCCCAAAAATACATAGAAGATCATAACGTTAATGTTGCAACTTGCAACTTTTGGGAGTGTACCCCTCAATTTAAAATGAAATTAATCATGCATAATTTTGGACCCTAGCACCCCGGAGACAATTTTCAATCATAGTAACTGCCAATAGGGTCCAGCTCGAGAATCATTTTTAAGAAAAAGAGAAAGTGTCCACAGTGAATGAATTTCAACGGCAATACGCGTCCATTTAATATTTTAATGTTGCTAATAAGAAGCTTCCATGAAACACAAATTTTGTCAACAAATATTAGTATTTAGCTAATGTTTGAGTAGGATATGCAGATTTTTTTTTGGAGGTATATATATAACACGTGTATGAATATATTCTACATCATAGACTATGTCGTCTTCACTCTCGTCTGGTAAACTTTGGTTTAATTAATTAATGTTGACTTTTATTATTGGTTTAGACGGTTTCTACTTTCTAGAATCAAATTAACCATCATGCACTATTCCTTGTTATAAGTATGTTATACACATACAATTGTTGACTTTTTGGGTGTGACTGGGTCATGCAAGACATCTAAGATACATGGTAGTGAATCTTAATCATCAACTACTAATCATTTGAAAGAAGGTACTTACAAACTACGTTATGTTAGCCTGTCGATCATTTTCTTTTCTGGTCGACTTAAATTTCCCTTCTTTTGCATGAATATATAATGTGAAAACAGAAGGAATCATTTTGTGCAGCTGGTTGGTAATTTATGAAGCTTGCTAAATGTGGGAATTGGTATATGTGACTACATTAGAGAGTTGGAGTGACACTTATACTAGAAAAGATAGTAGAAATGAGGTTTAGGTGATTTGAATATGTAGAAAGAATATTTATAGATGTTGCCCTAAAGAGAATAAAACACATGGATGAGTTTGATCTAAAGAAACTATTAGAGAAACTATTTTTTTTTAAAAAAAATTCGGTATCCAATCCTAGAATCGACTAATCCGAGGGGACCAATTCCACATCCATTAGTGGGGCTCCATTTAAAGTCAAATGGAATCGAACCTGAGATTTTGAGAGGAGCACACTACAAGATCTCAAGACAACCACAAGTCAACCTCAAATGAATTATAAGAGAAATTGGTAAAAAAGATCTAGGAATTAATGGGTTGGATCGAAATATTGTTTATAATATAACATTATAACATAATTTGATACATGCACCCGACCTCATTTAAAGAGATGGAACTTGATTGTTGTTATAGAGGTTGATATGTGACCTTCTAAAAAGTATATATCTTAGGATTCGTGTGAGTGAAAATAAAATAAATTAATCATACATTAAAAAATAATGACCTAATCATTGAGGAAAAATAGTATTATGTCATAGTTTCTAACAGTAAAAAATAATTGAAGAACTATTTTATCTAACACTTTACGTTTTAAAAATTTACCTAACCATTCATAAAAACAATGATTATTTTGACCCAAGCATACAAATTTACTGTTTGTAAAATTTACAATAACATGAAATTCTAGCAAGCTAACCACTTAGTCTTTGACTTTGCAAGACACTACAAACAGATCCTTAGAATTATGAATATTTCAAACAGATCCTTAGTCGCTATATTTAATCATTTACTATTAAATATGTCCTGCATTTTAACAAGTTACCATCAATTTAGTCATTATATTTATCCACTCACTATCAATTTTGTCCTAAACATATTCTTTGAGACTAGTATAAATAAAATATAACAGATTCAGGGATCTTATTAAATTATTAATAACGTGAGTGACCTTTTTAAAAATACCCAAAAATTTAAGGGATTAATTTTGTCGTTTAATCTTAAAAATTCATTTAAAAGACCGTTTATTAAAGAGAAAGACTATAGAGCCAATTTGATGAAAATTGTTGTTCACACTTCAATGTTTGTTAAGAAACACCAATATTTTACGAAAATAACCTCTCGGCAGTTCACTACCAGTAATAACTTATTTGAACGTATGTTCTCCTTCCTTGTCCTCTCTCAAACGCAAAAAAGTCTCCTAATTCTGGCATTGAAATTTCAGGTTTGAAGCTCCTCGGCAGTTAACTGGCGATGGAAAATTAACTACCGTCGATTTAGTTCATCAGTAGTTAACTGTCGAGAGGTTATTTTCATAAAATACTGGTGTTTCTTAGCAAACATTGAAGTGCAAACAACAGTATTCCAATTTGATTAGCAATTAAAGGCCCAAAACCTTACTGTATAGAATCGAGGCCCATATACATGGGACCACTTTTTGTATTCATATTTTTTACTCATTTTGGTAAATATTGTTCTATTTATTTGGTTTTAAAATATAAATAAACAATTTATTTTATTTTTTCTATCATATTCCTTTGAAAGAAGATATCATTTTTGACTGGAAATAAGAAAAAGAAGAACAAGTTAAAGAAGCAGAGTGAGACGAGAAAAGAGTTTAAGGTATGATGTTTTTCACTCTGTCTCCCTAGTTCTTTGGTGAGAACTTAGAAGTTATCCTTCATACTTTAAGGCATTCTATCTTTGTTCGTTTTCGTCTTGCTTCTGTTTTTATTGAGGATTGAGGATTTTGGTTTAACCTACCACTCTTTTTATACTTTTTCTTTATTCTAACTAGCGAAAAGACGTGCACTCACGTGCTCGTCTTTTCGTTCTTTTTATTGTATAAACGTTTGAAAATAATGAACGGTGTTTATTTATTTTTTTATGTAATTTTGATTTTGATTAAAACTAAAAATATAAATGTTTGTTGCTATCAAGTTATAACAAATCAAACTAACCATGATTATTTATTTAAACGAAACCAACAATATAATCTAAATTCTTTTTTTAATGACATCAACAACAATCTTTATTATAGAAAAAAAATGTTTAAGGCTAAAATTGGAATAATGAAAAAGTAATTATAAATATACGCATATAGTTTGTTACATTTTTTAAATGATAAAGGAAAATATATATATATATATATATATATATATATATATCGTGTTTGTTACATTTTTTTAATATTTAAATTTATTCTTATATATTTTTTTTGACCGAAACAAAGTTAACTATTATCATTAATTATCCAATGTTCAATACAAGAAGGATAAAAATCAAGAATACGGTGACTAGCCCAAGAACAGGCCGCCCTAGCTAAACTATGAGCAACCATGTTCGCTTGTCTCCTAACAAAATTCACCTCGAAGTTGGAATGTAAATGCGTTATGTGTATTGAAAATTAAAGGTATTTTTGAAAAAAGAAAAAAACAGCCTGAAAAAGCTGAAATATATTGTTTTCTTTATATATAATATAGATCTATTTATTACATGTGTTATGTGTATTAAAAATTGAGGGTATTTTTGAGAACGAAAAAAACATCTCAAAAGAGCCGAAAGATGTTGTTTTCTTCATGTAATATAGATATATGTTAAGAGTACAACAGCATGCACTCTGCCAACCTCTATGTATAATGTATCCCATTTTAGAAAGAAAAAAAAAATATGCCTCTATTTTTTTCCCATTTCCGCAATCTCTCTTCCCCACTAAATTTAAAATTGAGTTAATGAAGAAGAATTAAATAATATTCATTATTTTTTGCAGGATTAAATGATAATTCTATATAAATAAACAAACTGTTGCAAAGAACCAAACATTTTGTCTATAAAAAACATTGTTTGACCAACCCAAAGTGCCACCTTTCAATTTTATAATAACATACTCTGTTGGGAGTCAAAATCGTCGAGTTTGACCAATACTACGCCAAAAAGAAATTGCATTTTGTAGGCACTTGTCTTGGAGAGTTGGATGGAGTTCATATTCTTTTCGGTGTCAAAGTCGTCAGTGTTTGACTAGTAACATCGCCAAATAAATTGGATTTGCATTTTGGAAGGGCGGCACCTAAACATAAAAAAAAAAAAGCACATTTTGAGAATTGTTTGAGATATTATAATTTCTCTTCTTAATAACTATTTTAAAATCAATTAAACAAGTTAACACTATTTTTTTACTTTGAAAATTATTTTTCAAAGCTGAAATTTGTTTGGTGCTGAGTTATTACATCTATTAGCTCCCCGCAACATCAATCATATGCATGATTATTGATTTGGATATGAAGAACTATTATGATTTACGTCTACTAATTCGTCTTAAGTTATCTTCGTGTCATATTTATCTCATGTTTATTCAATTTATTTCATGAAGATTTCCCCGAATCATTCATATATGTTCGATGTATTTACGAAGACATCAAACCATTAATTAGTAATGAAATGTATTTTTTTAGATGACATGCATAGTCGTACTTAGAGAGTGATGAGAGAAATTAAATAGGAGGCTAGACTGCCTAGAGACTTGAAAACAAATGCATGAATAAAACAAACAATAGATACAAATTTGGTGAAACTTCTTATTGAGATAAAAAAGTTGTGGAACAAAATAATTTTATGAATGAATTTTTAGATAGAAGTACAATTCAACTGACATGGATAACACAAATTACGTCCATGTGACGCCAAATTTTCAGCCAGGTTACATCCACATCATCAATTAAAAGAGACATACAATGTTTGGAACGAAATGTTGGTCGGAAAATATGCATGAAATATGCGAAATTTCTTATAGATATTTATGAAGTAACGTACTTTATAAAACTAAAAGTAAATTTAATCCTTTTCTCATTTTTGTGTGGATAAAACGGGGATACCCCGCAACAGAAACAGGAATAAAAAAATAGGTAACTTTGAAAGGTTATACCACTAATATCAGCCAATAAAGCAAAAAAAGCAAAAGAAGCAAAATGTGGAACAATATTAAAGCGACAGACAGCCCTAAAAGTTGCGTCAAACAAAGTGGCCAAACATGAGAAAACGTGTTTTGACAATCAACATGTTTTTATACCATTTGCTTTTGACACTTTCGGTTTCCTAGCACCAGAGGTTGTTGACCTTTTACATAGAGTTCAAAAGGTCATGCATAGCAATGTCATGTCTCCTAGGTCTATGAATGTTGTGTTTACGAGGATTGATTTTGCCATCCAAAAAGGTCTAGC
The DNA here is from genome assembly GCF_051527215.1 of Medicago sativa. NCBI lineage: Eukaryota > Viridiplantae > Streptophyta > Magnoliopsida > Fabales > Fabaceae > Medicago > Medicago sativa. The sequence goes on along the minus strand of NC_140755.1, from coordinate 87,978,915 downwards.
GGTACAGCTTGTTGCCCGCTTGCCTTCTATTCAAGTGTAAATAATAGTCTATATATATTATTATTTTAATTTGAAGTCTAATTTTTGAAAAAGAATCAACCACGTGGTTAGTCTCACAAAAGATATGAGAGATTTTGAGCCCTAAAAGTTTGGCTTTAAACCCATTAGTATTGGTCACAAAACCATAGCAATGGTGTCTCATATTACTCTTTTTTTAGAAGTTAAATTAGCTCACTCGAACTGGCGTATTACTCCCTTTACTAATAAATCAAAAGTTTGTTCATATTACCAAACTGAACTCATTGTTATTGGAATAGATTCTCTTACGTGAAATATTTCTCAAATAAAATCATGACTACCAATTTTTTTTTTTATGACATCTGTTTTAAAACATAAAAAAAAAAAACAAATTAAACGGGGGATACATGTAATGGACCTCCTCTGGTCAAAATTCCACGAGAGATAATAGTTGTTTACCTTTCAATTGCAGTGATGAAACATGTGCCTAGGTTGCATGAATAACCATAAAGAAAGACAAAATTATTGTACCAAAAAAAAAAAACAAAAAAAAGAAAGACAAAATTATGATCCCACAAAACTCCTCCACAACCCGCAATAGTACCATAATTTGTTACTGCATCATTCATCATCCCAATTAATCTTTAACCATAATGATGGGAAATTAACACATATAACACCAATGCCCAATTGAAATAGAATTTTCTTAAACATACAAGAATCTATGCGGAGTAACAACAAATAAATGGCAGTAGTGAAAAACAAATAAAAAATATGTGTGAACACCAATATTTTAACGTGAAAAATCCCTCAATGTAAGAGTAAAAACCACGAGTCATCCAGATCAATGAAATAGCTCCACTGTAATCAAATATGACTATAAGAGAGTCTCAAAAGTGATGCACAAATAGTGTCAACAACTAGCCAAATCAACAAAACAACAAAGCTTACAAATGAGAACAAGAAGGATGAAAAATACCCTAAAAATATTGCTTCAGTGAGACGAATTTCTCTTAGCTCATACCTTGTTTCGAAGATCCGAACGATGAAAAAGGTAGACACAGATGTTGAGAACCTGCTCTTCTTTTCTCTCTTTTTGGTGGCTACTCTTCTCACAAAACACTCTCTTCTCAACCCTAATATGACATCTCTCTAGTTATATAAGTGAGGCATAATAGACTAACATATTTGAGCTTTTCTCCACATAGGAAGAGAACCCAATACCCAACACACCCTTCTTTTTTTCCATGCTTCCAACAAGACAAATAAATTAAACATGTTATTTGAACAGCTATTTTTTGGACAACTTATGAGACAACTAAATGTGTACAATTAAATGAGGTATTTTTTTTTTTGAAGAAATTAAATGAGGTATGTTTTTTGAAAGTATAATTGAGAGAGTTGTCTCACAAGCTGTCATAAAATAATTGTGTAATCACCCTCTTATCAATGTCATCAACCATCACACGTACCACAATTAAACTATCACAAATGACGAACACAAGATTACCACTTTCTTCAACACCTTCTCGAGATAAAAAACAAGACCCGTTAATCTTTCAACGATAATATTTGGACATCTAAATAAACATACATCAACATATCACATCTATCACATTACTTTCTCTTATCACAATCTCTTTTAAGGTGTAAGAAGTTTTAGGGTAAATGTGTTCAAATTTAAATCGATCTAAAATAAAAACACAAACCGATAAAAAAAATAAAAACTAAATATTTTTGGATGCACATGAATATTTTTGGTGGAGGTTCCTAAATCTTTTACCATTATTTTTTTCTTTCTCGTTTTCACCACTTTCTTTAATACTCTATTCAGATCATTGAATACTTTCTAATTTTCTTTACTTAAAATATTTATTAAAGATACCATGAAATGCAATGTATTAATAATAAAATTATTTTATTTTAGAAATAAGCACCTTTTAGTTTTTAATATCTTAACAAATGTTTACTAAAAACAATCTTAACAAATGTTCTTAGCTCACTCAATCTTACTAATCTTAAAAAGAAAAGATTATATTTAAAATAATTTCAGTTTTTCTCTATTACACCTTACATATGAAAATGATCTAAACCACCCCCCCCCCCCACCAAACCACTTGACTCTAAATAATATATGATCCATTTATATTTTATACTTTAATAACAAAAGGCAAATAAAATTCAACTTTTAGGTAAGTGATAATAACGGCCATTGGCTGCTAAACTACATTGTTGACCTACATTCCCATAATCTGCAATACCCAAATTACCCAAGTGGGAGGATTACAGTCCAAAGAAAAAGAACTCATGTGAATCATCCCTAAAAGAAGATATTATTAATTAATTAATAATATAAACTGAAATAAATAAATTCCATATTTCTTGGAAAATGATTGCGCTTAGAGCATGATTAAAATAACTTACTATTATCAGCTTTTTTAAAAAAATGACTTAAAAAAATAGCAATAATACATCACATTTAATTTTTTTTTTTACACATCATAAATTGGTTTAAGAAAAATGAAATTTGATTTAATTAAAATTAAAAAACAGAAGCTAAAACAGCAATGATGGATAAAGGAAACAGCATTATTGAGTTGGGTTTTTGTTACAGAAAGAAAGAAAATTAGAAGAAAAAGAAAAATGAAAAAAGAATAAGAAGAGAGAGAAAAACAAAAGAGAGAGAGATAGACGACGATGGACGAAGTCTCTGAGAAACAACAACAACAGCAGCTTAAGTTTTGACCCTCTCAGCTTATAATCATCATTCAAATTTCAAACCCAAACACGCCCTTAAATTCATTCAATCCAATTTCCAATCTCCAAAACCCTCTTTTCTCTCAAATTTCTTTATAATACCCATTTTACCCTTGGAAATTCTCATCTCAGATCCAAATTCCAAACCCAGATCTCTTGTAAACCATGGGAAATTGCTGCGCTACCCCTGCTGTAGCAGGAGAAGAAACAACAAACAAAAAGAACAAGAAGGGTAAAAAGGAAAATCCATTCGCAACCGATTACGCATACAACAACAACACCACATCAAAACTAACCGTTTTAAAAGATCCAACAGGTACCGAAATCGAAACTCGTTACGAACTCGGTCGTGAACTCGGTAGAGGTGAATTCGGTGTAACGTATCTTTGCACAGACAAAGAAACAAGAGAAGAACTTGCGTGTAAGTCGATATCGAAGAAGAAGCTTAGAACAGCGATTGATATTGAAGATGTTAGAAGAGAAGTTGAAATAATGAGACATATGCCAAAGCATAATAATATTGTTACGTTGAAAGATACTTATGAAGATGATAATGCTGTTCATCTTGTTATGGAGCTTTGTGAAGGTGGTGAGCTTTTTGATCGGATTGTTGCTAGAGGACATTATACTGAACGTGCTGCTGCTGCTGTTACCAAAACTATTGTTGAAGTTGTTCAGGTCTTTCTTTCTTTCTTTCTATTTTTGAATTTTTTTTGGATCTGATTATTTTTTTGGTTTTTGATTTGATTGATTATGCATGCTTGATTTGAATTATTGTTATTGTTTTAGGTTTATATCAAGATTTTGATTTGATTAGAACTTTAGGGGATAAGTTAATTATAACTTTATATACTTCGTATTAATTAATTTTTTTAAAAATGTTTAATTTATGTTTTTTTGAATAATTTATCAGCTGGAGTATAAGTTTTTTTTTTTATTTTTTAAATGAATTTGGTTTACTACTTTTGAATTTGTGATCTTTAAGTGAAGTTGAATCAACTTTTGTGCTAGTTAGGTAATTTAATTAATGGAGTCTACTTTGTTATTTTTTGCTAGAGAGCTGTTTTTAGGAAATTTGTGCTAAAGAGCTGTTTTTGGGAAATTTGTTAATGTTATTATGTAGTTGAAATAATATTATGTGAAGCGTAAATGCATCTTATTGGTTTGTTTAATTGGGAATTTGGCTGTGTATGATTTTTTTTTTTTTTTTTTTTTTGGGTCTGTAAACGGAAGTGATAGACACCATCTGAAACTCACATACGCACAACTGTGAGGTCCTGAGTTGAATCCGGGTGAAAGTGTTCAGTCTAGTAATATAGGCATTTGCTAGTTGAGCTAGACTTTACGAATGGCTGTGTATGATTTTGTTTTGTGTTTGTATGCTGTGTGGATTCTTTGTTTTTCATTTGCATTGATGTGTTTGGGCTTGTTCCAATTTTTTTATGCTGTGGTAAAAGGGGAATGTGGTTTTGAACCATGATTGTTGATTGTTTCAGATGTGCCACAAACATGGTGTGATGCATAGGGATCTCAAGCCTGAGAACTTTTTGTTTGCAAATAAGAAGGAAACAGCGGCATTGAAAGCTATAGATTTTGGATTGTCGGTGTTCTTTAAACCAGGTAAGGATTTTGGATGGCGATTATGTCTGCATTGTTGCTTGATTTTCGTCGTATTGCTGGTTTCATTGGTTTGCAATTTGCTGAAAGGTTGTTATTTTATACAGGGGAGAGATTTAATGAGATAGTTGGAAGTCCATATTACATGGCTCCTGAGGTGTTGAAGAGAAATTATGGCCCCGAAGTTGATATCTGGAGTGCTGGAGTTATTCTATACATCCTACTTTGTGGTGTTCCTCCATTTTGGGCAGGTTAGTTTTGTCTTGTGATTCTGTAATAGTGTTTGTCGACTTAGAGAACGAAATGTTAAGCAGTCCAATTTTAAGTCACTGTGAAGCTCATGCAACTAATGTATTATATTATGCTTAAATTAATTGCTGGCATAAAAATCAATGCATGTCACGAATTGTTTTTCTGTCTGATTTTCTAAATCTTGTCTCTCTCCCTCCTTTGTAAAATGAAGAAACTGAGCAAGGAGTTGCTCAAGCAATCATACGATCTGTTGTTGATTTCAAAAGGGATCCGTGGCCAAAAGTTTCTGATAATGCAAAAGACCTTGTGAAAAAGATGCTAAATCCTGACCCAAAACGGCGACTTACTGCACAAGAAGTGTTAGGTAGGTATCATGCAATTCATATTCTGCACAGAAAATTGACTCTATTTTTCTCTTTAAATTTTTCTACACGGAAATGGTAGGATTTTAATGTTACTTGTTGACTAAATGCAGATCATCCATGGTTAATAAATGCAAAGAAAGCTCCCAATGTTTCGTTAGGAGAAACTGTTAGAGCAAGGCTAAAGCAGTTTTCCGTAATGAACAAGCTTAAGAAAAGAGCTTTGAGGGTAATTTTCTTAACATTGTTAATCCGTATGGCCATTTAAATGAGTCACGCATGTTCTTTCTACAACTAATATCTCTTTTGCATACAGGTTATTGCAGAGCATTTATCAGTAGAAGAAGCTGCCGGACTAAAAGAAGGATTCAATCTTATGGATACAACCAACAGAGGCAAGATCAACATTGATGAACTACGAACAGGGTTGCATAAACTAGGCCATCAAGTTCCCGATTCTGATCTCCAAATTCTTATGGAAGCTGTGAGTTTTACTTTCACCCTTTGTCTGGATTCCATTCTCCACCTTTGCATATACGGTTTCTGTTAAATTATTGTTATACACGGATCTTTGGTTGTCTCTTCATCTTCTAACGTTTGAGAGCTACTGCTTTTACAGGGTGATATAGACAGGGATGGATACCTAGATTATGGGGAGTATGTAGCCATTTCTGTTCATCTGAGAAAGATGGGAAATGATGAGCACCTTCACAAAGCCTTTGATTTTTTTGATCAAAACCAAACTGGGTATATTGAGATTGATGAGTTGCGCAATGCCTTATCCGATGAAATCGAAACAAATAGTGAAGAAGTCATTAGTGCAATTATGCATGATGTGGACACGGATAAGGTTAGTGAGTATATTTTTACGTGATAAATCATTTTCCCTCTTATACTTTTCTGTGGTTATGCTTAGAAATTATATCTGTCTTCTTGTTTTATTCAACAAGCAGATATATAGTCAACTTTGCTGCATTTTTAAGTTTCTTCGGTTTCCTAATTTGTCTTTTGTGCTTTGGAAGATACCTTGAAGAAAAATCTTTTACTACTCTAGTGATTTTCTGTAACCAGTTTTTGATCATATGTCTGTCCCCTTGAAATTGCAGGATGGAAAGATAAGTTATGAGGAATTTGCGAATATGATGAAGGCCGGCACAGATTGGAGAAAGGCATCAAGGCAGTATTCGCGAGAGAGGTTTAACAGTCTGAGCTTGAAATTGATGAAGGACGGATCATTGCAATTAAACAATGAAAAACAATGACGATAGATGATGACTTTCTTTAGAAAAATGCCAAAATTCACTTGGAAAAAAGAAAACATGATAAAGAAGTCTATTATTTTTTATTTTTAACCTTCTCTTCATTGTAATTCTTTATCCAACACCACCCCATTTATGGGTGAAAAAAAAAGGATGTTGGCCCCAGCAGTGTTACTATGTTTGTATTGTATGTGTTCGTAATTTTTTCTGGGTTTGTTGAGGTTGTGATAGGAAGACAAGGAGAGGGTGAAAGAGAGACTGGACAAGTCTTCATTTCTGGTTGTAAATATTTCTAAATTGTCACGCTTTATATTAACGTCGCATTTTTAGGCAAACCATACAGTCTAATTTTATTGCATTATTTGCCAACAATTATGAAACAATCAATGACTATTTTGATTAGGTAATTGATTAAGTAGAAGTTTGGTTTGCTAGATCAAATGTTGATATGGTATACTATCATAAAGCTTGTTCATTAGTAACTTTTCACTTTTTTTCTTTCTTAACTTTTGTTTAAAATGAGGCATAAATATAATCATGATATGTTTTTCTCTTTTTGAAGAATATAATCATTTTTTCGAAGGATATAATCATGATATGTTGATAAGTATAAATAAAATTATTGATAATATTTTTTTTAAAAAAAAGTTATCTTGTGTATACTAGTTTCCTAAAATCACAAATTGAAGACTAAAAATGAATAGAGTTTCTGTAGGGATCAAATTGATAAGAAAGTATTAATATAAGGACAGAAATATTTAATCAATTCTTTTCTTATCGTATGTAGAAGTCAATTTAAGTTTATATATTCTATTTGAAAATAACATGTCGAAACATTTTTGGATAAGCACCATGATATGACTTCATCACCGGGTACTACCGATGGAAAATTGTTTTTTCCAATTCCAAAATGTCTCGCATTCCTCGTGAGCATAGCTTAATTGGTATGAACAATGCATAAAATATGCAAGGTTCGGGGTTCAAACCCCTGCCACCACAAAAAAAGAAAATACCAAACTACGCACAACGACAATTAACTATCGTTCGCTAACGACAACTCATTACTTTCAAAAGACAAAAAAACAAACTCCAAACTCTTTCAAAGCAACATGCATCTAATAACAAGTAACTATTTGCAATTTCTTAACATTGACATTTTATGTTTTATATGTTAGACTCATTACTTTCAAAAGACAAAAAAACAAACTCCAAACTCTTTCAAAGCAACATGCATCTAATAACAAGTAACTATTTGCAATTTCTTAACATTGACATTTTATGTTTTATATGTTAGATTTTTTTTTTTTAAATTGATAATATTTTAGTGGTCAGAGTTGATGTAAAATTTATTTTTTTTGGTAGTAAATGATCAAACGTGTGCATGTTTGCATTGTGAATGTTGTTTAAGCTAGGTTTAAGTTTAATGTGATATTTTAAGCAAGATTGTACATTTTACAATCCAAGTGTTTGATGAAATGTTTGAATGAGATTTTCATTCATTTTTTTTTCTTTCATTTTTTATGCTGTGTAGATATGGCAGATAGAGGCTCATTAGGTAGATCTGAACAAGCTCCAATGAATCATTAACACTTATCCAGTAGATTTGGACACCAACTTAGCCGCAGTTTATTACAACAATGGAAACCCCTATCTGTTCAGGGTCCGAGTCGATGTCACGCTATTAGTTCTGAACAATGTGAATTGAACCATATCAATCGTTGACTCAACCACAAAGACGCAATGACAGTGTTGAGTATTGTCGTCTATTGATCGACTCAGATGAATTTTTTTAGTTCACCTAGATGAAATTCAAGAACAACGACAACGTGACAATCATATTCTCAATACTTGGTCAACACAATACTAAAAGACGGCTGAGTTGGATGCTTCCTTGGTCATACTTTTTTGAAGATATTCGAAAAAAATTGATTTTGTCAAAACCTACTAAGAAATTTTGCCAAAACCTACTAAGAAATCACTTTTTTTTTTATTTCTTTTTCAAAGCCTCTTGAGAAAGACAAAAAATGCGAGCAAGCAAACAACAATTTTTAAGTATCAACCAAATATAATAATCTATCAACCAAAAAACAACAATTTTGAGATTGTCGATTAAACAACTGTCGTCCATAGATGAATGCCTGATTCAACCTAAAGACATGTCAACAGCAAGCACCCTCCAAAAGTTTTGTTTACCTTTCTCCTTTCTTTCATGTTTCCAACTGCATAAATAAATATAATTATGGGGGGTGGAAAATAGATACACGTATTACGTACTATCGAAATGATTGAATGGATTAATCATTATCATTTTTATTATTCAATGTACAAACACAAGTCAAAGTAGCATAGGCAAGATAATAATGACATGAATAGTAAGAAATATGCCACGTACCAATCCTCAATCATGCAGGATAAATAAGTAGTAGAAATAATCGACAGCTACTGATTTTGTTGGATTTCCACTTTTTCCATAGCCATGCGTTATCAAACTTAAAAGTTAATCGGGTGATCAGCTATTAAGTGGCCGGTTAATAGTTTTTAACTATGATTCTATTTCCATTTCAAATGGTTACACCAAGAAATATACTCTTTCCTTTAGTTATGAGTTTCTTAATTCCTCCAAAAACGTTACATATGTTTTTTTAGTTAATAAATTAAGGGAAATGTTAACGAGTGCTCATGGGGCACTCTTTAGGACCTTAAAAAGGTAATGTTTTTTGAAATTCTTTGTAACCAAAATGCATTGGAAATTGAAGCATTTGACTTTTTAGTATGAGATAGTTTCTCCTTTTGAAATGCTTAAAGAGTGCCCGGGAGCACTCGTTAACAAGACCCATAAATTAAATATATGTTTGGTTTGCCGTTTCCCACACTTTCCAAGACATTTCTTCACAAATCTGTATAGCTACAAATTGGAGGGTTAAAATTCGTACGTTTGGAAGGGAATCCAACATGATTTCAGATACATGCTAAGAATTGCATAAGTTAAAAGATAAAAGATAAATTTGCGAAATATAGTCTGATTTGATTGATTGCCTTTGTGTGTTGAATGTAATGTACATGTGCGATATTTATAGATAGACAAATATAGTTCTACTAACCAAAACATCTTGGCCTACGAAGTCTAGTCTTGTTCGACTGTTTTTGTGTTTAATATGTGTGATTCTATTCGTTAGTTCCCTCCATCTCACGACGTTTTCTGTTTTCCTAATCAACGTGTGACATTGCCTTAAAACGTGCCTCTATGAAGATAGTCACTTCTATTAATGGCGCTATAAACAACGTACATGGGCAAAACGTTACATTGTGAAGTTCTACGTGTCTTTGACTAGTTCTGACACTTCTATATGATCTGCGTGAACCTCAATGGATTTTACAAAGATTTGTCTATCTTGTATTCAACAGTCTTCTATTTGACTATCACTTGTTTGGCTAATATGATCTTACAATTAGAACAATATTCTTACGATCGAGGTTAAGGAGCTAAATGATATTTGCCCCCACACGTGGCTTAAACCCTCGATTTTCACAAATGGTGCCAAAAATCTAGAGCAGATTGAAGATGATGATCAGAACTAGTTTGTTACAGACTTACGATGCAGGACGACATTGCTAATCAACGGATGATGGTGTATTTACAAATTACAAGGACTCCTATACTCAAGTCAATGAGGGTTTTAGAAGTTTCAATAATTTTCCCGAAATCAATGAATGTATCTTTTACCGGGGATTGAAAATAAGAGTGACACATGAAGGCAATTGGGTAGTTGCATGAATTCACATGATTTTTGGATCATTGTCATCAAAGAGTGCATATTTGATCACATAGTATATCTTTCCTTTTTATTGCGGGGATCGATGAAATTTGGTCTTTGTGTGAAGGATCTTCATGCATTGTGTTTAGATTACAACTTGGAGAAGTCTTTGATTGACTTGGAATCTTAGTTACAGATCTATGGTTTTAGATTCGGGTGAAGGTGTCTAACGAAAGTGTTCCTTTTGCATGCACAAGTTGCTTAGTTTTGTGTTTTGTTTGTATTTATTACCATTTGGTTAAAAAAAGAAGAAAACAACTGGGGCCATCTCTAATAGAAGGCGGTGTAATGGTGCAACTTCTGTTAATGCAAATTTGTTTTTCTCCCACATGTTAACGTACATTGTATTGGCAACCAAATCTTTGAAAAGTATAGCATGATCAAAGAAAATGATTTATTTTAATATTATTATAAAAACAGATTTATTTAATAGTTTTGAAACTGTATACTGCTGCTGGACTGCTGGTTTTGGTCAAGTGCATACTGCTTCTAATCCAAAATATTTGGACCGCTCTACAATATTCTCATAACCTCATAACCCATTATTTTTTTTCTCATGGGAAGTAGTTTCATCATGTATTGGTTAATACCTATCGTCTAAAATTACAACAAACATAATTTTTTTTTAAAGTTTTCAGAAAAATACACTAACATTATTTAGAAAAATGTAGAAGAGACCGTCATTGATAATTTATTATACACGATCTTAACAATAATTCTCAAGACAATATCTACTGCTACCGCTAGCTCCCAACATGTTCAATCTAGCATATGAGAAGCATAGTTTCGAGGTGAGCTTACCCGATAGATTTGCGTGCCATTTCCTTTGCCCATATGCCCAAACGGAAGAAGAATAAAAAAGGATACATATTTCCATATAAAAGTTTTGTATTGTTGTCTCTGTAAAGATAACTTAATTGATAAAGACGTTGTTATATGTATGAACTAAATTTTGAACCCTATATTTTACGCTTATCTGTCTAAGTAAAGATGAATTTTTAGTCATTATGTTACTTGACCAAAAATAAAATCTTGTATTACTTAGTTTATTAATTTTCCTTTTTCATCTAGACGTTTTACAACTCCACTATTCATTGAATCACTTTTTAGTTAAGGACAAAACTGTTATACATCTAAAATAAAATTGTTTGAAATTATTATGGGATTGTCTCACGTATTAGGTCACATTTTTTAAGATATTTTGTGGCACCGACTAAAATTGTACTATAATTTAGCTATCGAGTTTAAAAAACATTATACATGAATTGACATATTTGTTACTTATACACAAATAATGCACAATAATTTCGGTTTAAGTACTGTTTACTTTTATAAAACGCAAATTTCGCACATCATAATCAATCACACGTAATTATTTACCGTATTTTTGGACAGCTACCGTGAAATGAAAGATACTACTACTAGTTGTTTGCTGTCAGAAATTATAATAGTTTATTATCATTGATTGACTATTAACATAGTAAAAAAAGAATTAAATAAATCATGGATTGGGCAGGATGAATCCTATGGAACGCCGCATTCCACGTGTAAGAATCGTGTGTCCTAGAACTTGCTCGATATTTACCATCAAACTACTATAAAAACCCATTTCTTGCTCTCTCTTCCTTCATAATACAAATCAATCAAACAAATATCATTTTTTTTTGAGAGATCAAACAAATATCATTGAAATGAAATTGTGCTGAGTTCATAGCTTCGTGCTTGTGTGTTTTATAGAAGAAGCATTCCCTCCTGGAATGTACTTCACTTCTAGTTTTCTTTATTTGAATTATTAATTTCTTACTACTTGCTCTCTTCAAAAAAAAATTCTTACTACTTGCTCCAATTTACATTTCTCCACTTCTCTCTAAGCTACAAACGTTACGGTAAGTTCGGTTATTCTAAGATAAGAGGATCATTTAACGCATACATATCAGTTTTAATTTTATTTTTTAAATAAAAATTTGAAGATGATAATTAATTATGGTACGTTGAGAATACATTTTGTTAGATTCACTTTGTAGGTTGTATTGTAGTACGATGAACTTGTCTTTCATTTTGGACATGCTTTGTCTTTTAATAATCGTAATTGTGTTTTTTTTTTCCTTTTAAAGTCAGGTTTACTTTTTTCTTCAGTGACGGTGACGGAACTGCCCTTGTATCAAGCGCCGCCTTCTGTATCACAAGGGTATAATTGGGAAAACTTAATTGTTGGATCCATTATTTTTCTTCTCATAAAATTGGATCAAACAAATAAACCATGCATATTTTTATATTAGAATTCTCAAAAGTTATTGTTTTTTCAGTTCTTCATACAAAAAATCATAACAGCATTATTAAGCATAAATTTTTTTTTTTTATAGAGATCTCAATTAATCAATACCTTTCCGTCACAAAATAAAAAAATTAAGCATACTCTTTTTTTTTTTTTTTTTTTTTTTCTCACAAAAAATCAATGGCCAAACTTAGTTAGTAGTATTAATTTGATGTGATACTATTGATGTACAAAATTTGGATATAACGTTCTTTTGGTAGCTTTTAATTAGAGTGTTAATTCATTCATGCTTACAATTTTCATTACTTTTACTTTTGATATTGATATTGATGATCCAACCAATCTTATGCTCCTTATTTTGTTTGCTATCGTAACACAGTGATTAAGTGCTGAGGAAAGATGACTATCACATCTAATATCTCCGTTGACAATGGAAACTTGGTTGTCCATGGCAAGACCATACTGAAAGGTGTCCCAGAAAATGTTGTGCTCACTCCAGATTCTGGTAATGGTCTTGCTACTGGTGCATTCATTGGTGCTGCAGCTTCCCATACCAAAAGCCTCCACGTTTTTCCCATTGGTATCCTAGAGTAAGTTCTTCTAGCTTTCACAACCTCAAATACACTTATCAAGGTTTTAAATCACGGCCGCAGTAACAGTTGTAGCCGCATCATAATTTTCATCATTTTTATGAATTATAGTTGCGTTGTGATCTTTGATATTTCGATAAATCACGGTTGTGTTGTGATCCGTGATATTCTAGTTAATCACGGTTGCGGCTGATGTAGTCTCGATCGCAGTCGTAGGGATATGAAACGATGTTGAAGTCAAAATTATTGTAGCACACCTTTTTTTTTGCTGACCATGTTCTGCTTTTATTGAAACTTATAGAACTAATGAAACACGTGAACTTTATTTGCAGGGGGCTCCGGTTCATGTGTTGCTTCCGGTTCAAGTTATGGTGGATGACACAGAGAATGGGAACTTGTGGAAAGGATATACCTCTGGAGACTCAATTCATGCTAATAGAGAGCAAAGATAGTGAAGGGGAAGGGGAAAATTCTCCCATCGTCTACACTGTCTTGCTTCCTCTATTGGAAGGTCCATTCCGATCTGTTCTACAAGGCAATGAGAAAAGCGAGATCGAGATCTGCTTCGAGAGTGGTTAGTAACTCTTTATCATGCGAAAAACGGTTTAGTGTAGGTGACATGAGACTTATAATTTAGTTATGTTTACTGTTAAATTCAGTTCCTTCCGGTCTGCCAAAATTTGTGGGGTGGAGCTGTCATTAATGCAAATGGAGTTTATAGCTTTGGAGAAAATATGTATAAGGTGGTATCCCAATCAAACTCCTTTTGGTATGTGATTTGGTTTTGCAGGTGATCATGCTGTTGAGACAAATCAAGGCCTTCACATGGTTTACATGCATGCTGGCACCAATCCTTTTGAAGTCATCAACCAAGCCGTCAAGTAAGACATTTTTCCCATTACTGTAGGGTTGTTAGGATGAATAAGCATTTGTGAGATTGTTTGGAAGAGATTATGAAAAAAACGTAGGACATGTCCATAAACGATTTTTAGCTTATTTCCATAAGCTCTTCAGGATAGTTTACGGAAACACAGTTTAACTTATTTTATCTTTTGTTATAGAAAATAGCTTATACATAAAACACTTATATGATAAGTGTTTGGGTCTAGTCGACGAACCCAGCTGGGGACACTATCCATCAAGTGTCTCATGCTAGGCTAGCCGGTTGAGCGTAGTTGAACTGTTTATCCAAACATAGCCTGTTTTGTACTTTTCCCCTAGTGTCCCCGTGATCGTTTAACTTGACTTAACACATGTTACCTGATCTTGTTTGCATTGTAGTAGTTAGAATATATTCTTCATTTGGTGAACATTAGAATTTGTATATTGACAATTGCAGCTGTACTGATTCCTTTTTCTGTTTGATCTATTAAGGGCTGTGGAAAAGCACATGCAAACGTTTCATCATCGTGAGAAGAAAAGAGTAAGACCCTCTTGTAGCATTACGGATGAATGTAAACTATGCATAATGATTACCTTATGGATCTTTTAACCTTGTTCTGCTGGTTTTATATGTTTATGCAGCTGCCATCTTTTCTTGACATGTTTGGTTGGTGCACATGGGATGCTTTCTATACTGACGTAACAGCTGAAGGTGTTGAGGAAGGCCTGAAGAGGTAATTATTGAGAGAAATTGTGTATTATGTTTGTTTCATTTCATATGAAGTAAAGATGAATTTGAAGCTGATGTTTGAAGATTAACTAAAGAATGAAATTTGTTTAATGTAACTGCAGTCTATCAGAGGGAGGTACACCTCCGCGGTTCCTTATCATAGATGACGGCTGGCAACAGATTGAAACTAAAGCAAAGGATCCTGACTGTGTTGTACAAGAAGGAGCACAGTAAGACTCATCTCTTTCTATAATAATGTTTTTTTCCATTTTCATTTCAATAACTACATCTCAGTTAAGAATATAATACTTGTTCTTTTGTGACTAAACTGATTAAAATACATGCAATTGATATGTTTTAAATTGTAATTATTATTGCAGGTTTGCTACTATGTTGACAGGGATTAAGGAGAATGCTAAATTTCAAAAGAGTAAGAATGGAGAGCACAACGAACCGACATCAGGTCTTAAACATCTAGTAGACGGAGTGAAGAAACATCACAATGTCAAGTATGGTCCTATTTCCTTAACTTACTTTTTTATACAACAGTTTTCAGAGAATGATTGTTTGATAAGTTGCTCAGCGAATTAATTATTCAAATTCTTAATTGGTTACTTTGTTGATGGACAGAAATGTTTATGTATGGCATGCACTAGCTGGTTATTGGGGTGGAGTGAAGCCAGCAGCGACTGGCATGGAACATTACGACACTGCCTTGGCATATCCAGTGCAGTCGCCGGGAGTACTAGGAAACCAACCCGACATTGTTATGGACAGCTTGTCTGTACATGGCCTTGGTCTAGTACATCCAAAGAAGGTTTTCAACTTCTACGATGAGCTCCATGCTTACTTAGCTTCATGTGGAGTAGATGGAGTGAAGGTAGATGTGCAAAACATTATTGAAACCCTTGGCGCTGGACATGGTGGCCGAGTCTCACTTACTCGCAGCTATCATCATGCACTTGAGGCTTCCATTTCTCGTAACTTTTCTGACAATGGATGCATCGCATGTATGTGTCATAACACTGATGGACTTTACAGTGCTAAGCAGACTGCTGTTGTGCGGGCCTCTGATGATTTTTACCCGCGTGATCCCGCTTCCCACACCATCCATATTTCGTCTGTTGCATACAATTCACTTTTCCTTGGAGAGTTTATGCAGCCAGATTGGGACATGTTCCATGTAAGTTATACCAAATTCACCTCCAATTATAATTTGTCAGTGCCTGCTTTTTCAGATGTTAATTTTTCTTCATTCTAACAAATCGATCTTTGTGACTTCAGAGTCTACATCCGGCAGCAGAGTATCATGCCGCAGCTCGCGCAATCGGTGGTTGTCCAATTTATGTCAGGTACAGCTATATTATCCAATTCTAAACCTGTTTTTTATACATATTGGAATGGACATATATTTAACTGATATATTTTTTTTCTTTTTATGATGATTTTATAGTGATAAGCCAGGCAACCACAATTTTGACCTTCTTAGGAAGTTGGTTCTTCCTGATGGTTCTGTTCTCCGTGCTCAATTACCTGGAAGGCCTACGCGCGACTCACTCTTTGTTGATCCGGCAAGAGATAGGACCAGGTTTGTTTTACTTAACTCTAACGTATTCGTCCTTTTGAGTCAATGTTTCTCAGAATTAAATTGATGACTTGTTTATTAACTTGAGTTGTAATTTTCAGCTTGCTAAAAATATGGAACATGAACAAATGTACTGGAGTTGTTGGTGTATTCAACTGCCAAGGTGCTGGGTGGTGCAAGGTAGAAAAGAAAACTCGCATCCATGATACATCTCCCGGTACACTTACTAGCTCTGTTTGTGCCTCTGATGTTGATCTCATCAACCAAGTAGCTGGTGCTGAATGGCATGGAGAGAATATTGTTTATGCTTACAGATCAGGTAATATTAATTAGTCACAATTAATTTTAGCAAATGAATAGAATGTGTATTAGAATATGCATTTATTTCTGACTTTCAATAAGTTACAATCATCATGAAATCCACCTTCATATTTTCAGGCGAGGCGATTCGATTACCGAAAGGGGCTTCGATTCCAGTAACACTAAAGGTTCTGGAGTTTGAACTTTTCCATTTCTGTCCAATCCAAGTAAGACATCACAACCAGTTTATGTTGTATGTCACTGGTTTCTAGAATTTTTCTGCCTCTAGTTCTGTTATAGTAACGGATGTAATGTTTTATTCAACAGGAAATAGCGCCTGGTATATCATTTGCAGCAATAGGCCTGATGGACATGTTCAACACAGGAGGAGCTGTAGAAGAGGTTGAAATCCATAGAGCCTCCGACAACAAACAAGAGCTATTTGATGGTGAGGTTGTTTCGGAACTGACTACTTCGCTCAGTCCCAACCGAACGACAACCGCAACTATTGCTTTGAAAGTGAGAGGAAGTGGCAAGTTTGGAGTTTACTCCTCCCAGCGTCCGCTGAAGTGTGCGGTAGATGGCACCGAAACCGATTTCGACTATAACTCAGAAAATGGGTTGACAACCTTCTACATCCCAGTTCCTCAAGAGGACATGTATAAATGGTTAATAGAGATCCAAGTTTAAGTCATAAAAACACTTGGTATTTATTGAAATGTGTAGGGAGAAGAGTTTTGTGGTAATAACTACTACACTTTTGGTACCATGTAGCTGAGAGATTGGGAAAATTGGGTTGGCTGTTATTTTAACTTGTAACGTATGCAGGTGAGAGTTGCAAATTATGTCATGTGTTGGAGAGAGGACTGATGTTCTTCTCCCATGGATGTAGTATGTTCTGTTTCTTTTAAATAAAATGTTCACGTGTTCTTCGTTTCATCTATAATGTTATTATAGTAATAAACAAGAAAAGAGAACCAGAACATAAGATTTTTGAGGGTTTGTTTGAAATATTGTTGAGATTGGAAACTATATGTATATTGAATATGTTATTTGTATGCCAAGGAACCTGTAATTAGCAAGTAGAAAAATAAGATTGTTGAGGGATTGTTTGAAATGTTGAAACAGGAAACTAAGTGTATATTGAATATGTAATTTGTATGCTAATATATATTACCTTTGTTAAGGAACCTGTAATTAACAAGTAGAAAATATTTTTTTAGGATATTACTATTTCGTTTTTGTTTTTGGTAATAGCAGATTCCAATTTTATTAGTCTATAAATTAAGCTAACCTGTAGTATTTTAAACAGAACGTAGTAGAATGTGAGCAGCCAACACTCGGTGGGTAGATTTAGTTTCACTCATTACTTTACAAGTCGGTTTTGTAAGGATGAGTTAGACCCTGATTTTCATGACATGGTATCAGAGTCTATCGGGTCTATCGTTGGGGTTCCTGCATGAGTTAGGCT
Organism: Medicago sativa; assembly: GCF_051527215.1. Lineage (NCBI taxonomy): Eukaryota > Viridiplantae > Streptophyta > Magnoliopsida > Fabales > Fabaceae > Medicago > Medicago sativa. The sequence continues at coordinate 87,961,002 of NC_140755.1, read as the reverse complement.
CCATAATTCTTGACATAGACTTTTATTTGATCCTTACTTTATTAAATAAAGTGAGATTAAATCGATGATGAAGACGGTTTTGGAAATCTATCTTTCATGAATAAAATCAATGTGCATACTGTGTTTGGTGATTTCCAAAGCAACAAAACATGTCTTTATAACAAAAATAAAATGGGCTATCATGATAAAAACGTAGCACCTCTCAAAAGAAAAAAAAAAAATGAAACATAAAAAAATATTGAAATAATGAATGAGTATTACATTAGTGTTATATGCATGATGGGATTTTAAAATTTTCGTATGCAGAATACTGAATATCATGATTGTTATAAATGTAAGGTTAGAAATTCACATGAAGGTTGATTTGAAAGTGAATTAATATGCAGGGTTTTTTTCACGGTAATTTAGAATATGTTGAGTTACATCATCTTACATGGTCCTGTATGCACCGTAAAGGCAGTTGAAGCCAACCTCAAATGTGATTCAGAGACTGGGTTGCCAACCTTCTCCATCCAAGTTCCTCAAGATCACATGTTTAAACGGTTAATATATAGAGATCCAAGTTTAAGTCATGAACATTGTGTAGGGAGAAGAGTCCGTAATACACGTTACGTTAGGTATTATGTAGCAGAGTGATGGTGGAGTAAGTTATTCTTCTCCCATGGATGTAGTATGTTTTGTTTCTTTTTTAAACAAAAGATGTTCAATGTTTGAAATTTTTTGAGTGTATTATATTATTCTTATTTTATTGCATCATAAAATGGTATAGTCCTTTTTAAGTGTTAGTTTAGCACACATTTTTTTCTTCTTCTTCTTCTTCTATTTAAATGTCATTTTGATAGTTTAAGGGTACACTTTTTCAATTATACTCTTTCTCAATTACTTCTACTTAATCTTTTTCAATAAAACTAAAAATAGTATTTTTTAAAAGAAAAACAAAATTTGCTTTTTTTTTTTTTTTGTCAAAACAAAGTTTATTTTTTTCTGCTTTTTTTTTTGTCGAAACAAAGTTTATTTTTTGTTTTGTGTAAATTTAAACTTGCATAAACTAAATTTAGTTCCCTAGAATAGGTGGTTCTATGATATGATCAAATTTATTAGAAATAAATGAAGTGTATGCAACAAAATAGAAATTTATTGGTGGATTAAAATAAAAATAAATTGAAGGAAAAACTCTAAAAATTCACTACCTTAATTGGAGAATACTATTATAAAACGACATTTAAAAAAACCAGAGGAAGTACATCAAATACCTAATAAGTATCCAATTTTTTTTTTTTTTTTTTTTTTTGTGACTGATTATCTAAACATACACGACTACGTTAATCAGATTCATACAGTTGCTTATGCTTGGAGTGCTTAAGTTACCTTTCAATTTTATGATGTTGATACCATTTATGTTGCGATTGCAATTTTGAGTATTAATATATGTGTTGATTTTTGTTTTTGTAGAAAGCATGAAATGTAGATTTCCTAAAAGAGAGGGTTGAATGAGAGAGAGAATGAAGAGAAGATTAAGAGAGAAAAATAACCTAAAATATGAAGAGATAGATATTTATAAATTAAATAAATACGAAGAGAGAAATTTATGTAGAGGATCAGAATCCAACAAGAATATGTTGCAAAATATAATAAGAGATGAAATTTCAAGTGATATTTTTTGTTGAGGTCCAACATTTCATCATGACAATAGTCACATTACTATGACATTAGTTTAGGAAACTTTTGGACACATAGCTAATTAATGATAAGTTTCAAATGACAAACTTCTACTCCAAAGCCATGCTGATGCCACCAAACCATCTTCTTAAAGCTAAAGGTAATAATGCTAACATGTATTATATTTTTTTTTTTTGAAAACTCGGTATCCGATCCAAAGACCGACTAATCTGAAGGAATCAATTCCACCGCCCACTTGCGGGGGCCCCGTTCTAAGCCAGAGCAATGCTCTGTATGGACTTACCCACCAAAATTGACACCAGAGGGAATGACCTTGAGAGGTGCACACTCCAAAATCCCAAGCCAACCACTAGGCCTACCCTAAATGGGTTGCTAACAGGTATTACAATGCAGGAAGAAACCCCTGATTCAACAGACTCGATTGGGGTTGCATCGATTGGGGTTGCATCATATTTTCGTTGAATAAATATTAAGATCACAACCTGCATATGCTTCTTGATAGTCCAACTATTCACGTTGATTAAAAATCGTTTGATAACAACAAGGAAAATGCAAAGTTAGAGCTACGGTATTTCTCAGTAATAACCAAAAAAGAATGTGCGAAATTAAATACATGATTATCAACATTTTCTGTTAAAAAAAACTTTAAAAATTTAAATAAAATGAAAGTTTCCTTTGAATAAGTATCTGCTCTAGTTCGATTCACCTTTTCTGTCGGACTGTCTGATCTAATAAATTGCTGACACGTGGTTTTGTCTTCAGTGGGCAGAGAAATGTGTTTCGACCCTTTTGCAAAAAAAAACTCTTAATTAACTGTATTTCGTTTTACAAAAACACCCATGCCGTCTTCTCCTATACTCTTCTTCATTTCTCTCTCTCCGCTCATAAGACCCGTGCGGCGCACGGGTCATCAATCTAGTGCATGATAAGAATCGTTCATGTATCATTTTGATTTTTGAATACAAGTACGGCACCGATAGGCTATACTCTAACCATTTTAAACTTTTTTCGATAAGTATATATTTTAGTTTTGTTTGAACTTTGAACAAGTCAGAATAAATAAAATATATTAACATAAATATATATTTTAGTGCTAATAAAATTTATATCAATTTTTACTCCTTATAGATAAACTACAAGAACCCTTTTATAAATGGTAGGAATGAAAATGGTAAAAAAAAACTTGTAGAACTAAATTTAGAAGATCCATAATTCTAGAGATCGTCATGTTGTGGCGTTTTGGTATATTCTGCTAGCTAAACGTAACACTCATTCATTCTTAACTATTTCTCTCTTTGAATAAATAGACGAAATAACAATAATTATTGAAAACCTTTCGCACATAAATGAAGATCATGATATCCATCCTAACAATTTTGGTATTTTTACAAGTGTGCGAGGATTTGTGGACTTAAAACAATCTATTTTAATACCCAAAATGATTACCCCTCAGAAAAACAAGGCTGGAATATTTATAAGTTTCAATATAGTACTCATTATATTTTCGTTTTTCCTTTTCCGTTTCTTTTAAATACGCAATATATGAATGATGTCGGCTCTTTTTTTTTTTTCTTTCCATTTTTCTTTTTTAGGGAATCAATATGACCAAGTTGTATCCTCTAACAAAAAAAATACGTCCTAAGTTTTTTTTATTTTAGGATATGTCCAAGTTGTAGACGGTAGTTATAATATATTATACGATTTCCATAATCTTTAAGGAATTATCAAAATGGATGTAAGATTGGTTCATTGGTATCACCTGTCTTCTTGGTTTTATATATCCGACCCTTTAATAAAATATGGGCCAAATTATGTTATTTTTTTTGACTATATGTACTTATCATATAAGATATTTTTTTATTCAAAAAAATCATGTTAGTTATTTTGGGTTTTATTTTGATTCCTTAAGAGTAGGTTAAATTTGAATTCATTTATCGAAATGACACACACACATATATAGTTTGATATTGGTAGAAAAGATGTTTATCCCATAGTAAAAAGGACTAGTCTCTTAAGATTGAATCATTTATTGAAATGACACTCATCTATTAGTTTTGGATTATATTTTTAATAAATGATTTATTAAAATGTCACTGGCTGAATTTAGGAGTCCTCCTTTTCTTTGATATAAATTTGATTAAATTTCGCGTGATATTAGCATCATTTCAATAAATCATTTATTAAAAGTAACAAGCTAAATTCATATATAATAGTATATTTTTAGCATAATATTCAGTGACGTGGGGGCCATTGCATGGGAAAAAAAAGTGAAGTCTAAAATTGGGCATTCGTGATATTTCAAAGGAGAAAAATGCAATTAAGTCTTAATATTATTTTCAAAAATTATTATTGTGACTATGTTCTTCCTTTAAGAGCCTATAAAGTTGATGCACGCACATAAATCACATAAATAATTCCCATTTATGGAGCAAACGTTGTATGGAGCAACAGGCAGAGTGTGGTATAGAGACTTTGGGCATTTCGTCTCAATCTCTTATACCTAACTAAACTTCCATACCTATATATCCATATGTGGATATTAATATGAAAAGCAAACATGATCTTATTAATTTCCTTGTCTATAAATACACAATCTCCCCCCTCCTTAGTTCCATCCCTCGATACATAGCTTTTGCTAAATATATTCTCATCAAACAATTATATTATTCCTCACCTTTCAAAGTGCATCTATATATTTTTCTCAATATAGTAAAATACAAAAGAACTATAATGGTCCTCCTAAGACAATTCCTCCTCTCATTCACTATCGTCATCATTTCATTTGTTGCTTGCAATAGCAACTTGCAAGAGGACCCGCTTATTACTACATACGTTGATGATTCACCTTCCTATGATGATGGTGATACATTATTATTCAAGAACTTGGTTGAGCAAAACACAAATGATTTTTCGTGCTTAGACCATGGTGTCACTTCACGTTCTCTTAAAATTGTTAATGTCAAAGATTATGGAGCTAAAGGGGATGGTCATACCGATGATACACTGGTATATTAATAAACTCATCATATATAGCTTAAAAATCATAATATATTCATCTAGTCCAAGATATTTTTTGTTTTTAATTTTTGTTTTGTTTTCAATTATAACAATGGGTTACAAAAGAAAATTAACAATAGAACTATTGATAAATTTCATATTTTTTCTCTCTAAATTTATACCACTAATTTAATATTTTGTATGCCTATACTAATTTGGTTTTCTTATGATTAAAAAAGCAACATTAATTGATCTTCTAAAAAAATAACTTAAATTTTCCTATAATTGGCCATGTGGGACATTTAATATTCAGGCATTCAAGAAGGCTTGGGAAGTAGTATGTGATTCAGGGCAAGCAGTTTTAGTGGCACCTCAAGATTATAATTATCTACTCAAACCAATCAGATTCTCTGGTCCTTGCAAATCTAACATATCAGTCCAGGTTAGTTACATTAAATATTAAGCCAGTGATTAATTAACTAATTAGTTCTTTCTTTTTTAAGCTCCACACTTTTAAGTAAATTATAATCTCAAAAAGTAGCCTTTTTCAAAAATTTAATTGACAGATATCTGGAAGTCTTGAAGCATCAGATAATCCATCAGATTACAGTGAAGATCAAAGACATTGGCTTGTATTTGAGCAAGTTCAGCAACTATTAGTTAATGGTGGTGGAACCATTGATGGAAAAGGAAACATATGGTGGCAAAACTCATGCAAAAGGAACAAAAAGAAAGTAAGATATCACAATTACGTCCCAATATTTTAATCAAGTCAATTATATGAATCAATGAATCTATATAATTAATCATATTCAAATTAATTATGACCAACTTTTTTATGCTTTTTCTCTCTTTTTGCAGCCTTGCAAGGATGCTCCAACGGTATGTATACATAGCTCTACCTAAATTTTCTCAACAATTTAGTCCGTTTAGTCAAATCTCAATCGTTGAGCATATATAAATTGAACATTGTTTTAACAATTATGATTTGAATGTTCGGATTGACCTGTTACAGATTTCATAATCAAGGATTTTAATTGGATATGCTTGTTAATTAACTAACTAACTAACTTTATTTTTGTAGGCTCTAACATTTGATAGTTGCAAGGACTTAATAGTTGACGATTTGACGATACAAAATGCGCAACAAATTCACGTTTCATTCCAGGATTCGATTAATGTTAAAGCTTCTGGTCTCAATGTGTCATCGCCAGGGAATAGCCCTAACACCGATGGAATTCATATCACCAATACCCAAAACATCAAAATCTCTAGCTCTATCATAGGAACTGGTATATTAATAATTAAACATCTAAAAAATTTGAAAAAAAATTACAAGATTAGGAATGAAATTCATATGTTTTTTAGACAAATTAAAATTTATATATGTATATTCATAATTAGTTAATTTGATTTTTCTGTAATTTGTTTCAGGGGACGATTGTATATCAATTGTAGATGGATCTAGTAATGTAGAAGCCACAGACATTACTTGTGGACCAGGCCATGGCATCAGGTAGTTAACTTGTGAAATTCAAGTTTTATTTTTGTAATTAATATCAGTTTTATTATATTGTATTATTTGTACATGAATTTTATTTTATTTGCAATGATTTATATATCTCAGTATTGGAAGCTTGGGGGCTGGAAAATCCAAGGACATCGTTTCGGGAGTATTAGTGAATGGAGCTAAGATTTCTGGAACTACAAATGGAGTTAGAATTAAGACTTGGCCGGTAATTTTAAACTTTAAGGAGTTCCACCACTTTGATATACTAATCTATCATCCACTAAATATGATGATTGACAAAATATCATTTCTCATAGATAACTTTAAACTATAATAGTGTTGGACCAATAGATGGAGGAAACATACGCTAGTGCATACGTTTTGAAAGCATGAAATGAAAGCAAGATTATGAAAATTGAATTCTTTATATTGATCATAGTCCTAACTTACTCCCCTTTATTACTAACAGTACCTCCCTTCCTATACATTGGTTTATATTTAAACAAATAAGGCATAAATTATCTTTGGTCTTGCGGTGATTAAATGCAGGGAGGTTCAGGAAGTGCTAGCAACATCAAATTTCAGAACATTGAAATGGACAATGTGACCAACCCCATAATAATTAATCAGAATTACTGTGACAAGAAAAAAAAGCCATGTAAAAAAATGGTAAATTATTTTTCACAACTCTTGCTATATACACTACAAGTACACCATACTGGCTACAAAAGATAGCTACTTACATTTTTTTTTTATTTTTTATGATTTTGTGTTGTTTATGCAGGACTCTGCGGTCCAAATTAGCAATGTGTTGTACCAGAATATAACAGGCAAAAGTGCTTCTGATATAGCTGTAAAGTTTGATTGCAGTGAGAAATTTCCATGCAAGGAGATAAAAATGCAAAACATACTCTTAATATGTGAAGCAGGAGAACCTGCTAAGGCTTTATGCAACAATGTTCAATTGTCTTACACAGGAAATGTTAACCCACGCTGCAACTCACAGAAATATACAAATTAAGGTCTCTCTACATGATGTATATAATATGATCCATACAAAAATGCAATTAGTTTATCATTGTAGATATGTGTTTATACAATGTAAGTTGATACCCAATTGAACATTAATTTGTAGTGAGTCATGTCATTCTTTAAACATGAATGTAATAAACTGATATTGCCATTACTTGTGACATGTTTCATATTGTTGTAAGGCTTTGAATTCATTGTACGTAGGAACCTCTTACTGTCACATATATGTAAGCAAAAGGTTTACCTATTAATCTCAATAATACATATATTAAAAAGTCTCGCATATGTTCTGTAAGCACAACTAAATTGATAGCTGCAAGACAATATTACGTAGGGGTCGGGGTTCGAACTCCTGACCCTTTACTTCTCCACATTTAAAATGTGTGAACTCCACTCACTAAGTTACTTCAAAAAAAAAAAAAAGTTGTTGTGATTTTATGAAGACTTTTAGGAGACTATATATTAAAAAGCCTTCATAAAAGGTTAGGTTTAGCATATTATACACACAAAAAAAAGTTGTAAGAACGAAGAATAAGGAAAGTAGAAAAAAGGAAAGAGATGTAGAAGCTCTTCAATATGGTAGAAAAAAGGTTAGATTGTTATTTTTCAATGGAGATAAACTTAAAACTATCAATAACTTATCTAGTGGGAGCAGATGCCCCCCAATACTATCAAGGTAGATCGGTGCCTGGGCACCAACCACGACAGATAAAAGTTGTACAAAAGGTGAGTCTGTTATGGCAAGGCTGATGTAGGGGGAGCTTCTTTCTCGATCTCTCTTTAAATTTTGTTGAACAGGGAAATCAATTTAAACTAGTGATTATGGATGTGGTTGCAGTGCTGAAACGCAGAGGTGGTAGTGGCCAGAGAAACGCGGGAGATACGACAGAGGAGGTCGTGGCATGTGATGATAGTTGTACAGCAAGAACCGTGGCGGATGAAACAACGACAATAAGGCAACAATGGAGATAAACAATAAAAGGTTTAATGACGATCGATGCAGATTCCACTTGTGTGACATAATGTCACATGACATTGGTCAATTCAAGTACGACACGTGACAATACAATTTTTTTAATCATATAAAAGATGTGAGAGAGAGAGAGAGAGAGAGAGAGAGAGAGAGAGAGAGAGAGAGAGAGAGAGAATAGTTGAATTAACTTAGGTGTCGTAATTGGATAGATCAATGTCACGTGACATTCTTACCTTAACGCTACACATGTGGTCTCCTAATGATGAATAGCAAGAAAGTGAGGATAATAATTTTGAAATTTTCTCTCATTTATTTACCTTTTGTTTTTAAAAACATAACAATTACAAAATGAGGGAATTGGATCCTCTCCTGCCTTTTTTGTCCGGCCATCCCTCCTTTTCCTAATTTGATGGTTGATTGACTCACAAAGAAAAAAAATAAAACAAAGGAGAGAAAAAAACAGGTAAGCTGAATGATTAAGATTAGTGCAACACCAACCGCATGAGAGAAATGGTAGGAGAGAATCCAAATCCCAAAATGAGAGTTTCTTAAAAAACTGTTCGTGCAATGATCGTGCTATTGGCTCTCATGTTTTTTTTTTTGAAGAAGCTCTCATGTTGTTACATAAATAATTATTGAATCATATCAAATCAATGAGCAATGCTATGCTATAAAGGAAAAGAAATTGTCCCGAACTCATCAAGAATAAAACATTGACCAATTAAAATGCTTGCTTTTGCACAATACAAGAAGGAGAGAGAAATGTAAACATGATAGAGAGAAATTGAAAATGCACATTCAGGACAAATCCACGGTCAAATTACGCCAAATCAAATTACTATATTTAATGCTTACTATCAAGGTTTTACAACTCGAGAGTTTACCTCAACTCGTTTTGCGTAGGTAAAGTCGACTCGTAAACTCAACTAGTATAATATTGTAAATAATCCAATAGTGCAAAATATGACTAAATTATAAAGGTATTCAACCACCATAATAAAGCATCATGTTCAACTAAACATCAAAGTACAAAATAAACTTGCAAAATCATAAGTCTCTTAAGTCTTAACCATCCAAAAAGGCAAATGTCACAAGTTCCTAAAGTTGTTAATAAAACTATCAAAAAAAAATTCGACTTACATTCCGATTTTACTCGCGTTTACCCGATTTTACCCGAGTTTACCGAGTTTGACCGAGTTATCTCGAGTCAAACTCGTCAAACATTCCGATTTTACCAGAAATCGAATTTACCTCCGAGCTGACACGATTTTGGTACCTAAAAACGTAAACTCGATAAACTCGACGAGTTAACACTCGATTTGTGGAACATTGCTTACTATGATATTGAATGTAGTTTCCAAGTCTTATTTGCAAATACTCTATTTAGGTATTTAAGAGAAAACATAGTGGAAACATATTTTACAACCAAAGGGAAGCACAACTTTAACCAAATATCTCTAGACTTAATGTCACGGGGAATATCAGCTTTCTCATCACCACCAAAATATATAGCAAAAATGCGAAATGAAAGAACTACTACAATATTTTGGAGGTTTCGAGCTTTGTGTTTAGCAGAAAGGACAAGTCTCTTCTGTGTGGATTAACCAATGATTAAATCTATGTTAAAATATGTGTTTTTTTTTTTGAAGGAAATGTTAAAATATGTGTTGATATTTAATATCTAAGAATGTCTCAAACAATATTACTGATGCATAATAGTGTTTATATTTATAGTTGTTTATTCAATGTACAAACTTTTGTTTGTGTTAACACTTCGGGTTCTCAGAGGAAAGGGACACTTATAATTTAAAGTTCGGTCACGGAGTAATTAAATAAAGTTAGGTAAAAAAATTGTTTCACCTATGAATTTATCTCTTGCACATATGTATACACGTATTTTAATAAATAAAAATCTGGTACAATGTATTTATTTTGTCAAGCAGTATAGTGACTAGAAATTCATTATTTGAGATGAATAAGTTAGAATTCGATGTTCAAACCCTAACTTATACACACTGCAATGCACCTGTCAATTGAATTATATTCATGGTGACTAATACGATGTATTTTTAAATAAGAAAAAGTTATATATCGCGACAATATTTATAGCAAATGTATCACGATCCAGTTGCATAACCCCACTAACTAAGGTGATTTCCACCAAATCCAAAATAAAAGTTGTTTTGCTATTTTTGTTTTAACTGAAAATAGCCATCGTGAAATTTCACGAATGAAAAATTCGTGATGGTGTCCCGAAATTGTCCCGAAATTAATGTTGGCCAATAATCAAGAAAGATTCAAGAATGACATGGCAGAATAATCACCCTTAGATTTTATCAAGAAATTGTCCCGAAATTAATGTTAGCCAATAAAATCTCAGCTTGACCGGAAATCATGGGGTGATGGTGTTATGTATTTTTTTTTTTTATGAAATGTTAATAAATAGAGTTGTGTTATTTGAACATCCATATATGTGACAACTTTTGTGACAACCAAAATTTTACAAAGCAAATGAGGTAGTGACACAAAAACCAAAACAATAGAGAGAGAAAGTAAAAAGATAATGTGAGTATGAGAGAGAAAGTTGTCACAAAAGTTGTAAAAAATGGTTGTTCAAATATCATTTCTCTAATAAATAAGACTGAAATCTAAGGGTGATTATTCTGCCATATCATTCTTGAATCTTTCTTGATAAAATCATTCTTGATATCTAGCATTTTCCTTATTGAAATAGCATCCAAGTATCCAAATCTCACCTAACGTGATTTTTCATTAAAATAAAAACGATAATTATCACGCTAAATTCATAGATGAATATCATTTCAATAAATAATGAATTAAATTTCTAATTAATATTAAAATTATCACGCTAAATTAATAGATTAGTGTCATTTCAATAAATAGGGTGAGTGTGGTATATAGATTGGCCATTTGGTCTGAATCTCTTATACCTAACTATACTTCCATACCTATATAGCAATTTCCTTGTCTATAAATACACTTTCTCCCTCTCCTTAGTTCAATACCTCGCCACATAGCTTTTGCTATATATATTCTCCTCAAACAACTTTCAAAATCAAAGTGCATCTATATATTTTTCTCAATATAGTATAGAGTGTAAGGAAACTAACTATAATGGCTCTCCTAAGACATTTCCTCCTCTCATTCACTACCATCATCATTTCATTTGTTGCTTGCAATAGCAACTTGCAAGAGGACCCACTTATTACTACATACGTTGATGATGATGGTGGTACATTATCATTCAAGAATTTGATCAAGCAAAACACATGTGCCCTTTCCCGTTCACTTCAAATTTTTAATGTCAATGATTATGGAGCTAAAGGGGATGGTCAAACTGATGACACACAAGTATATATAATACACTCATCATTTTTTTTTTTTTGAAAGAAAGAATACACTCATCATATATAGCTTAAAAATCATAATATAATATACTCATCTATTCCAACATATTTTTTATTTTTAAAACCTTTTTTTTTCTTTTCAATTACAACAAAAAGTTACAATAGAAATAACATTAAATTTTACTATGATTGCCCATGTGGGATACATAATATTCAGGCATTCGGGAAGGCTTGGGAAGCAGTATGTTCTTCAGGGGAAGCAGTTTTTGTTGCACCTCAAGATAATATTTATCTACTCAAACCAATCAGATTCTCTGGTCCTTGCAAATCTAATGTATCAGTCCAGGTCAGTTACATTATTGTAATTAACTATTTAGTTCTTCATATTTTAAGCTCCACCTTTTTAAGTAAATTATAATTAATTATAATCTCAAAAAGTCTATTTTTTTCAAAAATTTAATTGTCAGATATCTGGAATTCTCATAGCATCAGTTAATCCATCAGATTACAGTGAAGATCAAGGACATTGGCTTGTATTTGACAAAGTTCAACATCTAGTAGTTAATGGTGGTGGAACCCTAGACGGAAAAGGAAACATATGGTGGGAAAACTCATGCAAAAGGAACAAAAAGAAAGTAAGATATCACAAATAATGTCCCAATATATCAAGTCAATTATGCATCAATGAATCTATATAATTAATCCTATTCAAATTAATTATGACCAATCTTATGCCTCTTCACTTTTTTTTTCCAGCCTTGCAAGGATGCTCCAACGGTATGTATACGTAGCTCTGCCTAAATTTTCTCAACAATTTAGTCCGTTTCGTCAAATTTCAGTCGTTGAATTTAAATTGAACATTGTTTTTTTGAAGAAGCTAAACTAACCCCCTCAAATTGGCACCAGAGAGAATCGAAACTAAGACTTTGAGGAGAATTTAAATTGAACATTGATTTACTGACTATGATTTGACTGTTTGGATTGAACCGTTAAGAATACGGGTTTACAACTTTCATAATCAAAGATATTAATTGGACTAAAATACTTGTTAATTAACTAACTTTGTTTTTGTAGGCTTTGACGTTTGATAATTGCGAGGACTTGATAGTTGAGAATTTGAAGATACGAAATGCGCAACAAATCCATATTTCATTTCAGGATTCGGTTAATGTTACAGCTTCTGGTCTCATTGTGGCATCACCGGAGGATAGTCCTAACACCGATGGAATTCATGTCACCAATACCCAAAACATCAAAATCTCTAGCTCTATCGCAGCAGCCGGTACATTCATAATTAAATATCTGAAAAATTTGAAACAAAAAAATTACAAGAATTAGGAATGAAAAATTGAAAATTCATATGTTTTTTAGACAAACAATTACTTAATTTGATTTTCCAATAATTTGTTTCAGGGGACGATTGTATATCAATTGTAGATGGATCTAGAAATGTAGAAGCCACAAACATAACTTGCGGACCAGGCCATGGCATCAGGTAGCGAACTAATAGATCAATTGAAATCAACATGAGTTTTTAGAGAATTTGACTATATATTGTATCATATTTCAATTCTACTCCCTCCGTCCTTATATGTAACCACCCATTTGATTTTATATTTGTCCCTAAATGTAAACTCCTTTTCAAATTACTAGATGCATTTATTATTTTTTTCCTAAACATGCCCTTAATTAATATTACTAACTTGTTTTGAAATATGTAAAGTCAAATTTAATACACATACAAACAAAGGACAATTTTGTAATATTAACACACAAAATAGACACATTAATTACACTAACAACTTTTCATAAGAAACGTGAAAAATGCAAAGGGGGTTTACATATAGGGACGGAGGGAGTAGTTTATAACAATACATTTAAATATGCAAAAAAAAAAATTAATGTATACTAATAAGTTTAAATTCCTGAAAAAGTTAACAATTTTTTATTTTAATTTTAAGTACAAAATAAAATATAATAACAACAACTAATATTATTCATATTTACTCAAATAGGTCGGCCTAATAGGTCTAAGAGGCTTTTTGAATGGCATATGGCTTAACCTTTTAAGTTAAATAGGCTTCTGACAAAGCCTAATCATTCTCTATTTAAGAAAAAAGTCTAGTCTGGCTTGGTCTGTCATAGGCTAGGCCTCTGTAGGTCGGCCTGGTCTATTCTCATCCCTAGTGAGAATTTGACCCATGCTCACGCTAGGCGTAAGGGTGGGTGTTGAAGTTTATTTTGAAGTTGTTTGTAGTTTGTTGTTAGTTTCACATCACTTAGGTTTCCGAATTGTTGAATGTATAAATATGTTTGAATACCCTCACTTCTTTAAGGTAGTTTTTGGGATGAGATCCAAGTTTTTTTTTTTTTGAAGGAAGCTTATTTAACATTCTTTTTGTAGTTAATATATCAGTTTTATTATATTGTATTATTTGAATGTGAATTTTATTTTATTTGCAATGATTTATATATCTTAGTATTGGAAGCTTGGGGGCTGGAAAATCCAAGGACATTGTTTCGGGAGTAATAGTGAATGGAGCTAAGATTTCGGGAACTACAAATGGAGTTAGAATTAAGACTTGGCCGGTAATATCAAATTTTAATTTAATCCCCCCTTGCTTTTGTGTATAATATATGCTCAAGTGATTTGTTAAAAATAAAAAAATGCTCAAGAGATGATCTGCAGAATTCAATAATTCGTAACAATTTCGATAGCCTGATTAACTTAATTGTTGAAATCATGGTGAGCCGGTCGTGAGTTTGTAAAAGTTATTATGGCTCTGTTTGGTAAAAACAACGGATAGCTGATAGCTTTTAGCTGATAAGCTAGCTGATAGCTTTTAACTGATAAGCTAGCTGATGACTGATGACTGATAAGCTAGTTGAAGTGTTTGGTAAAATTAGCGGTTTAACTAGCTGATAAATGTAAAATGACATAAAAGGGTATTATTAATTCAAAATATAAAGTTTATATAACTTGATATTTAAATATTCAGGAATTCTTAATTCAATTTTGTTTTTTAAAAAGTAATTGAAATTTATAAATTTAATATATCTTTTATATTGTAAATTAAATTTTATTCACTAAAAAATTTATTTAAGTATAACGAGGTATATATACTTTTTTGTCAACGGAGGTATATATATTTTTTGTCAACAACATAAGGCAAGAGAGATAAATGGAGGTATTTTGTCAAAAAAAAAAAAGAAGATAAATGGAGGTATATATTGTCAGCAACATAAGGCAAAAGATAAATGTTGGTATATATATTGTCAGCAACATAAGACAAGTGAGATAAATAATAACGAGGGATGTATTTGTCAAAAAAAAAAAAAAGAGGGATGTATATTTATTAGGAAAAAAACGAGGGATGTATATTAGGGAATTGTAGGTTTGAATTAAATTATAATAAAAGGGAAAAAATGGATTTTAGATAAAACAATAGGGGTAAAAGTGGAAGAAAATATGAGAAGCTATAAGCTATAAGCTCAAACACTACTTGGAATAGCTTCTAAAAAATAGCTTATAAGCTCGTGAAATAAGTTATAAGCTCATGGTCAAAAAGTGTTATCAAACAGAGCTATTTTTGTCAAATGAGCTTATAAGCTAGAAGCTAAGAGCTAAAAGCTCTTTTTTGGTGTTTACCAAACAGACCTATGTGTAGCTTTTACAACAAATAAAAGAGTGTAGTTTTAATAAAACTACGGTGGTTCAATTTAATTTCAACAAATCCACCAAGATACCAAACATGCACTAGACTTATCAAGATTGAATTAATCAAGTTCAGTTTTGCAATTTATTGTCAATTTATGAGAGAGATATACTGATAGTTTAGTGTGATCCACTAAATCGATAAAATATTTCTTGAATTATGACTCTTATAAATTGACGATAAGTGAAGCAAAGTAAATAGAGCAAAGCAGGAGTCTAATTAAACACAATAATAGTGTTGGACCAATAGATGGAGGAAACATACACTACATACATTTTGAAAGCATGAAATGAAAGTAAGATTATGAAAATTGAATTCTTTATTGATCATAGGCCTAACTTACTCCCCTTTATATTTAATAATCAAATAAGACATAAATTTTCTTTGGTCTTGCGGTGGTTAAATGCAGGGAGGTTCAGGAAGTGCTAGCAACATCACATTTCAGAACATTGAAATGGACAATGTGACCAACCCTATAATAATTGACCAAAATTACTGTGACAAGAAAAAAAAGCCATGTAAACAAATGGTAAATTATTTTTCACAATTCTTGCTATATACACTACAAGTAGACTACTTATTTATTTATTTATTTATTTTTATGATTTTTTGTTGTTTATTCAGGACTCTGCGGTCCAAATTAGCAATGTGTCATACCTGAATATAACAGGTAAAAGTGCTTCTGATGTAGCAGTGAAGTTTGATTGCAGTAAGAAATTTCCATGCAAGGAGATAGAAATGCAGAACATAGACTTGATATATGATGGAGAACCTGCTAAGGCTATATGCAACAATGTTCAATTGTCTTCTTACACAGTACAAGCTGCCCCAAACTGCGGCTCATAGAAAATATACAAATTAAGGCCTCTGTATATAATATGATCAATAATACAAAAATGCAATTAGTTTATACAATGTAAATTAATTCACCAATTGTACATTAATTTGTAGTGAATCATGTCATTCTAATTTAAGCATGAATGTAATAAACTGATAGGAACCTTTTATTGTCACATATATATGTAAGCAAAAGGTTTACCTATTATTGTCAATAATACATATATTAAAAAGTGTCACATTTTATTGATGTATTAATTTTTTTTTGTTTCAATTCTTTCTTTTAAAGTTTGTTTCATGACTAATAATAGCAACGGTAAGACCACTCCAATAAAGAAATGAAATGAAAGAAAGCTTGGAAACTTTGTTGTGCTTTTTTATAGCATTGAGCAACGGTTTGTAGAGCTTTTGCTTTGTACTGTGTTGAATTGGAACTTCATGCCATGATCATATAATGTTAGTGGCATCTTTAAACTTACATTTAAGATTTTATGCCAAAAGTTAAGGCTAGAGGATCCAAATTTCAGATTTTAAAGTGATCACCGTAAGAATTTTTAGGCACAAAATTAAGCTTTTCATGATAAGTGGCTCCACTTACTGACTTAAAAAATGATAGCCTATGAAAATGGTGGAGCATTAGATTTTTTTTTATTTTTTTTATCTTAGATCATTATTTTTCCTTTCTTAAGATATGCTAAAAAAAAAAAAGTGTGTTGAATGAAATTCCATGGTCCTCACAGAAGTTTTCATATTTAATTTCTCTCATAAAATAATATTTGGAGATTTTTTATAAGTAAGAATTGAACTTGGTATTCAAGATTTACAACACTCACACGCGTTGCACATCAACCACTTGTGCAAGATCCATGAGATACATCTCTACATAAGCTTTCTCACTAGGACAAAATTAAGACAATGATTGATAAGAAATTACAATGACACCAACAAATTATATTGAAATAGCAAGTGAGTCCAAATTCAATGACATCAATAGTAGCTTAGGTTCTACAACTAGCACATTGCTACTCTATACATTAATTAAAAGTTGTCTAAACTTTCTTGTATCACATAGCATTCACTAGCTATAGCGAAATTAAACAAAGCATACATCAAGTTATATACTTACTAACTTGTAAATAATGTTTGTGTTAGAATAGAATAATATGCATCTAATATGAAACTATGACCCATAAACATACATTGGACACGTCACTGACAATGGCACGTTGGCACCTATAATAATTTAAGAAAATAGAAAAATTGAATGTAACCATATGTGCCTTTGTCGGACACTGGACACGCCTTTGATTTGAACCGTCGGTGCTTCATGCCGATTCCTTTTTCATTTACTTCCATCACCACCTCCTGCTGCAGCTTCTGGCTTTGGTTCTGCTGCCTTTGGCTCTTCAGGTTTAGGTTCTGCTGGCGGCGGCGGTGGTGGTGGAAGACCTGCATCAATGCAACTTCTACACTTCCTTTCAACCCAACCTTCTATATCATTCTCGCCATTTCCTCCAAAGTGTCTTCCACCACACAACCTTGCAATCATTCCTGCAATCACACCTACTATAGTGATCACTGCTATCACCACTATCAGTGTCTCGATTGATCTATGAGAATAACGATTTTGTTCTGCCGCATTAGGCGGTGCTTCAACATAGGGCTGCATTTCACTCCCTTGTCTTCCATCCATGATTCTGCTCAGCTCAAACTTGAAGATGAATTTGCACTCTTGATTAGGCTATGTGTAGTGTGGTAAAGAAAAATAAAACTAAAGAGAATATAGATGAAAAAAGTGAACTATTATGGTATGTGATTTAATGCAGGACAGAGAAGTTGGCAAAGTAATTGTAGAATGGGGAAATGAGACAGTACAAAGCTTAGATTCTGAATTATATAGACCATGATTAGAGTGTGAAGTGAGTTTGGTTATATTATTAAGTAATCTTCATTAGAGAAAAATTATTGTAGCTGTAAAATAGGATTCCAACGATCATGAATATATGTCTTTCTTTTTGTCCTTTCATGTTATTATGTTTACATTTCTTTTTGTTTGTCCACTTTATTTGAATGTTTTTTTTCTTTCTGATTTTTTAAATAAATAAAAAATTAAAAGCAGGTGTGACTTTTGAGGTGCAAAAAACATAGATGAAGGCAAAAGTTTCTGGCTACCCACTAACTCAATTAATAATGTAGGGCATGTTTGAATTGAGAGTGATATATGCAAATTCACGTTTTGTTAAAACTTTAAAATGTAGTTTTTGCCAAAATCACGACAGTTCACTTATTTTGTGAAACTAACACATGTAGTTGAAAACAAAGGGAATAGCTTACACTCATTTAATCACGTTGTTGCAAATTCGGACTATCGGGTTAAAATTAGATGTTTCACATTTTGATATTATGTTTTAGAGTCATCCAATTAAAATTAAACGACTAAATATTATGTTTTAGAGTCATCCGATTAAGATTAAACGACTAAGATTATGTGACTAAATAAAAAGGGGTTATCGTAACCGCAAGGAATCCAAGCTTGTCAGCGGGGATAGGGGGCTCTTGGATTGCAATAGTTGCAAATTTGCAATAGTCACAAAATATATTTATTTTGATTTATCATCCCAAGCTTGTCCTTTTTGATGTCACATGTTAATGTTTCAATCTGCTTGTGACATTGACCGCTAAGAATATTGATGATTTTGTTTGTTTTTGGTCTTGAAATTTTCCATGCTATTTTCTGGCAGTATTATTGTCTTTTATATGTCATCCCTTCAGCAATTTGAGAGTTATGAGCTCTGGCTTCCCTAGTGTCCAAAACATGCTTGTTTGTCAACTTGTGGAAGCTTTAATGGATACGAATCACCTGAGCACTGAAGAATAGTTAAGACTCAGGAGACTCTCTTCAATGTGACTCTTCAGACTCTGTATAGCCCCTCTTCCAGAGCTTGGACTATCATAATTTGCTTGTTGGGAAATACTATTTTGGAGTTATCACGAATTATATGATCTTCAAATAATTCTCTATGATAAATATTTGAAGAACTTGCATTATTTCTTAAAGTATGTAACCAAGTGAATGCAATAAGTTTCACTTTAAGGATGATGAATATGTTTAAATGATTCTATTTTGAAAGTTAGTGCAACTTTTTCAATAAATAAAAGTGATGAATATGTTTACAAGATGTTTTTTTTTTACTCAAAGTTTGATCTCGTTTGTTACGGATTAAAATAAAAGTGATTTTGACATAAAATAATTTAGAGATTATGAGTCCGTTTGTTACAGCTTTTTTAAGAAAAAAATCACTTATTTTAAAAAAATAATCACTTTTAAGAGTTTTGCATCCGTTTGTTATAGCTGTTTAAAAAAATCAGAATCTAAAAAAAATCTAAAAACAGCTTCAAACGAGAAGCTATTAAGAGCAGCTTCTCAAAAAATAGATTTTTTTTAGAGGAGAGAGAAAATATTTTTTAAAAGATTGAACTATTTTTGTAACGAAAAAATCGCTTTTATATAGTTGTATTCAAACGGATTAAAATAAAAGTGATTTTGACATAAAATAATTTAGAGATTATGAGTCCGTTTGTTACAGCTTTTTTAAGAAAAAAATCACTTATTTTAAAAAAATAATCACTTTTAAGAGTTTTGCATCCGTTTGTTATAGCTTTTTAAAAAAATCAGAATCTAAAAAAAAAATCTAAAAACAGCTTCAAACGAGAAGCTATTAAGAGCAGCTTCTCAAAAAATAGATTTTTTTTAGAGGAGAGAGAAAATATTTTTTAAAAGATTGAACTATTTTTGTAACGAAAAAATCGCTTTTATATAGTTGTATTCAAACAAACTAAATTATTTGATTAAAAAACAAACGCAAAATAGATTCTGATTTTTCATAAATCTCTAAAATATAATCTATAAATTATTTTATGTTAAAATCACTTTTATTTTAATCCGTAACAAACGGACCCTATATTTTAGAGATTTTGTGAAAATCAGAATCTATTTTTCGTTTGTTTACCGTAATAAAAATCACTTTTTTTAAACAAATAATCTAGTTTGTTTGGATACAACTATATTAAAAGGATTTTTTGTTACAAAATTAGTTCAATATTTTAAACCATATTTTCTCCCTCCTCTAAAAAAAATCTATTTTTTGAGAAGCTGCTCTTAACAGCTTCTCATTTGAAGCTGTTTTTATATTATTTTTAGATTCTGATTTTTTAAAAAATCTGTAACAAACGGATGCAAAACTCTTAAAAGTGATTATTTTTTTAAAAAAAGTGATTTTTTTCTTAAAAAAACTATAACAAACAGGCTCAACATCTCTGGTTTTAAATACGCTTTTTGAGATTTTTTTTTACGAGATCTCTATTAAATTTGCAATTGTTTTTAATATTTATTTATATATACACCCCTAACAATTTTAATATTTTTTCTAACTAGCCGTAAATACTAATGCTGGGAATATAACTTATTTTCTCTCTCTCTCTCTAGAAAAATTATCCTACCTATTATTTGTTGGCAAAAAGAGATATTATAATTTAAAAAGAATTATTTTAATAGATACAATATATAATTTAAAAGAGAATTATTTTATACAAGTTTAAAGAGATCTATAAACCCCACACTACCACTATTCCTTAAGATAGGGCTCACTTAATAAATCTGTCCATTTTCATAGGACCCTCTTTAAATGTACAACCTTATGTTTTATCATTTTTTTTAAGAGGCTAAAATGAGATATATTACCACAACAAAAGGTTTTCCTAGCACAAGATGTACTTAAGAAGAAACACCAAAGTCTGTACAAATACAATAATTACAAGACACTTGGCTGAACCAAGATACCGAAGCTATAAAGCAACTGAAATTAGCCAATGTCTAGAAGTGAATGGATTAAACCACCAACCGTGATAATTAAAGGGAAGATTAGCAAATTTCACCTTCAACCACCGGTAAGTTGGCGACTTAATCTCTTTTATCATTAATGTTTTATCATTAATATACCTCTAATTATCTTACATAAATAATTCTCTTTCAAAAGATAATTTTGAAAAGAAAAAAATTATAAATTAGTTACAAATGTAATGTTCTTGCGAAAAAAATACATTTAATTACTGTCAACTTAATTTATTAATTATCCTAGTTTAATCAACAAATCTTATGTAGTTAGTGTTTCCTCAAAAAATAAAAAATAAAATATGTAGTGTCAGTTTTTATAATTGGAAGTACATGGGCTTAAACTTAGAGGCAAGACTTTTTTCGACACAATATCATATAATTTTGGTACAAAGAGACATACTTCGAAAATAGAGACATTGGTACTTGCAACTTATACACTTGGTTGTCTTGAGGTGTTTAAATAATGATTTTGTGAGGCAATCTTAATTTAGGAGTTAATAGCCAAAGAGCAATGTTATATCTCTAGAAAAATAACATCAAGAATTCTTCAAGAATAAAGAATAGCCAATCACAATGCACTATTTGCCACAATTCAAGGAGATGTGGCTGAAAAATAGGAAGTGGACAAATAAATCATCCAATTAAAATTTGCCAACTGTGTCTTGAAAAATTTTTAAAGCTATTTTTCTTGAGAAGTAGCATTTTCCATAGCTCATAGCCAAAATGTCTTACTTTCGGAAGAGGCAATCTTAATTTAGACTAAGTGTTGTTATGTTATTTTGGTTTATTCTCTCAAAAAATGTTATTTTGGTTTATGTCATATTCATATTAGTAATTTTGGATATTTTGTTAATATCTTACTTTCGGAAGGCTAGGATGAATGAATATGACTGTGTGGCCAAAATCCAGTGGATGAAGTTAGATTATGGAAGCATCCTAGTGTTGATAATCATGAGTTTGTGGAGATGACTGAATAGGAAATCCAAATACTTAAAAAGAAAATACATTTTTCAATCAAACTCAACAATGCAATAGAACTCAAGAAGTCACCAAAGGACCGGCTAAGGCTCATTACTTGTAAGTTGTTGATGCACTGGTAAAGGAACTTACAATGAGTATTCATGCACAACCTGAGACTCGTGGAGAACAAGAATTTCCTCATCAACAAGAGTTTCATGCACAATAAGATAGTGTTGGTGATGAATTTCGTTGCGCTAAAGAACATATCCAACAAGAGACAACATTGTCCGAAGAGATTACAAAAAAATAGGGAGAAGGTTAAAGGAAAGAGGGAGGAAAAAAGGAAAAGGAATGTCAAGGCAAAAAAAAAAGTCAATAAAAGGGGTAAGCAAAAAAAGAAAGAAATTTTTACCGCAGCGTGAAAATGATTCATCAAGTGGTGGATAGCCCCACCCCCCCCCCCCCCCCCCACATATAATCTATAAATACTAGAGTAGGCGTATTGCATCATATACTCCATCCGGTTCTATTTACAAGAGAAAGTTGACTTTTTAGATACATTGAATAATGTATGTATCTAGTCAAGAACCTAAACTAAATACATAAATTATTTAATGTATCTAAAAAGTAAATTGTCTCTTGTAAATAGGACCGGAGGGAGTATATTACATGTGTCGGAGTGGAAATTGATGTCTTTTTGTTACATAAGGTCATGGTCATCAGTTCGAGTACTGCTACCTCCTTTTTCATGCATTTAATGTTTATTTTTGTTTTTTTTTTGAAACGGCAAAATATTATTAACCGACAAGCCCGTGCGAGAAGCACTAATAAGCTCGGGTGGAAAAAAAATACAATAAGGGGAAATCGGTTGCCAAACAATCACCAGGCTCGAACAAAAACCCCTTTAAAAACCACCCAAAAAACCAAAAGGTCAACCCAAAGAGTAATGACGCGAGAATATACATTTGACGAAACACCTGCATACCGCTGCGTCAACACCGGAAACCCACCCTAACAAAACAAATCTAGCTGGTCCGCTGCTAAGACACTGATGCTAATCCACCAAAAAGCCTCCCAAACGATTAGAACAAAGCTGCAACTCCTACAACCCAAACAAATGGCCCACCAAACAGCTGCCCTACAAACACTAACACAATAACTAAGCACACCAAAGAGGGAAATCCCCCACCCTTAAGAGGAACCGCAAAAAACACTACCAGCGGGCCCAAAAACAAAAAAACCAGCAGGGACAAAACATCAGCAACCGCTGCTGCACAGTCCAGCCCAAACAGCACACAATCACGCCCGGGGCAATGATCTACCGAGGCACCAAACCGGGTTCCAACACCAATCCGAAAACAAACAAACCGGGATGTGCATTCTATACATAACCCACTTCCACGCCAAAACTTTCACCTCCTCCATTATGGTATCCACCTCAACATTAACATCATTGAAAACTTTGTTATTTCTAGTTTTCCATATCACCCAAATTGTTGCTAACCAAATAATGCCCTTGCCCCTTTTGACCTTTTTATCTCTTTCCCCCTCATGCCAACACTCCCAATGGATGAAAAGATTTGGGGGTAAAATGAAAAAAATAATCTAACCACCACATTAATTTACGCCAAACCGCACTAGCCACTTGACAATGGAGAAAAAGGTGATTAACGGATTCCTCCATCCTATTGCACAAACCACACCAAAGATGGTCCTCCGGCCCGAGAACATGTCTCAAAGCAAGATTTATTTTAGTTGGAACTCGGTTGAGTATGGTTCTCCAAGCAAAAGCCACCACTTTCGAAGGTGCCGGACTCTTCCACAACTTTTCAAACACACCTTTCTCCTCATCCGTCCACCTCACCTCGTTAAACACCACACCCCCCAACCTCTTGTAAGCCGAATTAACCGAGAAAATACCGGAGTCTTCAAGCTTCCACCTCCACTTATCCTCTTGATTATTCAAATTCGCTCCCTCCAAATCCTCCATTAGGCTAAGAAGCACCTCCTCTTCCCACATGAAAAGATGCCTTCGCCAACTAAAATTCCACTCCGTATTACCTACCTCGGTGACCACACCCACCTCACCCACCTTGGCCTCCTTTTGAACCGAGATAGAGTAAAGCCTCGGATATTTGCTCCGAAAACTTCTATCCCCTCTCCAAATATCACCCCAAAAACTAGAGTTGAGCCCATTACCAATTTTCCTCTCAATCTCGGAATTAAACCAATTAGGCCACCAAAATCACCAAGCTTAATTAGATCTTTCCACCAAATGGAGGACATCCTCGCTCCCAATCTAGGCATACCGGTTACCAAGTCCCTCACACCATCTCCTTAGTTTGCCTCCAACACATCTTTCCATAAAGCCATTTCCCCATCTAGCAACCTCCATCGCCACTTCGCCAAAAGACTAACATTCATAACACGATTATCTTTCACCCCCAAACCCCCATTACCTTTACTTTGGCACACCATTTCCCACTTCACCCAACTAATCTTCCTTCCCCCACCCACACCTCCCCATAGGAACTCTCTTTGAATCCTCACAATCTTCTTCCAAACTTGCACCGGAAGCTTTAAAAAGGACAAATAAAAGATAGGGATGGCATTGAGCACCGAATTCAAAAGAACAATTCTACCACCAAAACTAATATATTTATGACCCCAACAATTCAACTTCCGGCTAATACTCTCCACCAATGGCTCCCAAGTAGATAAACTTTTCGGATTAGCACCTACCGGAAGCCCCAAGTATTTGAAAGGAAGCCTTCATTCACTACAATTCAAAAAGTTACACGTCATATCGATAAACTCATTTGGGACATTAACCCCAATCAAAGAGCTCTTAAAAAAATTAATCTTAAGCCCCGACACCATCTCAAAGCCTCTAAGAAGGGATTTTAAAGCCCAAAGGTTGTCCACCGTTGGTTTCCCAATACAAAGAGTATCATCGGCATATTGCAAATGGGACACCACTAATCCACTACTACCAAAAGTGAATCCCTCAAACAAATTGCGATCCACCGCATTTCTTATCAACCCACTAAAACCTTCCGCCACCAACAAAAACAAAAACGGAGCTAGAGGATCCCCTTGCTTAAGACCACGGTGAATATTAATCTCCTCCGTTGGACAACCATTAACAAGAATGGACATACTTCCTCCACACACACAAGCCTTCATCCAATTAACCCATTTCTCACACATACCCACCCTTCTCATCATATATACCAAAAAACCCCAATCAACCGAATCATAAGCTTTCTCAAAATCCACCTTAAAAATAAGACACTCCTTATTCGCTTTCTTCGCAAAATCCACTAACTCATTAATCACCAACACCCCATCCACCAAGTGCCTACCCTTGAGGAAAGCCGATTGAGAAGGAGAAATAATCGTGTTCATGACACTAGCAAGCCTCCTAGCCAAAACCTTTGCTAGTAATTTATAAAGGCATCCTAGCAAAGAAATAGGCCTAAAATCTTTCAATTCCAAAGGGGAAGACACTTTAGGGATTAAAGTAACAAAAAAGGCCAACATACTCTTAGGCAAAACTTCATTTGCATGGAATTGATCAAACATGATTCTAACCTCATCTTTTATCAAGTACCAAAATTCTTTGATCAAAGCAAAGTCGAAACCATCCGGCCCCGGACTTTTACCACCATCACTATCTTTCACCACCGCCTCCATTTCCAATAACGTGAAAGGGGTCATCAACACCTCGTTATCGGCCACACTTAATCTACCAAACTCCACCCCATCCAACTTCGGACGCTCCCACCTATCATCCGCAACATGTGCCGTGAAATAATTCACCACCTTCCTTCGCACCTCAAAAGGAGTCACCAACCAACCATCATTCTCTCTAAGGGCTTTTATCGAGTTCCTACTCTTTCTAAGCTTCACACATTTATGGAAAAACTTCGAATTCTCATCACCCTCCTTAAGCCATTGAGACTTTGACCTTTGAGCTATCAAAGCATCTTTAGCCTTAAGGATTCTCCACAAATCCACAAACTTTGATTTTCGAAGCTCAACCTCTCCATCGGATAAAATCCCCTCTTCCCCTTTTTCATCAATACATTTAATCTCCTCCACCAACTTCTCCACCCTCTCCTCCATAGCTCCATACTCCTCCTTACTCCAAGCCTTAACAATAAATTTAAGAGCTTTCAATTTTTCTTTAAGAATGAAACCCATCCAACCGGTCACATTTTGATTCCTCCAAGCCTCCTCCACCACCCTTTTAAAGTCTTGATGTTGAAGCCAAAAATTATTGAAGCGGAAAGGGATAGGCCCCCAACTCCAACCACCATTTTAAGCACTAACGGACAATGGTCGGAGACATCCCTAGGCAACACCCAAAGCGCATTTTCTCCCCACACCATCTCCCACTCTTCCGAAACAAGCATCCTATCAATCCTACTCATAGATTTACCATTTGGATGAAATCAAGTAAAACGACGTCCCAACACACAAAGATCTTCCAAATCCATCTCCCCTAGGAAGGCGTTAAAGAGGAACATCTCCAATAATTGTGACGAAGAAGCTTCCGCATTAACCCCCCTCCTCTCATCCGTAGTTCTCACCACATTAAAATCTCCAAGCACACACCACACTCCTCTATCTCTATTTTGACGTTCACCAATAAGGTTCTCCCAAAGACGTCTCTTGGCCGGCAAGTCACACTTGGAGTAGACATTAATCACCACACAACGAGTTTTCTCAACCCCCCAATCCAAAGTGACTCCTACATAACCTTCTCCCCCAAAAGAATCCACCAAAGTAGCACAAGATTTCCTCCAAATAGAAAGTATTCCACCACTACTACCTTCCGAAGCTCTATACACCCAATCACAATCCTCATTACCCCAAATAGAAAAGCATAAAGAAGGAGTCACCTCAACCATCTTGGTTTCTTGTAACGCCAAAAAGTCAATGTTATTTTGTCTCACGAGTTCACGTAATTTATTCTTCTTAACTCTACCACCAAGACCCCGCACATTAAAGGTTGAAATAATCATTAAGACAACCTATTAACCACCTTGCTTACCTTGAATTTTACCGCTTTATCTTCCATCTCCACAAGCTTATCAAGAATACTACCTTCCATCATCGAGTGAGAGACCCCGGCCTCTAATTGAGTTACAAGCTCTTTCTTAGCCGCTAAGACTTTGAGATGCTTCCCTCTACCCCCATTTAACCTCAATTGAGATTCACCCTCCATATCAGCATTATTAGGAAAAATCAAGCCAATACCCGACCCTTGAGAAGTTCTATGATCCCACGAGCGTACTATCCCCCCACCTCTCCCCAAACCGTCAACCAAACCATCTCCTTCACTCCACTCCTCCTCCCTAAACATCGGATGAGACACCGTTCTTCTATGAGAAGAACAAATTTGATAATTTTTCTTAACTCCCTTCCCCACCTTTGGGCTACCTTCCAACCATTCCTCTAAAACCGAGCCGGAATGCTTTTTTGATAAGGAATTGGATTTTTTTCTTCTTCCTCTTCTTAAGCTTCATCTTTAACAGCCTCTGCTCATCCCCCACCAACTCCTCAATAGAATCGCTAAACTCCGAACAATCTGAGTCCTCCGATAAAAATCGAATATGTTGGTTAATTTTCCTGGACTGTTGCTTCTGACCACCCCTTCTGGAAAGATGTGAATTGGTAACCTCACCAGGCAAATGGGCCTTACCAAGCAAAGGCCCAACACCACAACCCAAGGTCTTGGCCGAACCCACTTCTGCATCACATATGGTTTTGTGAACATCTGGCGTGTGGGACCCCAACACCGGTTGCTCCACACCTTCCTGACAGCTGGGCGCGTGCGTCCCCAGCAGAAACTGTTCCTCTCCCTCCAGTGGACCCCTTGGTTTATTTTTGTTTTATTTCACAAAAAAAGGCTTTGCCAAGAGTTGAACACAACCAACCAAGGGGTACCACTTAAGCAAGCTAAACCACTACTACAACTTTAAATTTATATACCTGCTATGAAACAATTTTTATACATTTTAAGAATATTTGGCACCCCCGACGAAATCAGCCAAGATCCGCCACTGCGTACTCCCTTCATTCCTTTTTAATTGTCATTTTTTTTACATTTTACACAAATGAAGGTAATCAGAAAATGTTGCTACTTTCGATACAATAATTTATCATTCTCCAAATTAAAAGAGGACAAAGTTAGAAGTAAGATATATGAGGCATATTAAAAACTATAGTTCATTGAATTTTGAAGTTAAATATATTAAAACACTTTTAGTTATTAAATATAAAAATATTTTATTTTTAATTTAATTCAAAGAAATTTTTCTCGTGTGGTACACGGATATACACTAGTATTTTAAATTGAAGTCTTTATGTATTTAATAATCAAGACACGCACGTACGCACGCGTGCACACACGTGTGCACTCAAAACATGGCACCAAATTCGTAATTTGAACATGGAACTAAACAAATCTTACAGTGTCTAAAGACTTGTCAATTGCCCTACATCAAGTGGCATGATAGTCAACTCATAACTACCTGTGAACTCAAGATGCTATAGACTTGTTTGCTTCACATATCTTTGGGCCACACTGTCAACATAAAACATCCATCGAGTAAAAGTGTCTCCGATTTATATAATTTGGTTAAAGACTTCAGAAGAACCTCAATTCTAGGGCTACAGTAAATATCAAGATAACGTAGATGTTTCAGCTTACCAATACAAGAATGAAGGTTCCTTGTGGTCAAGTTCTTAAGAGTCAGCGCACGAAGTTTTTTTTAAAAAAAAACTAGACATGATCAATTTACAAGAAGGCTAGTCAAATTGACCAGGAGTATTGGGGTCCTCGGGACATGATGGATATGCAAATTTATGTGATGATAAAAATGTCCTCAACTTGCCAGCCACAAGAGGACTACTTGGGTCTCGCCATGATGATAAAGACGAACATACTGTTTAGGGAAAAAGATGTGACGAGTTTGTTTCTCGATATTTGGCTGCTTCTATTTTGTTAGGTTGATTATGACATACTCGTTATTTGAAATTGAACATGCCAAGTCATGCATGAGATCGTGCATTTTGAAGTTATAAATGTTACCTTTTTTACTTCTTTTCACATCTTGGAAGAAAGATGCCATATTTTTTCTGCATCATCTTTTCAACTTTTACTTTCATTTCAAGACGCCATATTTTTTTCTATGCCCTGATGCATCTCTAAACTCTACTCAATCTGTTCCTTTTTAAGTGTCTTTTGTAGAAAAAATTTATTTCTATTTAACTGTCACTTTCAAAGTTTAATGCAATATTAAATGTTTTTTTACCAATATTACCCTTAGTTATTTATTACAGAGAGAGAAATATATGAAACAAGATATTAAGGGCCTGTTTGACATAGTTTGGTTTTTAGTTTTTAAAACTTATTTTTTAAATTTGTTTTAAAAACCTATTTTTAAGAAGTGGATGAAAAAAAATGTGTTTGGCAATCTAATTTTTTATAACTGTTTTAGAGATGAGAAAAATGAGAAAACCTATTTGGTACGCTAGTTTTCAAAAGTTGTTCTTAAGAAGAGAATAAAATAAATATAATTGGTAGTCTAATTTTTTTTTTTAGGAATGGTAATCGAAATTTTGAAATCTATTTTATTATCAAAACTATATATAAAAATAACAACTTCTTTCAACTCTTTTGGGCTGACTTTTTTCTTTCCAAAATTGTTCTCAATTTTCAATCTTTATTTAGAACATGGGTGAAAAAACAAAAAAGCTTGTATAATAAAAGAAACTCAAATAGATATAGAATTGAAGGGCTTGAAGAGGTCCATATAGCCTAGTTCAAATGACAATGGATAACATTGTTGGGTTGAAAATCTTCAATTCTGTATTTTCCTAAAATTGGTACCAAAAAAAAAACTCTAATCAACGCAAGGCAATGGTCACATCAAGAGTAAGTTTTTTTTTTTTTTTTGAACCAGTCAAGAGTAAATTATAAGAAATGGAAACTCAAATACATGGCTCTCATATCATGAAAATTCAAAAGAAAAATCAATTCACACTGCTGATATAATTGAATATTAATATATAGTTATATCACAAATATTTTGGTATGAACAAAACGAAATTAGAATTTGAAACCATAATAAACAACAAAATAATGTCAAAGATCCATAAAACAGCAAAATACCAGTTGCCAACATTTATAGACACAAATATAGAAACCTTCTATGATAATTCTATGAATTATGAGAAATGATATTTTGACAACCACTTTTTGACAACTTTTGGACAACTTTCTCTCTCATACTCACATGATGTTGTTATCCTATCTCTTCATTTTTCTCTCTCCATTGTTTTTGACCAATAAAAAATGAGAAAAATAAGGTTGTCAACAAAGTTGTCTGGATGTCAAAATATCATAAATTATTAACTGACGATAATTCAGTGATGTTACCATTGGGTGTCGAAAAATTGTACAATTTCTTAATCAACACCACCTAATTCAGAGACACGGACTACTCGTTATGAAGTGACACAAATTCAATGAGGGAATTGGATACTGCACGAACCGGTGCTGCAGTTGAATATGGAGCAAACAACACTTCCAATGAATTTCACAATTTGAGCTTTTGCAAGGAACGTACTCGGATAAATTTTGAAAATCTAAATGATGTTACAAAATTAGCGAATACTCCCTCCGGTCCTATTTATAAGAGAAAATTAGGTCAACAAAAGTTAATGTATTTGGACTGAATTTTTAACTAGATACATCAACTTTTGTTGACCCAATTTTCTCTTATAAATAGGATCGGAGGGAGTAATAATCAAATAGAATATAAAACTACACTAAGACTCAAATAAGGAATAAAAAAAACTAACTAATAATTAGAGAAGAACTACATGACTTGGTGGTATATAGACAAAGCTTGATCAATTTTCATCTCCTACTATGTCATCACATGTTATGCGTTCAATGTTTTGATGGAGATAAATCTAGCAGTATTGTATTTCAGGTAGGGATTCATTTATGAAATGTTATACTTTGTTAGAGATCATACTTTCTAATACTTTTTTAAGTATAATAAATGTAAATATCTATTCTAATTTATAAAAGGTCTTAAGTCTCTTAGACAACTTTTTGGAGCCAAAAATGTTGTTGCACTTTTCCTTCCTAATTTTTTGCAGTTTATTATAGTTTTAGAAAATGATCGTGTATCTTATCTTATCTTAGTTATAAAAGGTCTTAAGTCTCTTAGACAACTTTTTGGAGTCAAAAATGTTATTGCACTCTTCCTTCCTATTTTTTTGCTGTTTATTTATATTTTTAGAAAATGATTGTATATCTTATCTTATTTATAAAAGGTCTCAAGTCTCTTAGACAAATTTTTGTAGCCAAAAAAGTTGTTGCACATTTCCTTCCTAATTTTTTGTTGTTTCTTTATATTTTTAGAAAATGATCGAGTATCTTATCTTATTTATAAAAGGTCTTAAGTCTCTTAGACAACTTTTTGGAGCCGGAAAAGTTGATCCGCATTTCTTTTCTAATTTTTTGTTGTTTCTTTATAATTCACATATCTTATCTTATTTATAAAATTTCTGAAGTCTTTTAGACATCTTTTTGGACCCAAAAATGTTCTTGAAGTCTAAATAACTTCGGGGGGTTTAGGATTTGTTTATTGGAACTATTATCAGTGATTTTTTTTTCATAACAAGGATTGGACCAAGGGTCGACCCTAATCCCTATCAATGTATTTTTCACTACAAGGATTGGACCAACGGTCAACCTTAATCCCTTATCTTTTTACATTAGTTTTGGATGTACTTATAAAACACATCCAATAGATAACACTAAGATGTATGTGTTTTGTAGATGATGTAGTCTTAATTGGAGAGTCGAGGCAGGAATTGAATGGTATGTAGGGGACCTGGAGTCAAGTCTTAGAAGCGTAAGACTTTTGTTTGAGTAGAAGCAAGACATAGTATATGTAATGTAACTTCAACAAAAGACGAAGTAGTTCAAACTTAGAGGTGAAAGTTGGAGATCATATCATAGAAGTTACACAGTTTAGATATCTTGGGTTCATTCTTTCAACAAAAAAAATCTTGGGTTCATAGTACAAAATAATGGAGAAATAAAATCATATGTAATTCATTGTATTCAAGTTGGATGGTTGAAATGTAGAAGAGCCTCATGTGTTTTTTGTTATACAAACGTGCCGTTTAAGTTGAAATGAAAAAATACCAGACAGTTGTCAGAACAAAGATGTTTTATGGAACAAAATATTGGCGGTTAAGAACCAACACGAGAATAAAGTAAGTGTGTGGAGATGGGGATGTTGCGTTGGATATGTGGTGATATTAGATGTGATAAGATTAGAAATGGCAACATTGTATGGATAGTTGGGGTAGCACCTATAGTATAAATATTGTGGAAAATAGGTTTAGGTGGTTTGGACATGTATAGAGAAAACCTGTAGATTCTATAGTAAGAAGAGTAGATCAAATAGAGGATAGTCATATTACAAGAGGTATAGCTAGGAAGACCTAGAAGAACTATAAGAGAAACTATTAGGAAAAGTTTATAGATTAAGGAGTTGAATTTAAATATGGTGTATGATAGAACAATATGACTTACTTCAATTAATCCGTGTAGTCAAGTCCACTTAATGGGATAATATTTGGTTGTTGTTGTTGTCATCATCTTTTCGAAGCATTAACTCATGCTCAACAACAACTATTATCCATTTCATGATCAACTACCACATTTATTTATCAATGAGATAATCAACTTCCCGTGCATCGCGCGGGTCCAAAATCTAGTATAGACTTAACATGGAAAAGGACAATACTTATATAGCTTAGCTACTCAAAAAAAATACTTATATAGCTTAGCTTTAAAAAAAAAAATGAACTGCAGATTGTCAGGGATCATACATAATATAATACTATATATTGTTCGTGGTTACAATGATATACTGTTACAGTTACATGCTTAATTTCTAGCAATAGTAATGGCATAAAATAAATTAAAAGATGTTACACTACAAAATAGAAACAAACTTTGGAAACAAAAGAAAACTACAAAACATGAAAAGTAATTAAACATCCAATGAGTGCAGACACGGACACAAGCAACATTCATTCTCGCCCATATTATTGTAGTAGTATTTACCCAACAATATAAACAACAACAACCTACCTAACTGAACATAATGAAGTTAAAAGCCAATAGTATTTATACCATCAGCAAACCAACTTTGAACTTGATATGTGCTTACGTGCTTCAAGCATACCATCAAAAAACCAAGTTTGTGTTCCTTTCGAACTTGTATATGCTTCCACTAATGCAATCAACAATGCCCTAACAAAGCTAATCTAATTATACAAAAGACAAAACTTAAATGTATTTTAATAAAAAGCAAATAAAAAGTATGCACAATATATTGTCCGAACAAAATGAAAGTGAAAGCCAAAGAAAAAACGCAAACTCCTAGAGATCACCTTAAAAGTATGTCATAGTCTCTTGTCCTAATTTATCATCAACATATTTCCAAACGTGTTATACTAGTTTTAAGCCTCTGTGATGCACATATTAATGCATCGGTTACCAAAAACTGTAAATCAAGTAAAACAAAAAAATTAATTTAATCAAAGTTCAAATTAATTTAATGAAGGAAGGCACAATGCGAGAACATTGTTATCAACTAACGATTCGTACCAAGATAACGCATGTCGATCGGTTAATTTATTTCATGGCAAAAAAGGGATAAACACAACATATGAAATGTTTGATGATATCAACATCAGTAATTCACTTCTCTGCAATCGATTAAAAATAAAATAATTTAAAAAAATTGAATTACAAATATACATAATTAGATTCGTATTTAGTGCATTCATCCACACTAAGTCCAAATTTTTCTACCCATGTATGCAAGATTCGAATAAAAAAAATTAACATATCACAAATATCATAGAATAATATTATACAAATCAAACATAAAGTTGAACCATTTTTTATCTATAGTAGCTATTATTATACTAAAATTGACATTTCAAACTATGAAACAAAGAGAATATATAAATACATACTCTATATACAATATATGTCTCTTTAAAATAATATTTAATATGCATCATATTTAAAATTTATGTTATATCTTACTTCTAACTTTATCCTCCTTTAATTTAGAGACTTAATCTCCTTCAATCTTTATTGGGTTAATTATGTTTTTGGTCCCTACAAAATTGCAACCTTGTAAGTTTAGTCCTTACTTAATTTTAATAGCATTTTTAATCCCTACAAAAAAAATTTACTTATAATTTTAATCCCTGCGAAAATCAATTTTGTTTAATTATCCTTAAACTCTTAAATTTTTTAACGATTCTTTTTATACAAGTTTAGAACACTATGAACGGTTCATTTACTAAAATCTATAATTTTTTAACATGAAATAAATTAAATATAAATTTTTAAAACGACAAAAGTTTAAGATATAAGTAACAAAAATATGGACGTAGAAATCAAATTTTTGCGATATTTTTTTCGGAGGACCTTTTAATAACGTTCTTAACACGCCTGTAAAAAATTGTTGAAAAACTTAAGAGTTTAAGCATAAATTAAATAAATTTGGATTGAGTAAGGACTAATATTGAGTGCAGAAATTTTTTGTAGGGATTAAAAATGCTATTAAAATTAAGTAAGGACTAAACTTACAAGGTCGCCATTTTGTAGGGACCAAAAACATAATTAACCCATCTTTATTTAGAACATGGGTGAAAAAAAAAACTAGTATGATAAAAGAAACTCAAATAGATATAAAATTGAAGGGCTTGAAGAGGGGCATATAGCCTAGTTAAAATGACAATGGATACATTGTTGGGCTCACCAACATGATAATAATCATTAATCCAAAAAATATTGAATGAGTTATTACAACACCGTTCAATGATTACCACCATTGGCCACCATATTAGGGGATCATCTGGGGTACATTGTTTTCAATGCCAACTGTTATTCTTAGAAATTCCAACGTCAAATTGCATCAAAGGTCTTAAGAAAGGAAAGGTTCATACCAACAGTTTACGTATTACTTTCTCCAGAGTGTAATATAAACAAAAATGGTGGTTGAAAAGTTGATGTATGTGTACTAAATTTTTAACCATAGACAAATGAGAATGCATTTTTAAGATGTTGTTTTGGGTCTGATCATGTTCCTCTGTCAATTAAAATTTGTCAGGACAATAAGATCAAGTTCAAAAGAATATACTGGAATGCATTCCTTTTTGTCAATACTCATATTATATGAGGGAATTCAATGTGAGAACCTATATAGTTGATTTGGTTGAATAGAAAACGTGTTCTCTTCATTCTTTTGAGTTTTCAAAGAGATTTGCAAATTTTTACACTAAGTATAAGACACTTTAGTGCCAACATTTTAAGCAAACAACCATGAATTTAATTTTAACCCAACATCATGTTGATACAATATCCTTAGGGACAATGTAATGCAACACAACACTTTGTTTAATGCCCGATTTGAACGAAGATGAAATTAAAATTACGTAAATTTTTCGTATTCTATTATTTTAGAATTGATTTGCGTGCTTGTGTATTTTTAGTTGGGATTTATTTTAGAAATGAATGAGTTGATCTTTATGAGACATGCTTACTATTGAGCAAATGAATATGTTTTAAAAAATGTAGCCAATGATTGGGAATTAAAAAAAATGAACATAAGGTATTGTGAATGAATAAATGTGGTGAATGAATGTAGTGATAGCCGATGATGGATACAGTGAAAAATGAACGTTTAGTGACTAAAAATAAACGACATCTCTATCAAGAAATGTTGTTCTATTAGCTTGCCTAAAACCGACGCATGTTAACTCACGCTGGGTACCAACGCAAGTTAACTCATATTGGGTACCGAGCGTGAGTTAACTTCCGTTGGGGTTACTTATGGTTGAATGAGCAAAACTGAAAGGAGGAAGAGTAAAGTCTTTAATATAAAATGCACAAGTCTCAAGACAAAGTTGTTGTTATTTTAATCTTTTTAACATGTGCAAATTTGCACATAGTGTAGAAAAACCTTATATATGTATATATATATATATATATATATATATATATATATATATATATATATATATATATGATGTATATTATGAGAATGACTATCTTATATGAGAATGATGAGAATGATCATCAACCATTAGATCAAAAATAAATGGTTGATATTAAAAAGTCACATATATACCTCACTTTATTATATCAATACTCATAAAATCATTTCCCTTTTCATATTCTTCTTCCCACAATCATAGCTAAACAAAATTAAATTAATATTCCAATCTAATTAAATAACACACATGCCTCCCTTATTCTATTCTCATTAATCATGTTCATCTTCTCCAACTAAAAATTTCATTTGTTCACTCACCATGTTCATCAACCTTGAGCTTCGATTTCAATTGATACTAAATCAACCTTCAACTTCAATTGATAAATTAAAATAACCCCACATCAATTTTAACAATTGAATTATTTGGGATTGTATGGTTTGAGAATAAACATTCCATAATTTTAATACAAAATGAAAGCTATTTATTTTGAATTATTAGAAACCAACATAAAGATCTTATCATCGGATATAATAGAAAGAAAAAAAGGGTTATATGAGAAGGTTAATGTTTTTTTTTTTTTGAAAAGCCAAAAATTATATTATTAAATGATTGTAGATATTTTGAGGAGAAGAAAATGAAAAGGGAAATGAGTTTATGAGAATTGATATAATAAAGTGAGGTACATATGTAACTTTTTAATGTCAACCATTTATTTTTAATCTAACGGTTGATGATCATTCTCATCATTCTCATATAAGATAATCATTCTCATAGTATACATCCTATATATATATATATATATATATATATATATATATATATATATATATATATATATATATATATATATATGGGGCTGTTAACTTGCACCCACCTAAAAACACTAAGGTGCAAGTTAACAAGCTGCACCTACTAGTTATTTACCAAAACACCCATGTTTTTATATTATAAACAAATATTATTTATGCTATTTACAAAAATGTCCTTTTAATTAAAATAAAGTTTAATAGAGACAAAATGGTGTTTTAGTAAAGTACAAGTAGGTGCAGCTTGTTAACTTGCACCTTAGTGTTTTTAGGTGGGTGCAAGTTAACAGCCCCCCATATATATATATATATATTGATTATAATTTTTTTATAATGTATATTAGTCGTATTGTATTCTAAATTTTAAAAAATTGTTTATATGTGAATCTGCATCGTATCATTTCTGCATCCGTATTATGTTTCCAAAATTCATAGATTATATATCTATTTTTTGTTATAAACATTATTTCTACTTCTAACTTTTTTTTTTTTGACGTCAGGTATTAATCCTTCGATTCTTAAGAGAAGAACCTTAATAATCTAAAAGTCGATTAACCAATAAATAAAATAAAATCAATAATTATTTTATCTGGGAGATTGATAACTCCAATTAAGCTAAAAAGAAAAGGAGTTGGATTAGTGGAGTTTAAATTCAAACGAATGACTAAATAATCTAACAAATTAACTATCATTTAAAAAAAAAAAAAAATCTTAATTATCTCAACTATAAATTGAATTCTACAACTCATCGTTGTCTTTGGCAAATGGCAAACCAAAATAAATTATTTAATGAACCAAAATTATGATTCTCTAATTAAATTGTTAGAGCGTGGAATTAGGGAGGAGACGATTCCCTCCCATTCCTGGATTTCTGGTTGGTTGGGACATCATCTCTTTTCTCCCTATATCCGCGTAATTCACAATTCTCCACTATTTTTTTTTTTCTTTTCGAAATCCATTCCTCATTTTTTTCCTTCTGGAAGGATTTCGTTTCTTCTTTACGGTTTCAGCTTGGATCATGGGGACTCCTGAATTCCCAGATCTAGGCAAGCATTGTTCTGTTTCTGATTGCAGACTCATCGATTTCTTGCCCTTCACTTGTGATCGTTGCAATCAGGTTTTGTTTTTCATCTCTCTCTCTCTCTCTTGTTTTTGTTTCGAAATTAATTTATTGGATTATTGATTAGCAATTTGTGAGTCCAGTTTCATTTTATTATTTTCTTCTAGTTATGTTGTTAATTCCTTTTGATTAAAAACATTGCTTTAATGTTGTTTTTGTTTTTAATAACATTTAGTTCAATTGACAATATCGATATTGTTAGTTTGGATACATCTCGAAGTTGGTTTGTGTGGTGTTTCTCATTTCATCTGCAGAAACAAAAATAATGTTTTGTTGCTAGTGTTTGATTTATAGGGGTTGGGTAGTGGGTAGCTCAACTAGTCTGAGCTAAAGGTTAATGAGTTGGAAGTCCAGGTTCAAGTCCTGAAAACGAGAAAAAAAACATAACAATTAACATGCTAACAACTGTCATTAAAAAAATAAAGTGTTTGATTTATATTCTGATGTAGTTTAATAGAACTGACTTTGAAAGTTGGATTGTATATATACTACTATTGGTATATCAGTTTATTTTAGAGTAAGAATTTTCTTATAAATTTTTTTCAAAAAGAAATGGAGAAATCCATTACTATAGTTTTGTGAAACACAAATTTCTAAAAGTTGGGACATGTATGAACTTAAGTGATTAAGCTGGTTATTTCATTTGAGAAATGGACATCATTTCAACTTTTTAATTTAAAGTAAATCATTTACTGGAAATAATGAACTGAGGCATATTCATATTCTGCAATCACAAACCTCATTGAAGTTTCTATTAAGCTGAGTGCTTAATGCAAAAGCCAGTAAGGTTATTGTATAGTTTATCATCTATATAGAGTATTCGGATAAGTAACTTAATTAAGTGCTTACGTAGTAAGTGTTTATATACAAACACTTGTGTATAAACTCTTTCTAGAGTCAAAATTTGAATATAGTTAATCATTTTTTAAGTTATTTTCATAAATTATTTCGGTGAATTTATTGAAACAAGCTAGGAAGACCCTATGAACATGAGCCGAACAGTTTATGTAAATGATTGCTTGCATATTAGTGAAACACTTAGTTTTGATAAGAATTTTGACTTCTCCAGTTCTTCGGGTTTGAAAATTTGTTGCTGTGATAGACTTTTGAGGATGATGTACATATATTGGATCGTGGATTACTAGTTTCCTTGTTTTCAATGAAGCAACTCTTTGTGTAGGCTGATTATATCAGCTCCATCTTTTGCAGGTATATTGTTTGGGGCACCGAAGTTATATTGAGCATAATTGTACAAAACCCAACAAACAAGATGTCACCGTTGTTATATGTCCACTTTGTGCTAAAGGGGTTCGCCTAATTCCAGACCAAGATCCAAACATAGTTTGGGAGCGTCATGTGAATACAGACTGTGATCCATCAAATTATGAAAAAGCCACAAAGAAGAAAAAGTGTCCTGCCCCAGGATGCAGAGAGACCTTAGTATTCTCAAACACAATCAAGTGCAGGGACTGTGAGGTTGACCATTGTTTGAAGCACAGGTTTGGACCTGATCACAAATGTCCTGGACCCAAAAAGTTGGAAACAAGTTTTTCATTTATGAGTCTTTGGAATATGAGTAATGGTAAAGAAGAGTCAAAACCCAATTTAACTTCAACCACGTCATCTAAGTGGACTTCAAGCCTTCTTGACTTGGCTTCTAAATTGAGTGGGATAGGACAGAGCAGTGGCAGTGGTACTAGTAATAATCAACTGGAGAAGTGTCCACTATGTGATGCTAAGTTTTCCTCGGCCACGAGTTTGGTGGATCATGCGAAAAAAGTTCATCAAAGGAGTGGCGGCAACCAATATGGGGCAAAGAAGGTGTCGATTTCTGCATGCCCCAAGTGCAGTAAAGGTTTTCTGGACCCAGTTTCCCTTGTAGAGCATGTTGAGAGGGATCATGGTGGTTGTTCTTGAGAATTGTTGTGGAGTTAAAAAAGAATGAATAGCACTTTCTTGATGGATTATCAAGTTTGTAAACATTTTTTTGCCCTATTTGATAGCAAAATATTGTGTGAATAAGATTTTGATGACAATATTAGATTTATTTGATCATGGGTCTGCAAGAATCTCCTATTTTTCGTTATTTGTGAGCCTACAATTCATACATACACTGATATACGGATTGATTCTTCTTTGTTGTAATGCTGTTGGCCGAATTATTTCATTTTTTCTTTTAGAATAACAATGTATATCCCTTTGATTTATGGTTCAAATTTCAATTGTTTATGTGGAAAAGATAGGGAAAATGGAAAAAAGAAAAAATAACTGATGACAGAAAAATTCAATGGAAAGTTGCTCTGTGAATACCAGCAGAATGTTCTACAGTGACTCATTCTGAGAGAGGATTCAAATGGTTTACCACCATTTTGAGAGAGAGAAAAAAAAAACAGAAGATGGGTTTGGGTACATCAACAGAGTGAGCACATTAACACCCAACCTAGATCTCTGTGTGAAAGGATTTTCAACCATGCAAAAGGGGTTGACATGATATTAACCCCTACTTTATTTGATCATGAGTGATAAAATGTGTTCGACAAGAAGAAACTAAAACTAACGTTGGTTGTGTTTGTTAAAATAAACAAATGAAAATAACATTGTTAGTTGCGACCTAGAAACAGAACACAGGATGTAATATTATGCTCACAGAATATCGTGATTTGGATATCAAAGAGTCGTAGAAGAAACTATCCGGTTCTGTTTCAATGAGGAGGCCATTTCCCGATAGTAGAAACTATGAATGTGGAGGCCATCCTCCACGATCTTCTGGTGAGCATGGCAATTACAATTTGGAATTTCCACCCTCAATTCTGATTGTGTATTAGGATAACCTCAATTCTGATTATGTAATTCCTTGTTCATTTTTGCTTTGGATGAAATTCAGATATCTGTTGATGTGTGTGTTGTGGACCATAAAGATTTGGAGCAGCTATTACAAGTAAATCTCATAATAATATAGAAAACATTGATCAGTTCACTTCATTTGAGTTCACA
The DNA here is from genome assembly GCF_051527215.1 of Medicago sativa. Taxonomy (NCBI): domain Eukaryota; kingdom Viridiplantae; phylum Streptophyta; class Magnoliopsida; order Fabales; family Fabaceae; genus Medicago; species Medicago sativa. The sequence continues at coordinate 87,919,991 of NC_140755.1, read as the reverse complement.
ATTGTTTTTTTTTTTCATATCTATATAGTTCAATACTTTGGTGTAAGTGATTCTAAATTGCTAATTCAGTTACTGATTTCAAAAAGTAGCACCAAGTCTCATAATATAATGTCAAGCATGATTCAGTTTTCCATCTTGATGTAGCATACAATTGAAATTGAAACAAGGAAATAATGACGCACCTAAGACCAAAACTAAAAAAATAGTTATATGCTGCTTTATGGTTTCAAACCCCTGTTGTGGTGGCTGCAGATATTAATTTGGAGATAATGGATTATGTTATGTGGTGATGAATTAATGTTGAAGAAATTGATCCTGCCCTAGAGATGGTCTAAAGAAAAAGTTATAACCCTTTGTAGGTTTGCTGTCTCAATTTTTCACCATCAAGTTCCTCAGTATTGAAGTAATCCGTGTCATTTTGTCAAAATTCTGCATTGTTGTGTACAACAATGATATAGCATATTTATAATAGGTTTTGTAGTTTGTTGGTTTTTGTTATTGAATAAGATGAGAATAATTTATTTACCCTAAGTTTTTATCATAATTTGTCAATGTAAGTTCTTTTCAAACCACAGTCTAATGTGTACCATGATAAATTGGATTAATTGTTACTTGGGTAAAAGAGAGGAGCCATCAATATCATTATATATGTTAAAGGCTTAAAATGGAGCATGTCTTATTTCCAAATAGAGAAAAGTAGCAATGCTGAATAAACTATCATCATCAACACCATATATATTTTTTAAAATTTGATATCCCACCCAAGATCGACAAATCTGATAGGTCCAATCAAATCTGAAATCTCTTTTAGCCGAAATGTACCTGATGATTGTAAAATTTTGTTCCAAGGTTGGATGCAAATTAAGGTTGTTGAGTGTCATTCAAAGTATCTGGGGTTGCCTGCTTTTGTTGGTAGGTCTAAGAAACAAGTTTTCAATTTTGTCCAAGATAGGGTGTGGAAGAAGCTGAAAGGTTGAAAAGAAAAATTTCTATCAACTGCTGGGAGAGAAGTTTTGATTAAATCAGTGGTTCAAGCAATTCCTACGTATGTGATGAGCCGTTTTCTACTTCCGATGGGTTTATGTGAGCATATTGAAAGTATGATTAGTAAGTTCTGGTGGGGTAGTAAACAAGGTGAACGTAAAATTCATTGGATTAAATGGGAGACATTATGTAAGGAAAAAAAGAAAGGTGGAATAGGCTTTCGAACATTTCATGAGTTTAACCTTGCAATGTTGTCTAAACAAGGTTGGCGTATTATGCACAACGACGACTTATTGATCTCACAATGTTTGAAAGCTAGGTATTTTCCTAGAAGCAATTTCTTGAAAGCTTCAACTGGTTACTGCCCAAGTTATACATGGAGAAGTATTTTGCAAGCACGAGTGGATGTTATTGAGAAAGCTGGTATTTGGAGAGTAGGAGACAGTCGTCTAATTAATGTATGGGAGGATAATTGGCTTCCTTATCAAAATGGATACAAGATTTGGTCCCCTAAACCCCCTAATTGTGATATTATGTTTGCCTCAAATCTCATTCACCATGATATTCGATGTTGGAATGCTCCTTTAATTAATGAAATTTTTCTCCCTTTTGAGGCTCAACAAATTCTTCAGTTGCCAATTTCTCTCTCTCAATTGCAAGATGAATTTGTGTGGGGTGCTTCACGGTCAGCTAATTTTTCTGTGAAGAGTTCATACCATTTCTTAAAGGCAAGGCGTGAAGCAAATGACTCACATAGCTCAATGCAGGACAATAATCACCAAGTGTGGAAAAAATTATGGAAAATAAAAAGTATTCCAAGACACATCCACTTTTCTCGGAGGATTCTACATGAAAAACTACCAGTAAAAAATGATCTGTTTAAAAAAGGAATAAGTAGCGATCCATTGTGTGTTCTTTGTGGGGAACATAATGAGATAATTTCACACCTCTTTATGGAATGTCAGTGGTCAAAGCAGATATGGTTTGCTTCCTCTTTGGGTGTGGTATTTAATTCGCATGATTCCAGGTACGTTCCTTTTCATAAGTGGTTGGAGAAAAATATTATTGATGTCGATGAGGAATAGTTCATGTTTTGGCCTTGTGTTATGAGATATGGTGTGCTAGAAATAAGAAATGTTTTGAGGGGACAGATGTTGATGTGACTGCCACTGTTCAAAAGGCACAAAGATCTATTGTAAATTTCAAGAGTGCTAGTACAGTGTTGGTGGAGACACTAAGTGGAGGTCCAATTTTGCCAATATATGATGTTCATTGGATACCTCCTTTTAATGGTTTCTATAAGCTTAATGTTGATGCAGCAGGTCCGATAGAGGGTGATAAGTGGGGTATTGGTGTTGTGGTGAGAGATAATGAAGGTGTTGTTGTTGGTGCTAGTTCCTGGCAAGTCTTTTCATTATCAGATTCAGAGGTTGCAGAAGCTTTAGCTATGCGGAAGGGTTTGGAATTTGCAAAAGACATGTCTTTTCTGAATCTTATAGCAGAATCGGATGCTTCTAATGTGGTTTTAGCATTGAATGCTCACCAACAATCTCCCAACTATGTTGGCTCTATTATTTGAGATTGTATTAGTTTTAAGGGTAGTTTTCGTAGTTTAAATTTTTTGCATGTTAGGCGTGAAGCCAACCAAGCTACTCATTATTTAGCTAAATATGCTCTTAAGAATTTAGATTGCATATGGGTCGAAGAAACTCCGCCTTGTATTTCTGCAGTCTTGGCATTTGATTTATTGTCAGACTTTCATTAATGAAATTGTCTTTTAAAAAAAATTTGATAGGTCCAATCCCACTATCTATCATATGTTCAATATCAATTCTTATATACATTTAATATTTAACAAATGAGGAAAATGAGATCATAGTTAAATTAGTTGAAAAAAAAATAATCTCACAAATTTTTGGTTGTGAGTAGACATTAAACATACATGTGACTATTTAGTTGATTTTTTTTTATTAAAGTAATAAAATATGTAATTGGTCCACATGTTCGTTATCAGTGATTGGTTCACAAATATAACCTTATATTCAGATTCTCAAAGAGATTACATAATCAAATTGAAATATAGAAACATGTTGTATAATATTTACGAGTGATATAAAAATGATATCATTTGTCCATTTGAAAATAAATATGGGAATTGCCGAAGAGTTTTTGAAAATTGATTTGATAAAGATATTGAGATGAAATATGTAGGAAGGGTAAAGATTTATTTGAGATTACAAGTTGAGTATTTGAAGAATAACAGTTTGTTAATGATGAGGCATGTATAGCAAGGTGCTAAAATGGTTATATATGGACAAATCCCATTTGTTGCACACTCAAATGGTAGTAAAGTAACTAGACGTAGACAAAGATCGTTTGAAAATTTGAGTAAATAATAAAGAACTAATTAGTCCCAAAGTACCATATTCTAGTTAATTGAGGGATAAAAATGTACCTTCGGAATTACATGTTATCATCTATTATTTGTTATTTTAGATATGCAGGTTATTTGTCTGATCATCAACATTAATGTGTTTGATTGAGATGTATGATTTAGCATATAGAAGAAATTTGTGATTTGTCTTCCGAAAGAATGAATCCAACAATCCTTTATGAATATAATGCCATGTGCATTGTTCAGTTGAAAGAGTGGTATATTAAGAGAGATAGAACAAAATCATATATTTTTTTCAAATTTCTTTTTCACATATGATCTCAGAAGAGCGATGATCTAAACATTCAACAAATATGTTCGTGCTGATAAAATGTGAGAGCTTTGTGTATTATTCTTTTATAAGTGTAATATTTACATTTTGTAACGCCCGTCATGATTATTTAATTATTTTAATGAATTTTAGCATATATTTATATGATTTATATGTGATTTAAATGATTTATGAGATTTACGTGATTTATATGATTTTTATGAGATTTAAGTGATTTATAAGATTAAATGAATTATGAAAAGTTATGTGATTTTTTTAGAGATTTTATGAAGTATTGTGACGTATTTTATAATATAAGATTTAGAAATAAATAAATATTTAGATGAGGGGCTGTTTTATAAAATTAGAAAGTTTAGTGGGAGAAAGAAGAAATAGAAAGAATAGAAGAGGTGTTATAAATAGAGGATTTAGGTTGAGAGAAAAACATAACGTACGATCAGTTTTCGGTGAAAAAGAGAGAAAAGTCAAGAGAACAGAAGGAGACCTGGAGAGCTGCGATTTCATCTGTTATAAGGTAAGGGTGAGACTAACTCTCAATATTATTACGTCTATGATTCTGAAAAATAGATTTAGCATGAGGTAGGTCGAGTTTTGTGAGAATTGAGGATTAGGGTTTATGGCCAATTTTGATGATTAGATGATAGTAAACCGTTTAATTGATGTAAAAATGATGTATAGACCTTAGATGATTCATCAGATGGTTATTAGAGGCTGTTTAGAGGATAGAATCAAGAGATTAGATGAAAAATTGAGAATTTCTGAAATTTGCCCGATTACTGTAGAATCGTCGCTCGCCTCGCGAGCTGAATCGTTCGCCACCGCGAGCAGAGAGAGGAAAGGAGGTCCAGGAGCTATGTTTTACTCGCCGCTGCGAGCAAGTTAACTCGCCTCGCGAGCAAGCCTGCTCGCCACGACGAGCAGTTAACCCATTCTGCCCAAAATTGTTTCTTGCGATTTTTCGCACGTAAAGTCTTGAGATGACCCTTGAGTTGGAAATGTAAGTTGTTAAGAAGTTGTAAACTATCCAGGAAGCTTAATTAAGATGACTGAGATTAATATTAATGTGACATTGTTATATATGTACTATTTGGATTATTTATGATGTTATATTGATGCGATCCATTCTTTAATGTTGATGTGATATTTAAGAACTGTTTATGTGTTGCCTACGTTGCTATTTCCAGTTGATCGATCTTAATGTCATAAAAGTTGCAAGAGTCGGTCTAAGTTGTAAAGAGCTAAGAAGTTGTCCATATTAATGGAATTATAAGAGATGGTCATGATGTTGTCTAAGTTGTAGGGAGTTGAGTCCATTTGCATACTCATTAAAGATGGGGGCTTGATGCCCTGGAGCTTTTGCTCAAATTACGTTGGGGGCTTGATGCCCTGGAGCTTTTGCTCACTTTTGTTGGGGGCTTGATGCCCTGAAGAGCCTATTTACGCTCATATATGTTAGGGGCTTGATGCCCTGAATGGTACCACATGCATTTGCATTTGTCAAGAAGTTTAAGATGATTTGAGATGATTTAAGAAGTTAAGAGTTGCATAATCGAGTTGAGTCGCATTGTCGAGTCAAGTGTTGAGTCAATTTATGATGTTTGATTATGATTTGATGATGATGTATTGATGATGATGTTTGACTGTGATTGATGAGGATAATGATATGATGCTAAATGTTTATTAATATTGATGCTTATGATGTTTTATGTTGTTAAATATATTTTGAAGAATTATATGCTTAATATGTTGTTTGTGAAATCTCACCCCTTCTGCTTGAAAATATTGCCCTTCGTATGGGTAACTTGCAGGTAATAAAGACTAGAGGCGGTCGTGAGTGGACTCCTCACATATGTGTCTTAGGTGCTCTGATACGTAACGGGATGGGACTTTGACTTACTTTCTATTCCTTACGTATTGCTTATGAACTTTTTATGAATAAATGTCGAACCAAGACTTATGAGACTTTTATGATGAGGCATGCGTGCCAAAGACTTATCTGATGTTGAACTAATTTCCGCTGCGAAGTTTTAGATATTATGATGTTGATTTTTGAAGGATAATTGCTTATTTATCCATTTTATGATTTTCAAGAAGTGTGACATTCCGTTTACGATTTAAATACTCTGATTTATTATGAAATTTTTATATTGGAAAAACGGGGTGTTACACATTTCATATAGGTCGTATTTATAAGATACAAATAGGTAAGTGAATACAAATCACTCACTAATTCCCTAAAAAAAATCATTCAAAAGTTCACATATGATCTACAAATATGTGGAAGGTTAATTAATGGATGGACATCCCCTATTTAATATATTCATAACATAAAACATATAAAAAATTGAGAAACATAAAACATAAAATGAAACAATATTATAAAAATCATTCCTTAAAAAAACATTATAAAAATCACTAAAAAAAATTCAAAAATTGCACTTTTCGTCCGGTAAGTTTTAAAATGTTGTGATTTTGGCCCTCTATTGAAAAAATTGCAATTTTGGTCCATTTCGTCCCAAATTGCTGAGAAGACGCTATGTGTCCCAAAAAAGGGGTCATAATCACAACCTTTTGAGAAGATAAGGGGTGAAAATATCATATTTCCCTTATGTTAGGGGTCAAAAGAACATATTTCCTTAAACATGATGTCACTTTTGTCATTTTTTCAACCGAGGCCAAAATCGCAACCTATGAAAAATGTAGTTTAGCCAAAAATAAATAAATAAAAAATCACTAAAAAAACGATTTCAATCTGCATTGATTGCATAATGGGCCAAAACCTTTGATCCAAACCTAACCTAACAGCTTCTGCCACTGCCACCGTGAAACATACTGCATTGTTGAGTTGAGTGCGGTAGCTCTGAAAAACAAGCATGACAGAAAAGAGGCGAAAACAGAGGAACGACAACCTCCGAAGTAAAAAGTTGAAAACCACTCCTCCTTTGCCTTCATCTTTGAACAAACAGATTCAACATTTAAACCCTACCAATGTCCATTTCGACGATGTTTATGAATACGAGGAACAACATGCAGAAGAAGAGTCCATGAAGAACAAGCGCTACGACCCTGTTTCCGTCAATGATCGCATTCCTACTCATTTTGAGGTAGCTTTTCCTTTTAACGCTCTCTGTTTGGATAATAGAAATAGTTTCGTTAAGTAATCATCATTAACCGATCCGATCATATAAGTGTTTATGCATAAAGTTATACTCTGTTTTCACAAGCTATCACGTTCACGTACAACTTATAAAAATAAGCTGAAAACATGCAACTCATCCCTTCTGTTTCTATTTTTAGGACGAGTTTAAAGAGATCGAGGTTAACGATGGTGGTTACATTGGAACAAAGAGGGATGGAAATTCTTATATTGATGATTCTGGAGAGGAAGAGGAGGGAAGATATGTGAGGATGATACAAGGAATTACTGCTATGCCTACTGAGACTTTTCAAGGTAAGAACATTGATGTTCGACGTTTATGGTTCACATAGGGAATCTCACTTCTGTTGTTCCATAGTTTGTCTAATTTGTTACACACTTTCAATTATTTCGTCATAATGCAGATAATGCAGAGAATAAAAAGTTGATGATGAATGATGCTTTTATACCAGAGCTATATCCAGAGTCTGAATCTGATCCTAGTTGCGAGGTTGTGGCTGGTGATGGACACATTACCATAGAGGATCTTCTTAATCCAAATCTCGTTAATCACGATAAACTAAAGATGAGGATTCAATCAATTGAGAAGAATGCTAGACCTATGCATGCACCACTTCCAGAGGCAGATCAAACCAAGGTTGAGAGGAAGGTAGCATATGATATATCAAAAAAACATGTCACAAAGTATCAGCCTCTTATTCAGAGAAATAGAGAGGCAACGACTATGTACTTCGATGAAAAAGTAGATATAGGATTTTCAACTATTGGAGCTATAGCTTCTGAAATTACACCCAGAACTAAATTTGAGAAAGATGTAGCTGCACTAGTTCATAATAACAATTTTGTGGAAGCTCATAAAATTGATGGACTTATCGAGATGAACAAGGTAATGATGTTGTTTACAAATGAATTTGACACTATTAATAGTACTGAAACATCGAATTTGGAATCCAACAACAACAACAACAACAACAACGCCTTATCCCACTAAGTGGGGTCGGCTACATGGATCAAATGCCGCCATAATGTTCTATCAAAGACCATATTTGGATCCAACTCATTGACCTCTAAATCTTTTCTAATGGTTTCTCTAATAGTTTTCTTAGGTCTTCCTCTACCTCTTTTAACCTGACTCTCCTCCATTTGATCTACTCTTCTTACCACGGCGTCTACGGGTCTTCTCTCTACATGTCCAAACCATCTAAGCCTATTTTCTACCAACTTTTCTACTATAGGTGCTACCCCCACTCTCTCTCTAATGATGTCATTCCTAATCCTATCATGTCTAGTCTTACCACTCATCCAACGCAACATCCTCATCTCCGCTACGCTTACTTTACTCTCGTGTTGGCTCTTAACCGCCCAACACTCCGTACCATACAACATTGCCGGTCTGACTGCTGTCCGATAGAACTTTCCTTTCAGCTTAAGTGGTACTTTCTTATCGCACAAAACACCTGAGGCTCTTCTCCATTTCAACCACCCAGCTTGAATACGATGATGTACATCAGCTTCTATTTCTCCGTCATTTTGTACTATGGACCCAAGATATCTAAACCGTGTAACTTGGGGTATGATATGATCTCCAACTTTCACCTCTAAGGTAGACCCACTTCTCCTTTTACTGAAGTTACATTCCATATATTCCGTCTTGTTTCTACTCAGGCGGAAACCGTACGCTTCTAAGGCTTGCCTCCAAGTCTCTAGCCTCCCGTTTAACTCCTCCCTCGACTCACCAAGCAAGACTACATCATCTGCAAAAAGCATACATCTCGGTGCTAACTCTCGGATAAATTGTCTTTTTTTATGTTCCCGTGATTTCCTAGTTGTCGCGTCATTTTTCGGAGGTCAAGGCTATTTGATTAGCTTTTGACTCACTCTTTTATTTTCACGACTGAACATTTAATTTTTAGAAAAGGGTAAAAAAGTTCAAACTACCCCATTTTGAAAAGATTTAGGGTTCGGGGGTTAGTTACATAAAGGGAAGGTATTAGCACCCTTTATGTCCGTAGTACTCTACGGGAACCTCTTAGTTTCATTTAATTAATGTGCTATAACTTGCTTGTTTTGAAAAAAATGGAGTTTGAAAAGATAAAAGAAAGGAGACCTAGTTTATCTACATTTTATTGATTTGGAAGGACGAGTGTCCTCTGCCTACGTACCCGTGAGGGATCAAAACCTCGTAGTTCGGGGTTAAAAAACTGACGTTTGATTGGTTGTGTATTTTTTATTAGTTTTGAAAAAAGGTTTTGAAATGAAAGGAAGCCGAAGCGGCAAATGATATTTGTTTGTGTTTTTTAATATTGAAAGGAAATGACTCAAAGTAAAATTAAATGGATTGAAATTTGATTAAGAAAGAAATAAAAAGAGACGTCACTTGATTTATGATCAAGGTTTACTTAAGAAAATATTTTTGTGTTTTTGTGGTTATTTGGATGTTTTTTTTTGTTGTTTTTGAATGATAAGAATAAAATTAAACTAACGGAGCATAAAGAAATAAAAACGTAGGGACCTCATGGTGGCGTTGGACCACCACAAGGGCCCTTACCTAAACTACCAAGCATAAAAGTAAACATACACCCACTCACGCACACATGCACCTAAGCTATTACAAAAAACCTATTAATACATTCTATGGTCTGCGAGTAAATAAATAGATTACATTGAGGCCTAATTTACATTCTAAATTATGTGCAAAAATAAATATGCATGAGTCATTTACATCAAGCCTATATATACATCCTAAATTCCATATGATAAGAAATATACAAGATAAACATGTATGCAATAAATAAATGAATTTTAAATATGCAACCTAATCTAATAAACATAAGAATAATAAACTGTAAAAGAAATAAAAAATTGCGAGAGATATTAAAATGCATGAAGAAATAAAAAAAAAAAAATGCAAAAGGGGTCACCGGTTCTCTTTATGATGGAATCTTTTAACTTTGGAGAGCAGCCACGACCTTGCAATTGGAATGGAATAGAACAGCCACGGCAAACACCCACCACACCAGCAAGCAATTGAAATTGAATAAACAAACATATTTTATGCATCAACAGGGCCGAAGTGAAATAGCTATAACAAGAAGGCACGACATCAATTTGAAATATGGGTTTGGAAGTAGTAACGTTAGCAGCAAAATGGAGTTAAATCCAAACAAACAAAGCCACCCAGCAAACACATGAATTAATCACTCGAAAAAACACAAAAAAAAAAAAAAAAAAAAAAAAGAGATGGCAGATGCAATAATATAAATGAAAAGGGAATTGGAATTGAAACCGAGCGGCGCAGCAACAAGTAATTGTATTGGAATGGAAACATGATTAGAAATATAGATGCAATATGATTGGAATCAAATAACTAATAATAACGATGGAAATTAAAGAACAATATGGAACTAGATCATAAAAGGACAATGGATTTGAACAATTACGTGACATCAACTTGAAATAGAGGGACTATTAACAATGGAAATGGAATCATATAATAATAGTATAATATAGTAGCATCAATCAAAAGAAAATAATATGAATTGGAGTTAAAAAAAAAAACCGAAAGGATGGGAATTGAAATTCCGCAATCGCAAAGTGGATGTGTGAACCGCACAACAATTACACAGAGATGAAATGGAATAACAGATAAATATTGTTCAAGACTCTAAAGTAAATTACGGCTGCTAGGTTCAAAGGAAATAACAAAATAAAATTGAAACTTCAAAACTAGGGTTATGAAAATTACGGTTAGCTACAGGTTTTTGTGTGTGAAAATTGTGTTGTTGGTTAAAATTGTGTGTGTTTTTGTGATGAATTTTGGCCCCCTAAACTTGTGTTTTGCAGGTTGCATATATAGTGAACAGATTGGCTTTAGGGTTGTGCTGGAATTGTGCTTGAATTGGGGAAGGGGTAACGAGTTTCTGTTCCTGGAATTGTTGCAGATGGGGACGGAAATGAGATGAGGCGTGGCAGGCTGGATTGGATTTGAACCTGGACAAGCTTCTTGGACTTGGACGGAAAATGAAACTAAAAAAAAAGGAGATAAAGACTAAAAAGAAAAAACAATAAAGGAAAAAGAATAATATTAAAATAAAGATTAAAATTAATTAAAACCTAAAATGAATTAAAGTTAATAATAAAAAACTTAAATAAATTAAAGTTAATAAAAAAGATAATAAAAGATAAAAGATGGAAATAAGGATAAAGATAAATAAAATTAAAAGAGAGAAGAGGGCCCGACTCGGAATTAAATAAATGAGGTATTTTAAAATACCTCTCTGCCGAATTTTCACTAAAAAGTCGGAGACTGATTAGGGTTAAACGACGTACGAATGTAGGGCCCATCGACACGTGTCAGTGGTATCTTGGGTCAAAAATTGGGGTATGACAGATGCCCCTATTTAAGTTTCTTCGTCCGGAGATTTGAAGATGAAATCTTCGATTCGACAGGTCGGAGAGACTTAAATATAAAGTGCACCAATTTTTGACCTAAGATATTATGAATGCATGTGATGCAATTATGAATGCAGCACGACAAAGATGACTTGACTGGAACGAGAAACAACAACGGGATACCCAAATTTGTTGAAGAAAAGGGGTCCGACTCCGCCGAGGGGAATGTAGTTTCACTGGGGAAAATGATTGTCTACTACCGTATTGACAGTCGTGTGAAGACAAAAACTTTGGGGTGACATCTCTAGAACAGATAAACTGGGGACGACACCATTGAAATTGATTTGATTAGTGACATCACTGGAACAGCCACGCTGGGGATGACACTTTTGAATTTGAAATTGATTAATGACATCACTAGAACAGCTAACGCTGGGGATGACACTTTTGACATTCCGTCATCCGACAAAACGGGGAACGACACTTGAGAAAACATAAATTGAGTGGCATCTCGTCATCCGACATACCGGGAGATGACACTATTGACATTCCGTCATCCGATGAAACAGGGAATGACACTCTTGATATTCCGTAATCCGACTAAGCGGGGAATGAAATTCTGATATTCCGTAATCCGTTAAACCGGGGAATGAAACACTTGACATTCCGTAATCCGACAAAACGGGGAATGATGATTTGATATTCCGTAATCCGTTAAACCGGGGAATGATTTACTTGATATTCCGTAATCCGACAAAGCGGGGAATGATGATTTGATATTCCGTAATCCGTCAAAACGGGGAATGAAACACTTGATATTCCGTAATTCGACAAAACGGGGAATGATGATTTGATATTCCGTAATCCGTTAAACCGGGGAATGGTGATTTGATATTCCGTAATCCGTTAAACCGGGGAATGAAACACTTGATATTCCGTAATCCGACAAAACGGGGAATGATGATTTGATATTCCGTAATCCGTTAAACCGGGGAATGGTTTTGATCTTCCGTAATCCGACAAACCGGGGAAAGACACGTTTGATATTCCGTAATCCGACCATGCGGGGAATGAGATACTTGAGAAGATAAAGATTGAGTGACATCTCGTTTTCTGACAAAGCAGGGGACGTCACTTTTGTGAAAATAAAATGTGACCTCGAACTGTTCATTAGTTGGAACTGATCGTTTGAAACATGATGAAAGGTAAACTCAAGCGGTCCGTTGTTTGGAACTGGCAGCTTGAAACAAGACAAAAAGTAAACTCAAGTGGTCCGTTGTTTAGGACTGGCAGCTTGAAACAATTGAAGACTGAAACGAAAAGATATGACCAAACACTAGGTGACTGATGCAACCATGTATGAATTGATATTGTGTATATGTTGTGCATGGTTATGTGGAAGTATTAATGTATGAATGTATAAATGTCTAAACGTAATTTGTATGACTGTACGAACTGTATATGACCGGTGAACTCGATGAGACATGACACGACAGGTAAGACGGGAGGCGGATTGACATCGCAGTACAAACACTCGACAAACTTCCTTGGAGATGATATTATTGTGAACCAATCGAGCCGCTGACGGTGTGAAACCTGGCACAAGGTAGCAACTGGTGAATAGCAACCGATGAATCTTGGGGAGAAAGCCCATTGTTTAACCAAAAGTCCGGAAGAAGTCACCATTTGTAAATCAGCGCGGAGTGCCTTTCCTCTGGCATGCTTCAACAGTCATGTTTTTTTTTGTATATTTTTTTTTGTTTTGAAAATCCCTAACTTTTGCCTGGACCGCCCTTTCGGGTTTTCAGTCCACCGGGAATATATTCCTTTTTTTTGTGCCCCTAATTTTTGCCTGGGCTGCCCTTTCAGGTTTTCAGTCCACCGGGACGCTCTCTATTGCCTAAGCCGCCTTTTCAGGTTTTCAACTTAGCGAGCATTTATTTTTGTATATTTTTTTTTGACTGTGAAAGCATCTTGCTTGAAGCAGAGGTCCCCTCCATTGTGTTTAGACATGTTTCTCTTCCGGAATGTAACCGTTCTCGAGGCGGATGCTGATGTACGCTTCGACTACTCACAAGTTCAAAGAGAGTGCGTTTGTTGTTCACACTTTTCAAAAGATGTAAAAAAAAGGTTTTTGTATTTTGAAAATTTTTTTTGCTTCAAGTATTGCCATCAAAAATAGAAGAAATTTGCAAATAGAATAAATGAGAGTTCCAAATAAATGGGCACAGGCTCGAATTTGATGAATTGAGTGGTGGCCTACCAATGGCATGGCTCCACGGATCTTTGAAAAAAAAATTGGAAAATAGTAAATATATGGGAAAGGTACATTGAACACAATAACCGTTATACTCCCTGACAACTTTGAATGCCCCAGTTCCGAGTCTTTGATCTGCAGATGCTGCGAATCAGAGGTCTTTTGACAGCTGGATGCCCCCAAGTGGATGGTGCTTGACTGGATGCAGTTACTTTGTCATGATCCTTAACTTTTGCATAGATCGCCCTTTTCGGGTTTCAATCTATCAGGATAATCATTTTTGTTCATGTCTCTAATTTTTGCCTGGACCGCCCTTTCGGGTTTTCAGTCCACCGAGACGCTCATTTTTGCCTAAGCCGCCTTTTCAGGTTTGCGACTTATCGAGCTTTCTATTTTTGACAGAGTATTTCTTGACTGCACCGACATTCATATGACGTGTGTGTTTGTCATCATCCATAGTTGTAAAAGTTTTTGCACATGAACCTTCATAATTAGGCGTCCACTTGCCCCTGGAGTCTGGTTGGAAAGTATTACCTTTTTAGGCATGAAGTCTCCTTCTTGAAATTCATGGGGACGAACCTTTTTGTTAGAAGTTTGTTTCAAACCTCTTCTGATATGTTTGCACAAGGTCGTCATGTGTTTAAATTCGATCAAGCTTGGACTTTAGCAGAACTCCTATTGACGGGACTTCGACCTTCACGGAAAGCACGACCTCCATGTTGCATATTGGGGAAGGAGGGGGGCTGCCCCTGTTGAAATGTGTACTGAAGTACGATATTTGAGCAAAGCGAATGGTAGCACCCCGAGCCAGTCTTTGTAATTGAATGTCATCTTCTGGATAATCTCCTTGATATTTTGTTGGCAGCTTCGATGGCTAAGATGCCCCAGTATGTGAGAGATCTCGTCGGGAATCTCTTCATTCCCTTCTTCAGCTTCGGACACAGGGAACTCAAAGTTGGAAGAGAATACATGGTTAATGTGTTCAACGGGTTTATTAATGCATGATTTGATTATTGATTTTGACAAGTGTAAGTTATGATTATGCAGATATTTGAGAATGAAATTTATTTTTTGGTTTTTTGTATTACCATTTTTCCAAAAAAAGCACAAAATAAAAACAAAGTCGGGATCAAAGCGACTTTTTTAATGATGAAAAATACATGAAGCGAAAAGCCCTACACAAGTTCACTTTCGTCTCGGGCAGGACGAAAGGATTTTTTTTGGAAAGACAAACAACAAACACATTAAATGAGCAGATGAGTAGTAGAAAGAACATTGACAGCGACCCAATTGTGGCTACACGCTCGGATTCAAATTCTTGAAAGGCAAGACGTTGTCATCGATCAGTTTCTGGACTTCAATCTTCAAAGAGAAACAGTGCTCAACATCATGACCTTGTGCCCCTTGATGGAAGACACAAAAGAGATCAGGTCTCCACCAAGCCGGCAATTTCTTCGGTACTGGAAGAGGTGCCTTAGTTTGTACGAAGCTCTTTTTAAGCAAATACGAAAGCAACTCCGCGTACTTCATAGGAATCAGATCAAACTGCAGTGCTCTTGGAGCCTGTTGTTGAGGTTGTGGCTGGACAAGTAGCTGACCTTCGGGGGACAAGGTGTTATCTTGGATTAACCTCTGAACTACAGTCTTGAAAGCAAAACATCGCTCGATATCGTGACCTGGTGCCCCTTGGTGAAATGCACAAGAAAGGTCAGCTCTATACCCCATTGGCAATCTTTTCGGCACCGGAGGAGGTGGTCTAGTTTGGATTAGGTCCTCCTTAAGCAGTGTAGGAAACAGCTCCGCGTATTTCACAGGGATTGGATCAAACTTCGGTGCCCCCTTAGCCTGGTTTTGAGGAGTAGACTGTTGCAGAGCCTGTTGTCGAGGTTGTTGGGGACATAGTGGCTGAACCTGTGTAACCATCAGTGAAGATACTAAGTTAGTTAACTTCTCTACCTCGGCCCGAAGCGTTGTTACCTCTTCACGAAGCTCGTGGACCTCTTGTTCAAGCTGATCCATTTTTTGTGTTTGCACGAATGCTTGCATTTGCGAGTTGAATTTGAATGAAGACATCGGACCAATTTTGAAATGGGTTGACCTTTGTATGGAAAAGAAAAATTTGGTGAGACTCGGAATTGAGACTATGAAATGCAAAATGATGCATGAAGCTTATGCAAAAATAGACACATTTTTTGAAGGATTTGTCAAAGTAATTGTAAACATCATAAGGAATATTGTTTCATTTGATAATTTGAAATGTTAAAAACGGTTCCTTTAAGAACAAAAGCAAAGCCAAAGACAAAGTCCCCAACAAAGCTAAGGTCTAGTTTAAGACTTTTGAAACTGTATTCCTTGGTGTCCCTCTTTATAAGGTCTACTCCTCCGATGTTTACAAGAACTTATCTAAGTCTTTCGATGTTTTGATGGGAAAAAGTTTTTATGAATGAATGCATGTATGCATGGTTATGCTAACACAAACGGTGAATATATGGTGAGGTTAAGTCCACATGTTGGAGTCAAGGGTAACAACGCCATTGGTAAGGACTATGGTTTTCAAATGTACCTGTATCACGGGTTCTATCAAGTTCCCAGAGTTATCAACCACTTCCGAACACTATCAGGTTACGGAAATACTTCCGTTCCAATAATATTCGTAAGAAAGTCTCGTCTGAGTGTGGTATCGCGTGTCAACTAAACCAAGATTACTCATGATTAGCCACCGCACCACGTCCTAAAAGGCCAAGAGGGGTTAAAGGTAACTAAAGGTCCTCAACTTTCGACAGTCACCTGAAAATAACATGCCAACACGAATACTCATGCCAACATAGTATACTTCCAAGATCCCTCAGTTGAGTGGGGTTATCACATGTGTCACAAACCAAAATTCACTCTTGGCAAGGCACTATGATTATACCACCGTCCTATCTTAAATTTCTCTCAAGTCCGGGTGTAGGACTTATCTTACCACTCACGTTAGAAGAAAGAAGGAAGAAGAAGGGAGAACATGTATACAGATATTTCCATCTTTTATTTTTTTTGATTTTAAGCAAGTTATAGCACAAATTTTAAATAAAGCCAAGTTAGGCTCAACCCTCTTAAGGGGGTCCCCAGTGAAGTCGCCATTTCTGTCGCGTCATTTTTCGGAGATCAAGGCTATTTGATTAGCTTTTTGACTCACTTGATTATTTCACGACCGAACATTTAATTTAAGAAAAAGGGGAAAAAGTTCAAACACCCCATATTTTGAAAAGATTTAGGGTTCGGGGGTTAGTTACATAAAGGGAAGGTATTAGCACCCTTTATGTCCGTAGTACTCTACGGGAACCTCTTGGTTTTATTTAATTAGTGTGCTATAACTTGCTTACTTTTTTTGAAAAAAATGGAATTTAAATGATTAAATAGAAAGACCTAATTATCTACATTTTATTGATTTGGAAGGACGAGTGTCCTCTGCCTACGTACCCGTGAGGGATCAAAACCTCGTAGTTCGGGGTTAAAAAACTGACGTTTGATTGGTTGTGTATTTTTTATTAGTTTTGAAAAAAGGTTTTGAAATGAAAGGAAGCCGAAGCGGCAAATGATATTTGTTTGTGTTTTTTAATATTGAAAGGAAATGACTCAAAGTAAAATTAAATGGATTGAAATTTGATTAAGAAAGAAATAAAAAGAGACGTCACTTGATTTATGATCAAGGTTTACTTAAGAAAATATTTTTGTGTTTTTGTGGTTATTTGGATGTTTTTTTTTGTTGTTTTTGAATGATAAGAATAAAATTAAACTAACGGAGCATAAAGAAATAAAAACGTAGGGACCTCATGGTGGCGTTGGACCACCACAAGGGCCCTTACCTAAACTACCAAGCATAAAAGTAAACATACACCCACTCACGCACACATGCACCTAAGCTATTACAAAAAACCTATTAATACATTCTATGGTCTGCGAGTAAATAAATAGATTACATTGAGGCCTAATTTACATTCTAAATTATGTGCAAAAATAAATATGCATGAGTCATTTACATCAAGCCTATATATACATCCTAAATTCCATATGATAAGAAATATACAAGATAAACATGTATGCAATAAATAAATGAATTTTAAATATGCAACCTAATCTAATAAACATAAGAATAATAAACTGTAAAAGAAATAAAAAATTGCGAGAGATATTAAAATGCATGAAGAAATAAAAAAAAAAAAAAATGCAAAAGGGGTCACCGGTTCTCTTTATGATGGAATCTTTTAACTTTGGAGAGCAGCCACGACCTTGCAATTGGAATGGAATAGAACAGCCACGGCAAACACCCACCACACCAGCAAGCAATTGAAATTGAATAAACAAACATATTTTATGCATCAACAGGGCCGAAGTGAAATAGCTATAACAAGAAGGCACGACATCAATTTGAAATATGGGTTTGGAAGTAGTAACGTTAGCAGCAAAATGGAGTTAAATCCAAACAAACAAAGCCACCCAGCAAACACATGAATTAATCACTCGAAAAAACACAAAAAAAAAAAAAAAAAAAAAAAAGAGATGGCAGATGCAATAATATAAATGAAAAGGGAATTGGAATTGAAACCGAGCGGCGCAGCAACAAGTAATTGTATTGGAATGGAAACATGATTAGAAATATAGATGCAATATGATTGGAATCAAATAACTAATAATAACGATGGAAATTAAAGAACAATATGGAACTAGATCATAAAAGGACAATGGATTTGAACAATTACGTGACATCAACTTGAAATAGAGGGACTATTAACAATGGAAATGGAATCATATAATAATAGTATAATATAGTAGCATCAATCAAAAGAAAATAATATGAATTGGAGTTAAAAAAAAAAACCGAAAGGATGGGAATTGAAATTCCGCAATCGCAAAGTGGATGTGTGAACCGCACAACAATTACACAGAGATGAAATGGAATAGCAGATAAATATTGTTCAAGACTCTAAAGTAAATTACGGCTGCTAGGTTCAAAGGAAATAACAAAATAAAATTGAAACTTCAAAACTAGGGTTATGAAAATTACGGTTAGCTACAGGTTTTTGTGTGTGAAAATTGTGTTGTTGGTTAAAATTGTGTGTGTTTTTGTGATGAATTTTGGCCCCCTAAACTTGTGTTTTGCAGGTTGCATATATAGTGAACAGATTGGCTTTAGGGTTGTGCTGGAATTGTGCTTGAATTGGGGAAGGGGTAACGAGTTTCTGTTCCTGGAATTGTTGCAGATGGGGACGGAAATGAGATGAGGCGTGGCAGGCTGGATTGGATTTGAACCTGGACAAGCTTCTTGGACTTGGACGGAAAATGAAACTAAAAAAAAAGGAGATAAAGACTAAAAAGAAAAAACAATAAAGGAAAAAGAATAATATTAAAATAAAGATTAAAATTAATTAAAACCTAAAATGAATTAAAGTTAATAATAAAAAACTTAAATAAATTAAAGTTAATAAAAAAGATAATAAAAGATAAAAGATGGAAATAAGGATAAAGATAAATAAAATTAAAAGAGAGAAGAGGGCCCGACTCGGAATTAAATAAATGAGGTATTTTAAAATACCTCTCTGCCGAATTTTCACTAAAAAGTCGGAGACTGATTAGGGTTAAACGACGTACGAATGTAGGGCCCATCGACACGTGTCAGTGGTATCTTGGGTCAAAAATTGGGGTATGACACTAGTGATTTGTGAAGTTAATTGATTAGGATTTAACATACTTGGGTGCTTTTAAATTTTAGAAGTCAGATTTGAATTTGTTTGTTAAGCTGATGACCATGTATTATTAGTAAGAAGATTTGAATCTAAAACTTTTTTTTTGGCTTTTAGTGATTTCTTCATAGACGACGACTGAAAATTCATGTTTTTTAATATTTCTTTTGCTTCTCCCTCTCTTTCTCAGTATTCTTGGTCTTTTATCCTTTTATCAAATTATATGGATGATTTTAACAGCATGGAGGAATAAAATATTGCCTTTAATATCACATTCAATTACTACTGCCAAAAGTAATGTATATCTTCTTGATACATTATGCGATGACGTACAAGACAAGCCATAACCCTCTTGACTAGCATAATATGAAAAATTTAAGTTCAAATGTGTTTTCAGATGTTTAGCCTGTATTCAAATTTTAAGTGCTTTTCAATGTGTCTTTTGGAGTTTAAGAATAAAATAAGCACTAACCACATTGTTATATTTCTGTTTGCAAAGCATTATTATTTTTTTTTACTGATGTTGTCTGTGATGCATTTGACTTATCTTTATTTGTGTATGGATGATTTACATTGTTTCATGTCATTTATGATGCATGAAAAGAAGGCAAAACTGAGGAGCCGTCTTTTTTGTAATGAAAAGAAGGCAAAACGTATTAAAAAGATAAAGTCAGGGACATTTCATCGTCGCCTGAAGAAAGATAGGTTGAAGGCAGAGTCTTCTCGGATTGAAATGGACTCTGAAGTTGCTATGAAACAATGTTTAAAGAGGGCAGAGGTATATCTATTGTCTTATTTATTTTTTTAAACGAGGAAATTTTTTATTATGAGTCTTGCTCTCACTTCTGATTGTTTTAGGAACGCATGACTCTGAGACACACACCCCATAATCCTTGGGCAAAGCATGTTAAACAACACGGTTTAAATCACAAACATGAAGAAACTCGTGCTGCGATGGATGAAAATTGTCGAAAACATTACGATTTGACTAGAAAAAGGCACTCTATGAAGTCCAATGATGAAGATGATGATGAGAACTCTGCTGGTTCTGATCTGGATAGCAAGATTTTGGGAAAGCTAATGAAAGTGTTAGAGGAGAAGGATGAAATCACCGAGTCAAGATTGTCATCTTTAGGTTTTATGGTATGTTAATGTTCCTAATACCCAAAGTTTAAACACTTGACTTTTTTGCTTGAATTATCGTCTTTTTAGATGATTTGTTCTATTGGTATTCAAAAGGGAGGATCTCCAAGTATAAGGGAGACACATATCTTTTGCATATTATATTTTAAAATATTTCCTCTGGTATCCAATTTAGTTTTTTGAAATTTGTTATGGGTGTAGAGGCGTGGATTGAAGAAAAGTAGAGAGGATTTTAGTAGCTCAGAAGATCGAAAAGCTGCATCTACCAGTGGCAGAAGAGTATTTGGAAAGGCTAAAGCCCATGTTAGGCAAAATATAAAGGTATGCCACTCATTTTTGTTTGTCAAGAATATAAATTGAACTATTGGTTTGGCCTTATTATGTTGTCCTTTTCTCTTCTAGCACACAGAGGGTAACGACACCGACACAGACAGTGAAGGAAAGATGGTGGGTGGAATTCCGACTTCTACATCTAAACCATCTTATGAACTTCCATCTCAAGAGGAGCTCATTCGACAAGCTTTTGCGGGGGATGATGTGGAAGCTGAATTTCAAAAGGATAAGCAGAAGATCCTCGATGAAGAAAATCCTGAGCCAGAAAAGCCTATATTACTTCCTGGATGGGGTCAATGGACAGATACACAACAAAAGAAAGGTTTACCATTTGGGCAGCTCAAACAACATAAAGATGCCCTGATAAAATGGGATGAAACTCTTAAAAAGAGAAATGACGCTCAACTAAAAAATGTGATCATATCCGAGAAATCAAGTAAAAAGGTTAGTGACGTAAAATACAAAGTTTAGGACCTTTCATATGTTTCCAAATCATAGACATCAACATTCATGCATGCAATAATTTGTTTTCCAATAAGAAATTTGAGGAGTTATTTATTCTTGATTGACATTTTAAATTTTAGAGTATTCTATTCTTTTTCTCAGTTAAATAATTGAGTATGTTTTAATTATATTCTTTTGGATGTTGCAGACTGAGAAACTCTATACAAAAGTGTTGCCTTACCCTCATACTTCTAAAGAGGCCTTTGAACAGAACATGCGTATGCCCATTGGACCTGAATGTAACCCTACAACTGCAACTGGACTTCTTAATCAGTCTGAAGTAAGTTTCACTAAACAATTCCTCTTGTTACCTTGGCATTCTTCATTTTTCCTTTGTTAAGTATCATGTTAGTGCCTTTATTCAAAGTAATTAAGAATAATATAAGGACTAGCTTCCTTTTTGAGTGAGAAAATCCCTTAATTGGATATTATTAATGGATTTTAGAGGGTTCTAGTACCAAACTAAATTACTTGGGAAAAAAACAGTATAGTATAAGAAATTCCTTTTTTCCAGATTTTGGTATGTTTGTGTATTTTTTTTGTAGCTTTCTTGTAATGTAAGAATATTATTGTATGTGCAGGTGGTGAAGAGACCAGGTTTTATTATAAAACCAATAAGAGTTTGAGGAAGTGAATGAATCCTCATGAGAAGAACCTTGTGTATTACTAGTATTCACAGGTGAAATTGTTAATTGATTTATTTTAGGCTTAATAAATATGCCTCTTTTAATATATTTTAGCCCAATTGATATGTTTAAGAGGATAAGGCAGTGGCAATGAATATGCTATCTTGGACATTTCTTTTCTCATATCAGATTTTGTTTTATTTTGTTTTTATGAATTGTTTTTTTTGGCAAAGTGAATAAGAGTTGACTATCGTCGTAATTGATGTTTTTAATGCGAGTTGAACCATATAAAGAGAGCTACATACATATGCACTAACTAATGTATTGTGTGTATTGATACTGTTAGGTGAGAAAGTCTTGGATGGTCACAGGACCAAGAAATGGCATTTGATCACTCTCTCTTATGTTTTTCTTCTTCTTTCACATTTTCCATTTCCTCTCTCTCCTCTCTTTAAATGTGATGAAGTGTCAGTTATTGGTCATGACCAAGGGCAATGTTTTGACCAAGGGCAATGGTTTGGTCATGTGACCAACTAAAAATTACTCCTGTTAGGTAATTGAAGTCACCCAAGCGAAAAACTCTATCATTAGATAAACATCGATGTAGTAAAATTATCATGAACGTCAACTCCTAAAGGATATAGCAATGATTCGAGTATTTTTACTTTAAATTTTTTTTTTGTGCCCATAAAATAATTTTTGGTGCCTACATAAATCAATTTTTTTAATAAAAAATAAATGTAGAAATTTACAAGATATAAAACAAAATAAATTGAAAAATTATTTCTAATTTTAATTTTTCATTCTTCTAACTTTTTAACACTGCGTACAATACACCAAATGGTGGGACCCCTTCCCGGACCCTACATATGCGGGAGCTTCAGTGCACCGGGTTACCCTAACTTTTTAACACTAAGCATATATAAAGCGTGATACATTAGATTATTTTGAATAGTTTTGTTAAAAAAATTGTTTATTTTGTAAAAATTAAAGATATTTCTTTTAAGAGTATGTTATTGACATTTTTTCCCCAATAACAAAAAAATTATGGATTTATCACTACACATTGAGTAGATAAAAATACTCAATATAATTGTAAAAAAAAAAAAAACACTCAACATAATATTTAAGTCATGAGGTTCTTCCATTTAATGGATTAAAATTGAACTCTTCTCGTGAGTTTAAGCCTTAACATTGTAACATTCCTTTATCTTTATTTATTAATTTTGTTAGGTCTGCAGCAATTTAACCTAATATTTTCCCGCTCATTTGCTGTATTAGGTTAGCAATAATTTAACGTAACAAATTCCATTTAAAAAAATGCATCGCACCAATTTCATTCCTATCCTCTTGGCTATATCCTTATTTATTTATTTATTAATTTTGTTAGGTCTGCAGCAATTTAACCTAATATTTTCCCGCCCATTTGCTGTATTAGGTTAGCAGTAATTTAACGTAACAAATTCCATTTAAAAAAATGCATCGCACCAATTTCATTCATATCCTCTTGGCTATATCCTTATTTATTAATTTTGTTAGGTCTGCCACAATTTAACCTAATATTTTTCCGCTCATTTGCTGTATTAGGTTAGCAGTAATTTAACCTAACAAATTCCATCTAAAAATATGCATCGCACCAATTTCATTCCTATCCTCTTTGCCTTTTTTTTGTACACTTATTTAATACTAAAAAAATGCATCGCACCAATTTCATTCCTATCATGTTGGCTATATCCTTATTCGAATGTCAATCCCTTTACAATAAACCTGTGCGGAGCATGGGTCAATTATCTAGTATTAGCAACCTTTTATTAGGTTAATCAGTTAACTAGTTTACCACAATTAGTTAAATAAACTCTAGGCATTTTCAATTTTCAATCGGTAGTTAATTGTCAATTTACAAGTTTGTTTTCCTTTTATGTTTTTTTCTTATCAACTATCTTGCATGACATTGAGGATCAAACTAAGAAAAAAAAAAATATTAACATTGAATGATTGGTTTAAAGCTTCATATGTTTGCAAACTCAATGAAAAAAATTTCCTTTCTCAAATTGTTTTGTAATATCAACGAGACTCATGATTGCTTCTTTTTTATTATACCTTTTGCTATTTATTGTTCTATTTTTTTTAATATTTAATTTATCCTTTTCATATCATTAACTAAAAATACTATCGTAAAATAACTCATAATTTTTCTTTTTCATACAACATTAATCAAATTTTTCATTGTGTGAAATTGTCAAAATGACATATAGTTTGAGAAAAAAGTAGTATAATAACAACAACTAACCATGTGAATCAAACTAATAATAACTGTCATGGAATAAATTGTAATGGACATTTCTTTCAATATAAAAATTTGTACAAAAAAAAAATCATATAAAAATATATGTGTGCAGGAATAAAAAAAATGTATTTTTCTTCAAATAAATAATTAAAAAACAAGGACTCTATTTTAAGGTGAGGGGGTACATGATGCAATGATGCATGTTGACGTGCCTCACAATAATTAATCTTTTTGGTGTTTTGAGAAACACATAACTAATTAATTAATTTTGTCAAAAAAATAAAAATAATTAATTAATTTAATCAACCAATTATTAACATAAACTATAGAGGAAGAAGAGGAGAAGGAAAAGGAAGAGGGTGAATGTGGGCCCAGAAACCATTACAATGTTCTGCACATTTGCCTTTCCTCCATTGTTTCCCTTTTTTTTTCAATACAAACAATTCTTTCTCTGACAGCCAAACCACATGAATTCATATTCATATATCATCATTCATCACATTGTATCAACTTTTTATTCTTCTTTTTGTCACAAACATTTTTCCTTGTTTTAAGGGATAACTTAATTCCCACCCTCTTCATGCATCATAAGACATTGGTACATTTTTTTTCCATAAATCTTAACATTATTAATATATCAATATTAACCTCATTGTAAATTACATTTTGCTTATTATCCCTTAGAGGATCAAATTCTAGTGCTGCATTTTCCCATATTAGGCCAAATTTGATTGCATTCAGATTTTGCTATCTGGAGGGTGGTGATTCAATTTGAAGCCTGCCCATTTGATGTTTTGGCCTTTCTTTCCCTTCTTCACGTTCAACGTCGGATTTTTCTGATTGGTGTAAGAAGGGAAAGAGAGAGAGAGAAAATTTCAAACCAAACTTGGTTCAGATTTTTTGAATTTCCTCAAAACTAATCAATTGGTTAATGTTGGAATTTGTAAATGACTACGGTATCCGGTGTTGTTTCCCGCCAAGTACTGCCTGCTTGTGGTTCCCTTTGTTTCTGCTGCCCTTCCTTGAGGGCAAGATCTAGACAGCCTGTCAAGAGGTACAAGAAGCTCATTGCTGACATTTTCCCTCGTAATCAGGTCCGCTTTTTTCTGGTTTATTTCCTTTTTCAGATGGTTTCTTGTCGATCTAGGCACGCCGCATTGCATATGTATGGTAGATTTTGCCCCTCTGAGCAATTCACTTTAGATGTAAAGTAAGTACTCTCAACTAGTTGACGAGAAAATCAATATTGATATTCAATTTATACATCATCTATTGATTTTCTCATCAACAGTTGAGCTTGGGATTACTGACTCTCAAAAGTGAGTTGGTCTTTAGGAAGTAATTACCTGTAATGGATTGTAATTTATGTTGGTTTGATGTCAGTTGTGGTAAGACAGTGGTTTAAGGCACACAAATATCCATTTAAGTAATTTATATGCTTTAAATGCTTCCATGTAGCTAAACAATGATAGTATAGTGTTGTTTTGTACTATTTGAAAAATCCATTGTTACATGATAGCGACCTTCGAGGTTTATGTATCACAAAATCAAACAAGAGATATGTATATATTACTTTAATTGACTTTTTTTTGCTCATTTAGTACTTGTACGTATGTCTCATGATATGCTATGTCTCATGATATGCTGGATGTATTGATTTTCTTTTTATTTTGTGTATGAGTTGACACAGGAGGAGGGACCAAATGATAGGAAAATAGGAAAGCTTTGTGATTATGTTGCCAAAAATCCTTTACGCGTCCCAAAGGTACGAACTATTTTAACAAAAGCAGAAGCTTCTTAGTCATTGACATTGTTATATATGAAACACTCAAGTTTCTAAATGCTTAAAGGTTGTTTGGACACTCACTAAAGTTATGTAATTGGTGATCAGATTGTTACTGCTCTTGAGCAAAGGTGTTACAAGGAGCTACGAAATGAGAATATTCACTCAACAAGAATTGTCATGTGTATCTATAAGAAATTTTTGTCTTCTTGTAAAGAACAAATGTGAGTTCATATCTATTTTGTTTTATGCTTGTATTAGATGGCTTAATAAATGGCTATTAAAATATCTTTGAAGTTAATATCTGTTAATTTAACATGAAGTTCTTTTTTTGCTCTTCGCTTAACAATGTGGAATTAAGAGATTAAAAATATGTGGTGCATTTCTTTTTTCTGTTTATTGATAGGCCACTGTTTGCTAGTAGCTTACTAAGTATTATCCAAGCCCTGCTGGATCAAACACGGCAGGATGAAATGAGAGTTATTGGATGTAACATTCTTTTTGATTTTGTAAATAATCAGGTTTGTTTCATTTCTTCTACTGATACAAGTTTTAATTTAAGGGGACTAATAATATAGAATAACAACTTAAATTTCTTGTTATCCTTCTAAATTTTAACCAGAACACTTGAGACTCGCGTTTATTTTAATTTCTTCAGGTTGATGGAAGCTACCTGTTCAACTTAGAAGGCGTTGTCCCAAAGCTTTGTCAATTAACTCAAGAAACGGGGGAAGATGAAGGTGCCAGAATTCGCTGTTCAGCTGGTTTGAAAGCTCTTTCATCAATGGTATTTATTTTATGATCCCACCATTGTTCTTAATATTTAGATAAGATCTTGAACAACAGCATGTTGCATATTTATTTTATGATTCCACCATTGTTCTTAACTCCTTTGTTCGAGGGTAGTATAATCTGTATACATATCCTCTATAATTAAATCAATTACTTTGCTCTGTAGGTTCGGTTTATGGGTGAACACTCTCACATATCAGTTGAATTTGATAATGTAAGTACATTATTTACTCCTTTCATGATTTTTTCTCATATTGGTTTATAATGAATTTTGTGTTTTTTCTTTAGATACAATATATATGTAGTTAATCTTACAGCATATTGTATAGTCTATTGTGTGGTCTGCTTATTTTTCTCCAAAATACTTTTTATTACAATATAAGTTTCGCGTAGAATGAAATGGCAATGGATAACATATGAGGGTGATGAATGAAATATTATAACTCCCCTTCTGAATTTAGGTGATCTTCATTTTTATCAGTAAATATATGAAATTATCAATGAAATAGTTGTGGAGAATATGAGGGTAAGACTCGGAAAATTAATGTCGGGGCATTTTCGTAAGAATCATATTAGTGTGGCTGACTCTTACTTCTGAGTTTTGACTGCATCCTCGTATAATAATTTGTATTAGTTTTGATAAAAACTATCAAATATATTGTTCAATCTATAGTTAAAATTTCTCTGCATTATATAGATTGTTTCAGCTGTCTTGGAAAACTATGAAGTTCCTAAGGAAAATTCAGAAAGTCTAGATCATGAGGAACAAGGTACCAACACCAGAAATGAGGATCAAATTATGCTAGATGTCAAAAAGAGAAACCCATCGTGGAGTAAAGTTGTTAACGACAAAGGCGAAGTAAATTTTGCAATGTAATTGTTTTTATCAGCAGAAGATCTTTGAAATGGATTGTGTTCTATTTATTTCATTAACTTTCAATGTTTATGTTTCATAAATGAATGCAGGGAAGATGACAAGAATCCCTCTTTTTGGTCCGGGGTTTGCCTACATAATATGGCCAATTTAGCCAAGGAAGGGACTACTATACGTCGTGTAATGGAATCTTTATTCCGATACTTCGATAGCGGAAATTTATGGTCTATAAAACATGGTCTTGCTTGTTCTGTGTTGAAGGACATATTATTTTTGATGGATGATTCTGGTATACTATTTTTCTCGCTCGACCATAAACTTCTTCTATGTCATATAATCATTTGTTAATCACTCCTAGTTTCCTCTATTATTTATCCTCCATCTGGTTGTTGCAGAGAAAAACACACATGTATTGCTCTCAATGTTAATTAAGCATATAGATCATAAAACTATCCTTAAAGAACCCAACATGCAGCTGGACATTGTTGAGGTGGCGACTTCACTTGCCCAATATGCAAAGGTCCAACCGTCTGTATCTATTATTGGTGCAGTAAGCGACATGATGAGACATTTGCGGAAGACCATACACTGCAGCCTAGATAACTCCAATTTGGACACTGATGTAATCAATTGGAATAAGAATTTCCGGGACGTTGTGGATAAATGCCTTGTTATGTTAGCAAATAAGGTACATCCACAAGCTTTAATCAAGTTTATGCCTAAACATTCACAATATTTGAAGTATTTATTGTTTTGTTGGTCTTACGTTATCATAAACAGGTTGGAGAAGCAGACCCAATATTTGATGTTATGGCTGTGATGTTAGAGAACATCTCAACTATTACAATGACATCAAGAACCACAGTCTATGCTGTCTATCGAACTTCTCAAATTGTAGCCACCTTACCGAACTTGTACGATCAGAAAAAGGCAAGGAATCAATATACGTGCTTTAATATTTTCCTCTATGCTTTGTGGATTTGAGTTTCATGGATAAATTTGATACTAAAAGTAACCTTACTTTCCTCCATAGGCATTCCCTGAAGCATTGTTTCACCAACTACTCTTGGCTATGGTCCATCCAGATCATGAGACACGAGTGGTAGCTCACCGCATTTTTTCTGTCATTCTTGTGCCAACTGCTTCTGATCCCAAAGCATTGGGTGTTCCACGAACACTTTCAAAAACAGTCTCTTTTTTCTCCTCTTCAGCTTCTTTATTTCAGAAACTAAGATCGCAGAAACGCTCTTCAAGTGTAAGATTAAGTCAGTATAACAAAGAAAATGTAACGCCAGCTAATAACAATGTTGGAAT
Organism: Medicago sativa; assembly: GCF_051527215.1. NCBI lineage: Eukaryota > Viridiplantae > Streptophyta > Magnoliopsida > Fabales > Fabaceae > Medicago > Medicago sativa. The sequence continues at coordinate 87,891,096 of NC_140755.1, read as the reverse complement.
CATAAACAGATTGAAGTCAAGCCATAGTCGGGTTTATAGCGTGAATAACCCTCCTCTACCAAATAAAATGGATAACAGTGACAATCAGAACTTGGTGAGTCTTTTATTTGAGTATACACTACAGATATGATGTTATCATGCTTAAACACTTCCATTCTAACCACAGAGTTCTGTTTTTTCGGTAGCTTGAATTGAATGTTATCATGGTTAACATTATTTATGGTCTTCTTTTAAATTGAGAACAGGAGGTTGTTGCCCTCAAGCTGAGTAGGCATCAGATAAGCCGATTAGTATCATCAATTTGGTCACAGTCTACCTCTCCTGAAAATATGCCTACAAATTATGAAGCAATTGCTTATACATACAGCTTGGTGTTGCTTGTTTCTAGAACTAAGGTGGTAACTGGATTCATGATTATGCTATATATTCTTATGTGATCTGAATAACTTTTAAAGGGTCCCTTCTCTTTGTATGGTGCTATGTTTCCTTTTTCATATGTGATACTTGCAATATTTTTACAAATCAAAGGAAACTCGGTTAATTGTAACTGTGATATTGGTTGCATTCTTTGGTGCTGCTCTAGCATTACAGCATGTTTTGAGGGTTGTTTATTGACAGTGTTGAAATGTGTTTCTGCAACTTTAACTCCCTTGTCATCAACAACTTTGATGCAACATTATTACTTGTATACTATTAATACTACTCTATTCATCTATTGTCTCTAAAATGACTACAGGGAATCAACTTTGTTGCTAGAAATATATGTATTTCCCTATAAAATATAATGGTACCATAGATTTCATATTGATCTCATGAATGTGTGATGCAATATGAATTTCAATGATGTTACTTATAGTTTTTGATTATTCACGCTAAGATCTTGTATGTCAGTTTGCATTGTTCATTGATCACACTGCTGACAGAGAGGCTGTCTACATCTGTAATTTTATTTTATATAACTTTCCAAATTTATTGTCTTTGCAGAAATCTTTTAAGGAGTTAATAATTCGGAGTTTTCAGCTTGCATTTTCTTTATGGAATATTTCCCTTAAAGAAGGTGAGCTTTCAGTTATGATAAACTTAGCACTAAATCTTGGTCTAATAGGTAACAATGTTGACACATAATTTAAACTTTTTATTGGAATGAAATAAGTTTTTAAGTTTAAAAGCTAGGTTTAGACTAAAATATGTTTGGTAAAAAAGTCTATTAAATGCCGATTTTGAGCCACAATAATGTAGATAATGGCAGCCTCACCGTGTTTGCCTCTGCAGCTCCTTTTTCTGCTGACCATGGGCTGCGGAGGACTAATGATTGGTTCCTAGTATATGAGGGGCTACTTTGATTTGCAATGAAGAAGAAAGGGTTTTTGATTACCTAAGGAGATAGAAGAGATGCGACAGCTCCTTAGGTTATCTTGAGTTTATCCCTCAACTATTTGAGGATTTCTTGGTAAATTTCTCAATAAAGAGGGACTTTTTTGTTCCTATAAGAAATTTGAAGTCAAAAGGATGTGAATTGCAATGTTGAGCAGCTCAACGTTGAGCAACCAGTTGAATGTGAAATGTTGCGTTGTGATTGATAAGAAACTAGTACTTTTCATGAATTACACAAGTTGCTTACCAAGCAAGTCTGGCAGAATATACCACCATTTGAAAAATATTCTTTATATCCATTTTACTATAAACCGGATACATTTCTATTGAGAGTGGATGCTAAAAAGATAACAGGATAGTGCAAAACTTACTGTGATGTTGGAATGTCAATCCTTTCAGCTATTAATTCCTACTGTTTTTGCAGGGCCATTGCCACCATCTCGTCGGAGATCACTCTTTATTTTGGCAATTTCGATGATTATGTTTTCTTCAAAAGCGTACAACATTGTCCCTCTTGTCCATAGTACCAGGGAAGTGCTTACGGAGATAAAGGTAAGACATGTGTTTCAACAATGTATGTGATGTCTCTCAGATCAAGCCATCAAATTAATAGATAGGGAACTGGTTAAGGAATAAAAATTAGAAATTGTTTATTGGAAAGCAAAATGTTAAATAAGGCACTGGTTAGCATTTGTCGTCAACTTTAAAGATGTGATCTTGGATTCTCTTTTAGGGGATTCTTGGAAATAAATCATCTTTTAAACCCTTAGTTTTTACATTCTGGAATCAGGTTGACCCCTTCCTTCATTTGGTTGAAGACAAGTTGCAGGCGGTCAGCTTTGCACCTGACAATCTGACCATCAACTATGGATCCAAAGAAGATGATGAGAGGGCCTTACAAACACTTTCAGAATTATTGACTTCGGCACACCAAACACAGGAATCCTTTGCTTCTGAAATCTTAAGAAGCTTGGACATTTTTTCAAAAGTAAAGCTCTTGCTTCTTGTATATGCTTTGGACAGTAAAGGGGTAAAATATATTCATATTTCTCAACATTGTGAACCTTTGGTCTTTTGTGCAGGCTGAATTATTGTCAATAAAGGAGAAACTGCTAGAAGAATTCTCACCGGATGCTACATCTGAACTTGGATCTCAGTTGACCTTGAATGTTCCCAGAAAGGTGTGTCATGTGGATTTCTGAAGCATGAATTTTGTTCCAAAACTAACAAATGTCTATATGTTATTCTTTTCTTTGTTTATAATTGCAAGTTGTGACGGACGTCGTTACTTTTACATTTTCAGGATGCTTCAACAATTGATGATGACTTTATTTATGAATTATTTGAAAGTCAATTAAAACAAAGTCCAAGATTGTCCACGGAGGTCCCTAGCCTTTTGAGTGCTAATCAACTTTTAGAATTAGTATGTGACGCATTTCTTGCCCTCATACATTTTGTTTTCATTGGATTGTATTATAAGCTCTTCTCATATCAATGATACAAAATTTGGCACCACACTTTTGAGTGCAGGTTTTCGACCCATCCCATCCTGCTGCTGGGAGGATTTCTGTATCAACTGCATTTGATACGCCTTACGAGCATATGGCTGATAACTGTGAGGTACTTATGATGGGAAAGCGCGAGATGTCCAGATTGATGAGTAGCGTTCAGAAGCAAGAATGTTCAACAAACCCCCCTTTACCGAATCACGATAATGAATCGAAAAATATGGATTCATCTTCCCATGTGGACAATCAGAAGGTTCTTCCTTGCTTTTGTATCCACATTTACTAAACATATATGTCTACAACTTTAAGGCTAATGCCTTTATTATGGCCAACAACTTTATTACATTAGTATTTAGTATTTACATATAAATTTTTTAAATGGAATATCTAATTAAGCTTATATAAACATGCAGGTGGAAACTCCTCTCTTTAATGATAATTTTGTGGAATTGTACCAACCAACTTCTGGCCCGGTTCCAAATTTGTGTGGAGCAGAATATCAAGATCAACCTCACTTATTCCAATTGCCAACAGCAAGTCCCTTTGATAACTTTCTGAAAGCTGCCGGTTGTTGATCCTGTAGGTGTAAGAAATCATAATGAAGAAAGCAGTAAGGTTTCTAAGCAACGTAAACTCGCTGTTGCTAAGGCCTAGACATGTCTGGAAATATTATAGTGTTGTTGTTTTGATCATATATAATGAGCTGTGTTTCTGAATTTTCGATATTCAATTCTTCATTATTTTTGTCCCCTAACCTTTTATATGTTGGCCTGGAAAGGCTTCATGCTATGCAGTCCTTGTAAATCATAAGACATTATTCACATTCTATTTCGTTGTAGATAATACAGAAACAGTAGGTTTTTTGGCGATAGCATAATAGAATATAAGGGATTTCAAATTTGCTCCAATCTTTTATATACTTTCCTTTCATTGCAAGGTAAGACATCGTAACAATTTGGTAGCGAAAAAAATTGTCCCTGAAAAAAATGGATTATGTAGCTTCTATTAGTTAGTTTAGTCCTTGACGCCACTGCAAATATTATTGTAATTTTCAATTTCCTTGCTACACCACATCTCTCACCAGCAACCACCACCGTGCCCACGTCACTGGTCATATTATCCTCTAGAAACTCCGTCCTAGAATCCATTACACCTAGAGAGCCTATTGTTACAGCCAGAATTAAATTTGCATTAAAGATAAAACCTCGTCACCACTAATATTTCCTATTCTAATTCATAAGAGGCAAGTTCTAATATGCACAAGTCATTCAAGTGGTGCATGGTGCAAAGACTAATTTTTACCATTACATCATGAGGTTCCAAAGAATGCAATGGTACACTACTACACTCTACACACCAAATCAAAATCATCTTCTTCCCCTTGCTCATCATCTTCATCGAAGAAAAACAACAACACGTCAAAACCTGAACCTTCCTTACTTATGAATTATGATCATATTTCTATCGACATCAATTTAAAGTAAAATTATTTAAGTTGATTTTCGGTTTTTCATCCACTTTTCACCATTTAATAATATCTCACTAAAAATTCAAGTTGGAGTAGTGCTCGGAAAGCTAAAATTAAATTTTAAAAGCATACTACATGCAAATTAAACATGACGAACTAATATTGGGTCACACCATAACATAGTCTATTTAAACAACGGGAATATTTGACTTTTTGAAAGAATAATCTATAAATTTAGGATCCTTAAAGAATGTTCTGGGACACTTCTTAAACAATTTAGTGATTATATTGTCATTACTTTTGAAATAAAATTCAAAAATAAATATTTCCAATTTTATATGGTATCCCCAAATTCAAAGTTATGTTTAAACTGCTATTGTTTTTTAGTACACCATTTTTTTTTTATAAATTTGATTTTCTTCCCCCCTTCTAAAACATCCATTTTTTTTAAGTATATTAACATTCAAAACACATTAACCCATGTTCCAAAAGTTAATTTATGGACTACTCATACATTTAGGGTGTAATAGGAAAAATAGAGAAAACTTAGATACATTATTTTAAGTACTATTTTATACACTTATTCAGTTTGAATATGACAAATTTCTCTTAGTAAATTAAGTTAATAACACTAATTTATATCTTAACTTCCCCCTCTTCATAAACTTCTACCAAAAGTATACAAAATAGGTGCAAATAGCAACAGCCTGGATTAGATATTGGGCCGAGTGGGTTGGCCCATATCTATAAATTTTTAATTTATACCAAAAACGTCCCTGGCTCTCTCGGAGCAGAAAAAGTCGCGTTTCTCGTCAATCATCTTCATTTCGCACAAAACAAACAGATCTCAAGCTTCAGGTACGAACCCTAACCCTAGCAATCTTCTCTCTACGCACTCTGAATTTTTCTCTCAAATATCTACTCTGTTAATTCGGTTATCTTTCTGTTTTAAATGCTTTTTATTCTTCTCTATTGATTCGATTCTGTTAAGAACGAATAGGCTCCATTTCTTTATGTTCGTTATAATTTTCTTCGCAGCTTATTTTTTTAATCGATTTTATTTTTCTTCAAATTATTTTTGTCATCTATTTGTTTAATTGATATTGGAATTTAGGTTACTCAATTTGTGCGTTGGATTTTTGTGCAATTTTGATTCCGTTTGCTGATTTTGTGAAATTTTGTTCACATTTCACAATTATGTGGGTGCATTAGTTAATGTTTCAGTTTCTGGAAAGATCTATAAATGTTTGCTACATGCAATATATGTAGGGGTTGTTAAATATTAGTAGTTTATTACTTTGATGTTAGCCCCTGCTGCTAACATTTTGGATATAGTGTGTTAAATGGATATATACAATGAGAGCGCAAACTGCAAACCCCTTTTACACTTTCATTCATTCAAATCCCATGGTTTGTTCATATTGTCATGTTACGCTTAAAATGATTTAGTTGAAGTTAAGATGTGTAGAAACCACTCGGTTTAATTGGATGGTAGTACATAACCATTCAACTACTGTTTCCGATTATATGTGTTGGTGTTGGACACAATGAGTTTCCGACATTGTGACACGTCTAATCCGAGGAGTATATGTGCTTCATAGGTTGGAATCTAATATTGTTGTGTTTTTAGTTGTTAGGATATTTAGCATTCAGCTGCTAGTATGGAAATTTAATATCAAAGAGATTTCGGTTGTTTTGTTCAGGAGTTAATAGGGTTAGAGGGTTCTTGTTGTCCTGCCACACTGTTTGTGTAACGCGTTAATGGTTTATGCTTTTAGCTCATGTGGGATTTTCTCGCAAATGAGGCCTGACTGTTGATGTCACAATTTTTTGTCAGTTTTGCCTTTTGTTTTCTGTATGGAGATGGATATTTCTCTTCTTTTGTCAATTACTTTATCTATTAAAATGGACTTAGTTAATTATTTTTTGTTTGTATACAGTTTAAGTTTTCATCATGTCGGGCAAGTACATCGTAGCTTCCTTAATTGGATCATTTGGAATTGCATGGGTCTGTGATTATTATGTTTCAGACAAAAAGATATTTGGAGGTAAGTTATGCCTCTTTATAGGATCGATTTGCATTTTGTTGTTGTTGTTGTTGTTTCAGCTGAGTGTAATTTCATATTCTTTCTTCAGGTACTGTGTGTGCCACAGCTTCAAACCCGGCATGGCAAGAAGAGACTGACAAGAAGTTTAATGCATGGCCTCGCACTGCTGGTCCTCCAGTCGTCATGAATCCTATTAGTCACCAGAATTTCATTGTGAAGTCTCGCCCTGAGTCTTAATTTGGTTGTTTATTGGTTTTGAATTAATTGGTTCACCTTGGTCATGGAATATGTCAACATAAATGATAGTTAAACTTGAGATGAGACTCTTGCAGTTCAATTACTGTTTGGGGGTTTTTACCATGTGAATGTTTTTTTTGTTAGAATAAAATGTTGAAGCAATCTTGGATTGATTGATGCATATATTGTTTTAAAATTCTATATGCTACGAGCAGCACGAATCTTGGATGTTGAAGTGTTTCTTCCTTTACAGTCATTGTTTCAGCTACCAATGTTATTTTGAAGTTCTATGTGCTAAGATTAGCAGAGTTGTTTAGGGTTTGATTCTTCCTTTACATTGATTTTCTTTGCTACCATACCGGTTTTTTTCAAGACAAACATCATTTAGAAAGGGCATTCACCATGGGGTGACATTCCCTTTGCTGTAAATTGAGTCTGAGTAGGATTTATTTGAGGTTAATGTTTTTACAGGTGAACATTATTTTTTTGGTACAACTGGTAAACATGATGTTATTGTTACTGAACCAGTTAAAACGACATAGCATACTTGATTTATTTTGTGTTGGAAATGCTACATGATAATTTCTTACAAAACACATAATAATTTTATGGTTTTAAGCTCTTATACTGTTTTAAGATTTTCAAACGTTATCGTCCATTAAGCTCTTTGTTTTATGATTTTCAAACATGATAATCGTTCATCAAAAAAGTTCAGTATATCTCTTCTCAATGTCATAATTGTTTTCTCATAAGCCCCATATTGAATATAAATAGAATCATTAGCATATGACGAATTTTGCTCTCGACATTTGTATGGAGCCATGGAGGTGTCCATGATAAAGCTTCCAAAAATAAGTCTAAATCCTTTGAGAACCTGGCCAATTCCACGCCAAAAGTATAAATTTTAGGGTTAAATATGTTTTTGGTCCCTATAAAATTGCGACCTTCTAAGTTTAGTCCTTACTTAATTTTAATAGCTTTTTTAATCCCTACAAAAAAAAATTTACTTATAATTTTAGTCCCGGATAAAATAAATTTTGTTTAATTATCCTTAAACTCTTAAATTTTTTAACGATTCTTTTTATACAAGTTTAGAACACTATGAAAGATTCATTTACTAAAATCTATAATTTTTTAACATGAAATAAATTAAATATGAATTTTTTAAAACAACAAAAGTTTAAGATATAAGTAACAAAAATATGGACGTAGAAATCAAATTTTTGCGATATTTTTTTCGGAGGACCTTTTAATAACGTTCTTAACACGCCTGTAAAAAATTGTTGAAAAACTTAAGAGTTTAAGCATAAATTAAACAAATTTAGATTGAGTAAGGACTAATATTGAGTGCAGAAAGTTTTTTGTATGGACTAAAAATGCTATTAAAATTAAGTAAGGACTAAACTTACAAGGTCGCACTTTTGTAGGGACCAAAAACATAATTAACCCTAAATTTTATATATAATATAACGACGTTACATTCTTTCGACCATTTCAATGCACAACAAAAACAACCATAAGGGTATAGGAAGAAAGGGGGTGAAAATTGAAGTTGAGAAAAGGTTGGTGGAAGATAGTCGTAAAAGACAGGGAGAATATTTTAAGTATTTTTTTTTCCACTAAAATATTGGATATATCTTTTTTCTTTATGGCATATGCTAATAAGTGCCTTAAAACATTTTTTAAAGTGTCTAAGAACAGTTTTTTTTTTTTTTTTTTTTTTATAGATTAGTTGTACTTTTATCAGCTTTTTCTTAAAAGATTGTGATCAAATTTGAGAAGTGTGTGATCCTCTTGTCTTGTTAAAGAGCATTTGAGTAAATTCATTAGTTTGGATCTCTATGGTTGGTGACATAGGAATCTCTCCTCCAATAACATTGGTGCTTCTATCTCAACTGTATTATTTTCTTTGCTAATATAGTTTGGAACTTATGGAATGACATAATTAATCTTATTTATTAGGGAAAATTTTATATTGATAGCACCTTAATTGACTTCAATAATATGGTTCATCTTCTTGGCGAAGACATATTTCGTAGTTTTTCACAATACTCTCTCAACATTAGAACTATGCTTCGTATTGCTTGGCATCCTCCATACATATGCTTCTCACTATAAATTAAATCCTGATGGCTCTCTTAATACCACTACTTGTTCTTCGTCTTGCGGTGGTTTAAATTTAATCCGAGATTCATTTGCAACTTCAGCAAAGGATTACATTGTAATATTTGAATCTTTATTGGTATGTCTGCTGAGCTTTAGAGTATTTTACTTGGGTCTTTAGTTTGCTCGTGATCAGGGTATTACTTCTCTTTTTCGTGGAATGTGATTGGTTGTTATATAGTTATTCGACGTACTTCAACTCATCTGTGACTCTTCGCCTTATTTGTCTTTCAGATTGGAATGTCTTGTTGAAGCATATTTATAAGGGTATTAACTCTTGTACTGATTTTCTTGTCAACTTGGTCACCATGCTTCTTTTTCTTGAACGATTATTCAATCTCCTTATTCTTTTAACTCCTAGCTAGAGTGTGCTTGATTTGCTAAAAAATGAAGGATATGACATGACAACTTCAGATGTATAGTGTTTTATTTAAAAAACTGTTTCAGAAACGGGACAAACTGGTGGCAAGGGACAGGACAAAATCTAAAATTTTGTCCATCACAAAACCACAACACAACTTTTTGTCTCACGTACAAGTTGTCAAAAATATCAAAATAGCATTTTGTCCACCAAAAATCATGTAAGACTAAAAATTACTCATAACCATACACATTTGTCTTGTGTTGTGTTGTTCTGTTTTGTCCGATACTTACTGTTTTGCTGATCAAACGCACCTTATGCTTCGGTTTGATCTAATGTGTGTAGTATCGCCGGATTAGTTCCCTAATATTTTTGTAAGTTCATTCTATCATAAAAAAATTCTTCTAATTTTATTACTAGTTTAAATAGTTTTATTTAGAATTTTATTATTCTTTATCTAAATAAATAATTAAATATTATTCAATTTTCAAATTTGATATAATCTTAATTAAAATCATAAATCAATTCTTATCTAATTAAATCTTAGTTTTTTTGGATACAAATATATAAAAGGGTATTTTTTGTTAAAAAATTACCTCAACTTTATGACATTTATTTTCTCTCTAATTTTTTAAAAAAAATTGAGAATAGTTTCTCATTTAAAATTGTTTTTAGATTATACTTTTTAAAAAAGTTGTAACAAACGAATGCATTAGTAACGGTGATTTTTTTTTAAGTTATTCTTTTCTTAAAAACAATAACAAACCGCCTCTTATGGACCCGTTTGTTATGGATAAAAATAAAAGTGATTTTAGCTTCGAAAATAAAAGTGATTTTAGCTTCGAATGATTTGAGATTTTTTAACAAACTGCCTCTTGTGGGTCCGGTTTGTTATGGATAAAAATAAAAGTGATTTTAGCTTTGAATGATTGAGATTTTTTTTTGTATAGATTTCATAAAAAAAACAAATCAGAATCTATTACGTATTTATTTATAATATAAAATATTTTTTTTAAAATATAATAGATTTTTTTACAGGAGAGAGAAAATATGTCAAAAGATTGAACTAATTTTGTAACAAAAAATATCTTTTATATAGTTGTATTCAAACAAACTATTTTTTTTAAAAATGATTTTTATTAAGATAAACAAACACAAAATAGATTCATTATTATTTTTATAAAGTCTTTAAATTATTCAATGTCAAAATAAATTTTATTTTAATTTGTAACAAATGCACTTTTAACAACTTCTAATTTGAAACAATTTTTAATTTTATTTTTTTATTAAGATTTTTTTAAAAAAAAACTTTTACAAACGAATATCTACAATAATCTTAAAAGTGATTATTTTTTTAAAAAATAAATTATAACAAATAAATTATAATATACATATCTACAATATGTATATTTTTTTTTTTGAAAAATGTGTGATATAGATAAAAAGTAGTTTTAGTGTTTGAAATGAAATCCATAATATATTTTATTTATTTATATTTGAGATATTTGATAAGAAAATATTTGTAATGATTTATTTTTTCAAAAGAAAATATAAGAATTTTTTTATTCTAAACAAAAAGGCTATCCCTCCGTGTATATCTTATCCAACTTTTTTATTTATATTTATACAGTAAATAAAAACACAGGACTGCACCTTATATATAACCTCTGAACAAAAATTGAGCTTCAATTCATTCATAGTTAGGTTTCATTGAGAGTCTACGATCTTATAAGAGATTTGGAATAAATTTAGTTTCGTAGTGCTCACGCATAGTTTGCCCTATTAGCTAGTACTATATATATATATTTCTCCAACTATTCAACAACTCAAAGTACTACTTATTTGTTTTCGATTTCTTTTGATAGCGTGAAGACACTTTTAAGAATTTAGATTATGGCTTCAACTTCAACAGGAACAACTCCAAAGGAATCTCATCAGGATCAAACAAAGGAGAAAAAATCAATGAAAACGTCTTCTGAGAATACTACTACTACTTCATCGGGCAGCAAAGTAGAACAAGGCATTATGAGTATTAATGTTGAAGAGGTTGATGAAGAAAATATTTGTTCAAGTGATGGCTTCACTACCCCAAAGGGTAAAATGTTTAGGATACCAAAAGTAGACTATCAAGATTGTCCACCGGCTCCCATGCAAAGAAAATCAGTAATGCTTGATTGTCCATCCAATGATGTTTTTGCCTCACCAGAAATAGATGAGTTGTTCTTGTCTACAATCAAACAGGTTTTAACTTTATAATGCTTTACGTTTAATTCCAATAAATTATGAATTTTAATTTAGGGTGTTTAAGAGGTATGACTATTTGTTTAGATATTTCATTACAACTTACTCATCATATAGCTGATCCTTTGAAGTGATAGAGGTACCGGGTACACAATGCATATGTTTTTTCTTCCATCATTAGATAAATAAATCTCATCATATTTTATTTAATTTAATGGTGAGATTAATTGATCTAATTGTGGAAACAAATTTGTGCATGAGGCAAAATTTATGCGCTATAGACTTACCAATTTTTATATTATACATAAATATCTTATACAACTCCGTGTATATATTTTATACAAGTTTTTATTTATAATTAAATAAGCACCACCAAATAAATAAAGGGAAATTCTAACATGTTTCCTAAGGGCACATGTTAATTAAGGTAACAAAGATAGAAATTTTGCATTGGAAATTATGCAAATTTATTTCTCACAAGATTGAAATTTAATGTTTTTCGATAAATATTTGCTCTTTAATTTATAGAAACCTTAACATGCATGTGCCCTAAAGGCTCAAGTTAAGAGTAATGCTAGGAACACTTTTTTTTTTTTTTGAAAAGAGCAACATTCTCTTTTAAACACTCTATCTAATACTCACTTTCTTATTGATTTAAATCATTGTGCGTCTAAAAGAGTGAGTGTTAGAGAGAGTGTTCATAAGTGAGTGTTGCTAGCATTCCTCGACCCATAAATAAATTAATAAGTAGGGTTATACATACCTTATATATATATAACCTTGATCAAAAAGGGGTTCCAAGAAAAAGCTGGGTTAGGTTTCGTTGATAGTTTTTTCGTAGTGATAGCAACTAATTTGCCTTAACGTGTGTGTGTACACTCCAACTTTTCAACCTCTCAAAATTCTTACCTGTTTTCATTTTATTTTTTTTATAGTTTGGAAACCCTTTAAAGAATTTTGCTCGCTCAAGCATGGCTTCAACTTCAACTAGAATAACTCCAAAGAAATGTCAAAACAACATCGAGGAAACAAAGCAGAAGAAATCAATGAAAAGGTCTCCTGAGGGTGCTAGTACTTCACCGAGCCCTAAAGTACTACAACAAGGAGTTGAGGACGTTGATGAAGAAAATATTTGTTCAAGTGATGGCTTCTCTACACCAAAGGCTAAAAGATTCCAAATACCAAAAGTGCACTATGACGATTGTCCACCGGCTCCAATGCGGAGAAAATAATGCTTGATGTTCACCTTCCAGAAAACAAGTTTTTGGATCACTAGAATAGATGAGTTATTCTTATCTACATATATACATTCAGAATGGTTTTGCTTGAATTTTATCTCCTATGGATTATGAGTTTTTTTAATTTAGTGGTGACTATTTGCTCAAACTAAATTGACTGTTTGAAGAGATAGAGTTGTATGACTATTTTTGGTGGAAATTTTTTGTGGACTTAATTTATAGCATGAAAAAGTATTCGTTTTTTCTTCTTAATTATTAACTATCCGGTTTTTATGAAAGCTAATTATTAATCTAAAATTTGGTCAATAATTATTTCATTCAAATTCAAGCTTGTGTTTTCTCCGAACAATTTATCCAGCCTTTTATATGATTTCGTTTTTTCCCTTTGATATAGTTTGAGTGAGTGTGCTACAATTAAATCTAAATTTTCTAATGATGAAACTCACTAGTTTCCAAACCAAACTTCTATCAATTGAAAGAATATTTTGATTGGATTATAATACAAAGAATTTAACGAGCATAGTGCGATACAATTGATAGGTATTTAGACTCCTTAACTATTTGGTTTAGAATTGGATTCACGGCCGACGCGTATGAAAAAAATATTTGTTGAACGAAGCCAACCTTTTAAATGAATTTTAGTTACCTTGTAGAATAATCTTTGCAATTGCACATAAAGCATGGATGATACATTCGATTTAAAAAATAAATAGTAAATTCAATTCAAATAGAAGCAACACCACTATAACAAGATTTTAACTTAAATTATAATTAAAAAATTAATGAAATCTCATTAAAATTAGAAAAACATCGATATTATACTTATTACAAAAACACATCAGTATTGTACAAACAAAGCCCTAAAACAACAATATTATACAAACCTCTCCACAAAAAAAAAAATCAATATTTTACAATATTAAAAACGCAATCTTAGGAGTAGGAACATAATATTATTTTTTTAATGTTACCTTGGTTTGTGACAATAGAGGTGCTTTCGTTTTGATCACTCGAGTGGTGATTTGGTTTTGAGTTCTCTTTGAACACTGTGTTTTATTGCTTGAAACTTTTGATGTATCATGACTACTTCTCTTAGCACGTCTTGTGCTTTGAAAGTGATTGTATTTTTGGATTCTTTAAAAAAATTGTTATTTATTGACTATCTTTTACTTACTATTAACATTTTTTACTACTTTTTACTTACTATTAACATTGTTTTGGGTAAAATGAATAAGAGCCTAATGAAAGCATATGGGTTGAAACGTCTTACAGTCTTACAGATTGATGTTACTATAATATATTTCAAATGTTTGGTCTAGTGGTAAAACGACAGGCATTAAATCCGAAAATCACGTATTCGAACTCTACTCGAGTCTTTAAAGAGATTTAAGTGTAAATACATTTATAAAAACTCTTTAAATCTGAAAATATTTTCCACCTTAAACCGAAACATCATCTATTCACCTTAAATTTATTCTATAAAAAAAATAATAACATTCTTTTCACTACAATATGATTAGATATATATGTAAAATTACTTTACCAATAATACATAAAAAAATTGATCATCATACAAACAAGTAAGTCTTCCATACATTTTTGTTTTATCTTAAGGAAGTCTTCCATTCATGGGAAGCCAACCAAACACAGAATGATATTAGCCAAACAATTAATCCACATACAAAATTAGGAAAGCGTGTATCACCATCTAACTCAAAGTCAGTTTCATATTTATTATGGATGAATATTCACTACAGTTAAGAGAATAATCCAGTCAAAAATATCTTGCCGTTGAATGCATCTAAGGGGTATAAATCTTATCTCTTTCTACAGCCCCTCTTCATTTTAACCTTTAACTACAACTATTTACTGAACCAGTTCATTTACCTTTCTCAGTTGTACCAAAACGACATTCTCACCCTCCGTTTCCGTTGCGGCGGCGACATTCTCCGGCGCCAAACGACGACGACTGTTTCGTGCTCGATATGGTTGTAGACGGAGAGCACTTCCTTGAAATTGGCGTCGGAGTCGGCGTCATTTCGGTGGTAGTTATGAATGATGATGCAAGAGAAAAAGCTTTTGGGAGAGAGAGAGAGAGAAGATCTGGACCCTGAGATGCATCCAACGGTCGAGATCTTTCTGACTATGTGATTACGTCATTCTCTTGACTACAGAGAGAATCTGCATCCATTTATTGAATTCTGGTATGATTTTTCGTCTATTTCTTTATTCTGGTAAGATTTTGCGTTCACACTGTCACCAAACATCACCATTGTACTCTATGAAAACGGCAAGAAAATTGTGGTTTAGCAAATGTACATGTTCCTAGTTAAATTTTTTGAGATATAATATAACTAGGATAAAATATAAATTAAACTGTGTATCACAATTTCACAAGATATACATTTTGCAAAATCATTTTTATACATTTAAACGCCGATAAGGACACCAGACACGAAACAAACATTGACATGCCGACGTAGACATTGACATGCCAACACAACACTACTCATAATTTGAGAAAATAACATAATTCATTTATGTTTCGGTTTCGTGTCATGTTTTGTCCGACACTGGGGCAAGTCTAATTCCAAGGAGTGTCCGTCCATGCTTCATTGTTTTTATATGGTTCATTGTTTGACTTCATAGAAAACCATTCTTGAGTAATACTAAGATAAGCTATAAATTTAATCCTATTGACGCCACAAGGGAAGATAAAGACAAACATTAAATACAAAGTTGCGTAATCAAAATTTCAAGTTTAACATTTTGCAAAATCATATTTACATCTTTCATGGTTTGACTTAATATAAATTAATATTGTTATGAGAAGTATATATAGGAATGATATTTTCATTCTTGAAGATAGAAACAAAAAACACACCATTTTTTTTCCTTTGAATCTCTCTGAGAAAGGAGAATCCATAAAATGGCTGGTGGGTCTTTAACAACAGGTGTGGTAGACCAGGAAAGGGCAGAGCTTTATAAAGGGAAAGTTACTTGGTATGTTATCATTGCTTGCATTGTTGCAGCTACAGGGGGATCACTTTTTGGCTATGATGTTGGAATTTCAGGTTCTTCCTTAATTCATTATTTGAATCTTAAGTTTTTGTGTTTTTCTGTTTTCAATGTTTTTCAGGCTATTTCATTTCATTATATATTTTTCTTATAAATTTTGCATGAGTTGAATATTCCACAAGAGATTCTGGTTAATGAATTTTTAAACACAATTTGTTGATAAGGCTCCTTTTCCTGATTCTAGGACTATCATTCTTAATTATTTTCTCAAACAGTAAAATTTTAAACTATTCTGGCTTTGTCTTCTAAACATGTTAAAATCCTTGCTGCAATGGTAAACAACAAATTTTTTACCTCTTTCTTCAATTTTTTGGTGTAAACCGGCTATTATCAGCACACGACAACAGAGATTGGGCCAGATAGAATGAAGATAGACAACAAATCTTTCCCTCAAGAGTTTTAACCCCATTTCATTATCAATTTGCTACCGATGGAAATGCAATCACATCTCCCAAGTGAATCATCCATCATGATAGAATGTCTTATTGAATGTCATGTTTCTAATTGTCGTTAACCCCATTTCATTATCAATTTGCTACCGATGGAAATGCAATCACATCTCCCAAGTGAATCATCCATCATGATAGAATGTCTTATTGAATGTCATGTTTCTAATTGTCGTCTCCCCAAAGCTTAATTCACAATATTTTTAATCTCAATTCAGGACTCGAGGTCAAGAATTGGTCAATAACAAGGGACTCTATTGTCAATTGTTGGCGACATGGGATATGATTGTATTTCCATCACAAATTTGGGTTTTGCGGAAAGGGAAGAGCTTATTCCCCTTAGTCAACCATCCGTCATGATAGGCAGGGATTCCTTCAGATCATATATTAACCACTTCATTATCTATGTTGAACCATCACCTTAGCATTCTGAATCACAAATATTTAAGAAAACGTAGTATCACATTACTCTATCAGCAGGAAAAGGCATGTAAATATAGGAATGCTGCATCGTCCTATGCAACATTCATCCGAAATTCTTAGTAGTAAACAAGCTTGGCAACTCATATTGTGATGAACTGAGGAAGGAGAAAACTGTTTCCTCGTAGATTTAGTAATAGAAATATTAAAGATATATTTAGGTTATCTTAGAATATCTTTCTTGATTTGTTTCCTTATTTCAATAACTTTTAGTCTTAATGTAGTTGGTTGAGATGTTGATGAACCTTGCATCAATTTCATTATTTGTTAGTCTTTTTTTTTTTTTTTTTTTGTGTTCATATTTTTTTCTGATGCATGTTATATGATTAACAGGTGGGGTGACATCCATGGATGACTTCCTTGAAGAATTCTTCCCTGCTGTATACAGACAAAAACAGCATGCACATGAAAACAATTACTGCAAGTACGACAACCAGGGCCTTGCGGCATTTACCTCTTCTCTATACATTGCCGGTTTAGTTGCATCCCTGATTGCATCTCCCATTACAAGGAAGTATGGACGTCGGGCAAGTATCATCACTGGTGGTAGTAGCTTTCTGATTGGATCAGCTCTGAATGCTTCAGCTGTTAACCTCACAATGCTGATCTTCGGCCGTGTTATGCTCGGCATTGGCATTGGATTTGGAAATCAGGTAATAACATATTTCTCTAATCTATCTATGATAAATCCTTAAGAGTGTTGGCCTATTGTGTCAAGTATCACCTACCTATGATGAATTCATGATCAATACTTAGCAGATAGAAACATTTTTTTCCTTTACTGGTTTAGAACAATGGTAATTTTTTCTATGAAAGGAGGAAACTAATTTTGTTTCCTTCTTAAAACCCGTCTCTTGATTATCCAAACAAGTATCAAACAGTTTGAAGGGTGTTAAGTGTTAATTGTTAATAATAACAGCGTAAATGTTAATTTTAGTTCATAAAATTTACGGGAAAGGAAAGATAGTAATGTGATGGAAACAATTTATGTTTGAGTTAGAAGACAAATCGAGTTATACCTCAAAAGTTGACAAATTATTTGAGCTATTTCCCTCGTGCTTCTTTTGAAGGCAATTCCACTTTATTTGTCAGAGATGGCACCAACCCACCTGCGAGGAGGATTGAACATGATGTTTCAAGTGGCAACAACTTTTGGGATTTTCATAGCCAATATGATAAATTTTGGAACACAGAAGATTAAACCCTGGGGATGGAGGCTGTCCCTAGGCTTGGCTGCCGTACCGGCTCTTTTGATGACGATAGGAGGAATATTTCTTCCCGAGACTCCGAACAGCTTAATAGAACGAGGATTAGAAGAAAGGGGAAGGAAGCTCCTAGAGAAAATTAGAGGAACTAGCGATGTTGATGCAGAGTTTGAAGATATGGTTGATGCAAGCAAGTTGGCAAACTCAATAAAGCACCCGTTTCGTAACATACTCGAAAGAAGGTATAGGCCAGAGTTGGTGATGGCAATTGTCATGCCAACTTCACAAATCTTGACTGGCATTAATTCCATTCTCTTCTATGCTCCGGTGCTGTTTCAAAGCATGGGATTCGGTGGAGACGCTTCGCTCTACTCCTCGGCTTTGACTGGTGGCGTTCTTGCTTGCTCAACATTCATCTCCATTGCAACAGTTGATAAGCTGGGAAGGAGAGTTCTTCTTATCAGTGGTGGAATACAAATGATCATATGTCAGGTATGAAAAAATCTGTCTTAAACAAATTCTGATCATGTTTAAAAGATCCGTGCCATTAAGTTGGGAAATAATTCTAATCAACAGCTTAGAATACATACATTAAAATAATAGGAAAAAGGCAATAAGGTTTTCTTATAGTTATTTCATTATTCTTACTTACCCTCTATTTAGTTGTAATAAAAAACTATGTTCATACATGAATTAGTCTAATGCAGTAATGCTAGAATCTGAACAAAAATTGCAGGGTAACTTATTTTGTTTCATTTTTCACATGAGCAGGTTATAGTTGCAATTATTCTTGGGGTCAAGTTTGGGGATAACCAAGAACTGTCCAAAGGCTATTCAATATTGGTTGTAGTTGTGGTTTGCCTATTTGTTGTAGCATTTGGATGGTCGTGGGGCCCACTTGGTTGGACGGTTCCAAGTGAGATATTTCCATTAGAAATCCGTTCAGCAGGGCAGAGTATCACAGTATCTGTAAACCTTTTTTTCACTTTCGTAATTGCTCAGGCATTCCTTGCTCTTCTCTGCTCATTCAAGTTTGGAATCTTTCTCTTTTTCGCCGGCTGGATTACCCTCATGACCATATTTGTTGTTCTGTTCTTGCCTGAAACCAAAGGTATTCCCATTGAAGAGATGGCATTTATGTGGAGGAAGCATTGGTTCTGGAAATCTATATTGCCTGTAAACACATCACAGTAATGCAATTCCTACAATCACATTTAGATTGCAGTAATAAATTACATAAATAAAAAATACTACTGTGTTTGTACCCAAAAAAAGGCAAATGCTACAGTATCAATTTGCTTAAGCAGCATTCAGGCTCTGAAATTATGCATCCGAGACAGTGAACACCAGCGGCTTTAGACTTTAAATTGGCACCTCTCAATTTATTTGTGAAGAGAGCGTTGAAGACGAAAATGTAAAGTAGTCTGCATGTGTTAAAAATGAGAATAGTGAGTGTGTTGCAGAAAACATGTTGAGTTACAGAAATGGATGAGGCCACCCCAGAGTGACATTCTGTTGAATGTCATTCGTTGTTGTGGGTTTGTTCTTGGTTTTGTGGTGGTTATGTATTAGAAAAAGTTGAAACAAGGACCATAATTTAGATAAGGAAAAGATTATTATTATTATTATTATTTTTGATTATGTTGCTAAGTGTTAGAGACGTTAATTCAAAGATCAAAAGGATAAAATTATTTTTAATTATGATGCTAAGTATTTGATAAATTAATTCAAAGGTAAGTTATTTTTGTTCCGCCCTAATTTTGGTCGCTATTACAACTTTTGTACTATATGCATAGTACATGTACATATGCAGTTGTTTAAATTTTGGATTGTTGTTGGTCTTTAATGGGATGTAGAATAAACATTAATTTTTCTTTTAATGGTGCGATGTATCTGCATCTAATGTGATTTACATTGTTTCACTAGTACGTGTGACTGATAGTGCTCAATAAGAATTGTGATTTGTGAACAGTAAACACAGATCTCAAATTGAATTACTTTAACTATAAGATTTCTTGTTAGAAACTAAGGTGAATATAAATAAGCAAAAATAGAGTCGGTGTTACTTGAGAGCAATGTTTTAAAAACTGAACCTGGACATCGAATCAGTGA
Organism: Medicago sativa; assembly: GCF_051527215.1. Taxonomy (NCBI): domain Eukaryota; kingdom Viridiplantae; phylum Streptophyta; class Magnoliopsida; order Fabales; family Fabaceae; genus Medicago; species Medicago sativa. The sequence goes on along the minus strand of NC_140755.1, from coordinate 87,871,137 downwards.
AATTTTTGGGTCATGGTTTAACCATCTAAACTGCTCAAACCTACACAAAATCGCGATCAAACTGTCAAAATAAATGCACCGTGGTAAAGACTGGTTCGGTTTTTAAAACACTTTTGAGGGGCTCTTTAGGGAAAATGACACTGGCCTGATCTCGTGGCCAAGGATATATGTAGGTTGAGTTTAGTTAAATTCACTAGTCTTGTATCAAAACTTTGTATTAATTAAGACCAAAGAAGGCAATCCAAATTATATTATTATATATTTGAAAACCAAAGAAATACCATTCTGTCATTTAACAACACCAGGAAAAAAAATATGATTGATGCTTGTTAGATACCCTTGGACTTTGTTTCTTTGATGAACTCCCCTTCATAATCCTAAAGCATCTCTAGCTAATGTGTCGATTTAGAGAAATGACCTCAAAATTTTATATCCATCTTCAGCAACAGAGTTTGTCATAATTGATTTCCACAAATTGTTGCATGTTCCTGATGTAAATCATGGTATCATTTCCTTAGAATTAGAATGGCTACATATTTTAAACTGTCCTCTATAAAGTAGTAAGTCAGACATAATTTTGTTTTTAATTGTTTGTTATTTAGACCAAGTATATACAACATAAACTATAATTTGTACTACTTAACCTTAAAAAAATAGAGGTAATATTCTTTCTTGTTTTAAGGCAACGAAAGTTTAGATGTATGTCTAAAATGTAACACGCATATATCCAGAAGAAGGTACATCATGCATGGACAGACACATCAGATGTATATACTATATCGTCTGCAATCACAACAAAAATAAACTAGAGCTTTCAATTTCAATGGGAACACAAATTGACATCTGAGTTAATGCATCTCCCAAATATATTAAAATACAACATGAAAACTGAGGAATAGATCATACTCAATAAGAACTGATAACCTGTACCAAGGTCTTTCTTTACATTGCATATATGTTCCCCCAATCTAATAATACAGTGTCCAACTCAAATAGATTTCATAACTAATCATTTGGACAAACTAGAATGGTGAAGATCTGTTGATTCCTATATAACCTTGATTTTACTTTGAAACACCATCTTCACCATGTAATATAATTCTTGATACAAGTCAACTATTTAAAGTCGTAACTTGTAATACATCAGTTCCTCACTATCCATGAAAGGTTCACATACTTGAAATCTTGATGGCTTGATTCTGTCGATTTTACTTGATCTCACGAAGCATTTCTACTACATTCTTCATTTTTGGTCGTTTGGCTGGTGTGCTATCGGTGCAAAGCAAGGCAACCTTTAGAGCAGCAAGCATTTCTTTCCTCCAACCAAAGGAAACTGTACTAAGCTTTGCATCAAGTATCTGCTCTGGAGTTTCCCCTCTTACAGGAGCACTATGAACCCACTTAACCAAATCTACGCCTTCACCAAAATCTTCTTCAACAGGAAGTCGAGTTGTAAGGATTTCCAACAGAACAACACCATAGCTGTAAACATTTCCTGGTGCTGTCACTTGCATGGTGTATGCATATTCTGTATTACATGAAAAAAAAGTATCATAAAGCATGCAAAACACAGTAATATGAAAAATTAAATGGAAGAACTGCATGTTGAAAAATAGTATACCTGGTGGTATGTAACCAAAGGAGCCGGCAACTGCGCTTATACTTCCGGTACCTCTGGTTGGATCGAGAAGTTTCGAAATCTCAATCTCTCCAACCAATGGCTTGAAGTTTGCATCCAAAAGAACATTGCCAGAAGAAATGTCAAGATGGATAATTGCGACATGATGAAGGAAAGCCAAGCCTTCTGCCACACCGATGGCAATGGATAGCCTAGCAGGCCAATCAGGCTTATATTCAGGTTGCCTTGTTGATTCATGAAGAAGCTGATACAATGTTCCATTGGGAAAATAATTATGCAACAGAAGAGCAACATCTTCATAAATGACATAGCCAATAGGTCGCACAAGATTTTCATGACAAACTTTGCTAAGCCTTTCGAGTTCTCTTATCATCTTGTTCTGGTGGTGGATTATTGTCTTGTCCACAGATTTTAGTCTCCTGACCGATAAGACCACACCAGAAGGCATGGTTGCCTTGTAAACTGAGCTGAAAGTTCCACTGCTGAGCTTATTCGAGTCTTTCAGCGTTGCGTTAACGACAGCATCAAGGTCTACCGCTTGTTGTAGATTATCAACAAAAACAGTCCCTGCAATTATAGTTGGTTTGTCATTGGTTGGATCATCAACAATACCGGCAGCCTCTTTGGCTGCTTTTTCTTGCCTCTCTCGGATCATAAACAACATGACAACTACAATTACCGAAATAAAAACTGTCAAACCGGAACCAATTACAGCCAGTACGATTCTGTAAGAAACCTTGTGATGGTCACTACTGTGATCATCATAAATGCCTCCACATGAAAAGTTCAAGGGCTCTCCACAAAGCCCTTTATTGCCTAAAAAACTTGAACTAGGACTCTTCTGGAACGGTACAAATGTTGGTACAGGGCCTCCAAATAGATTATTTGAGAAATTCACCTCTATCAAGCTTAACATTCCCTTAAGTTCAGTTGGGATATTACCTGATAGCCGATTGTTTGAAACATCGAGAGAAACAAGTTTGTCTAGTTTTCCCAATTCTGGTGGTAATGGTCCGTGAAGATGATTGAAGCTCAAATTTAAAGCTATCTGTAAGTTCCTGATGTGACTGATCTCAGGAGGAATAGCTCCAGTCAAATAGTTACTCCCCAACTGTAATTCAAGAAGTCTGGCACAATTTCCAATTTCATGAGGGATCTCTCCTCTTATGGAATTCAGATTCAATTGCAAGTACTGCAATCGAGAAATATTGCAGATTTCATTTGGTATCGTCCCATTCAATCTGTTGTTGCTAATATCAAGCTTGTTGAGACTTTTGCAACTGAGAATTGGTTTTGGAATATCACCAAATAGGCTATTTCCAGACAAAATTAATTCCTGTAGGTTCATAAGTTGTCCAAACTCTTGTGGAATCGTCCCAGAAAATCCATTTGAAGCTAAATTCAAGAGGGTGAGATTAGAACACTGAGCAAATTCCGAAACTAGTTCACCAGAAAGATTATTATTATCAGCTTCGAAGTATGTTAGGCTACTAAGATTTCCAATGGTTTTAGGAATATTACCTACTAGACGGTTGTTTCCAATTCTAATGCTTGAAAGGGCATGGCAGTTGCCAATTTCCCCAGGAAGATCACCACTAAAATTATTCTGAGTGAGAACCAGAACTTCTAGTTTTCCCGAAGTGAAAATGCTTGATGGTATTGAACCTTCAAGCTGGTTAGAATGCAGGTTAAGTATTTGAAGCTCGGGAATCAAGCCTAGATTATCAGGAATCCTACCATCTAAACGATTCTCATAAGCCGAAAAAACTCTCAAGTTGGTCAAATTCCCCACCCAAGAAGGTATAAAACCACTCAATTGATTACTAGAAAGTTGCAACTCCTGCAATTTCTTTAGGCCATGAAGTTCAATTGGTAACTCACCAACAAGCAAATTATTGGAAAGGTTTAATGATTTTAAGCTTCTGAGACCACCAAACTGTGATGGAATTGAACCTTCAAACTTATTAGAAGAGAAATCTAGAACTTCCAGCTCAGACAAACTCCCAAAATCAGGAGGAATCAATCCACCAAAGTTATTATTTGAAAGGTCAAGTAACTTCAAACTTTTGAGTTCAGACATTAAAGTCACATTACCTCTAAGATTCTTGTGAGCAAGATTAAGCTTCTCAACCATTGAATGATTTCCACAACTTACCCCTTGCCAAGTGCAGTAATCTGAAATGTTTGCATCATTCCATTCAGGAACTCTAAGCTCTTGATTTATGGCATGTATTATAGCTTGGTCCTGTAACTCAGCACCTACAAACTCAACATTTGAAAGATACCAACCTAACACAATAAGCAACAAACACAGAATTTCCATATCACTATACAATGTTCCTCTCCCAAAACTCTACTAAACTATGTAGCAAAACACCAACAAACTTGTTTCTTGTACTTTTCACTCAAAAAATCAAACTTTACTGCACCCCTTTTCTCTATTTTAAAAATGTGAGGATTTGAAACAATTTTGCTGCTTCCATCATCACTAGCTTCAAAGGGAAAATCTTTAGAATCTTTCAGCCCTGAAAGGCAACAACCCAATATCAAAATCAACATTTTGAAGAATACCCATTTGAGATTTTATCTAAAATAATAATAATAAAAATATCATTTTTATACTCAAAAGTTTACATTTTCAGAAAAAGCAAAAACAAAAAGTATAAAAGAAAAAACAAAAGGGGTGTGTTAGAAGAGTGAGTTACATACTCTGTAAGAGAAGAGGAGATAGAACTCCAGAAGAAGCAACGGAGAAAGTGATTATGCTAATGTAAACGTGTTCCTTCTTCAGTGATGAAATGAGAGAGGAGTACAATGATTTTGAGTAGGTTCACGGATCAGGTGTTTTCTTGTGTTGTGTCACAGAGAGAGAGAGAGAGATTGATATGTTGGGAAGGGAAGGAAAGGAAATAGTGGGGAGGCAGTCTCATCCCTTCACGAGAGAGAAATGGGCAGTGAATGAAAGCTGCATAAAACTCCTGTCTTTCTGACTCATGTGGGGTATACTCCAACACACAAGTGTTTGTATTTTTATTTGTATTTGTATTTGTGTTTTGGAGCATAATAATGTTCTATTGGGCGCCATCAATTTTCACTATTTAAAAAAGAAAAATTAACTGCTTAATTTCAAAAGTTGGATCATTATTACTTTGTGGGGGTGTTCATGGGTGTGGGTTGACCCACCGATCCGACGATTTTAAAGTTGAACCCAATCGAATCCGCATAAGTTTGGTTCGGACATTGGGTATGGGTTTTTGAACTTGTGAATATTTTGACTTTTGAAACATGTTTTTCGTGAAACCAATTAAGCGGCACATTTTTGTCAACCACGTTTTTCTTTTGATGTCCTGATCAATTTTGAGATTACTTTTTTATTGTTTCTTTCGCCATGTTGGCCGATAGAAACTCTTGTCACTCCTAAGGACTTTAAGTTTTTTGCTAATGATGGTGGGGCTTAGACCATGTTTTCTCATGAAAAAAAAAGTTTTTACTACCGCATCATATAATACAACCATGTAAAATGCTTGATTGAATATATTTTTCATCTCACTATAATGAGTGAATTTGAGTTTAGTCTCTCCAAAATTTGTCATGTATTTTAATATCTATAATTATTGTTGAGTCACATGTGAAATGAGATATGTCACGAAAACATGTTTTAAGTTATATATATCACGTTATAAGTTGGTTTTGTATAAATTGAATTAGTTTAACTCAAAGTTTAATATAATATCAGAGCTTATTCAAGATTTAAGGTTTGTTCAACCATCGGGATACTCAAATCATGCACCTGATATTGGTACTTGGTACTGGGTTTGGTGACATGATCTCTCCAATTGATACTCAAATAATGGAGCAAACCCAAACTCAGCATAATGTGGTGTTATTGTCACTCTCCAAAAAAATTAGAGGGGCGAAATTAAAGAATTGCAATTGTTTCATTGGATGAAAATTGAAGTTCATTCATGTCAAAGATTTAGATTTGTAATTTTATATTTTGAATGGATGTATGTCATGGAAAAAATTTAAATGAATCACAACAACAATTTACTTATTTTAAATAAACATGCGTGGTTGAATAATAAAAAAGAGTTGGTGTTTTAATATTGTATGAAGAAAATGCAAAAACATGATGAAATATTTCTCTGTTTTTCATTTTTGTGAAGGTGTCTCATCTCAGTATGCAACATTTATATGGTGTCAGTATTTAAAGTAAATCAGCAAAATGGATAGGAGGAGTGATAGTGGATGTCAGTACCTAGTAAATGTTTTGTTGGTCATGAAAGTGGGGAATGACAAAGGCCCTCATAGATGGGGAATCAATTTGTATTGCTCACTTCTGAAAATTATCATTGATTTGGGAAGGCAATAAAGTTGTCTTGCAAAAAGCTCACTCACCTAATCCTAGGATTCCCTCAATAAATATATGATTTAGTTTTTATAATACTAGTAATACATAACTCATTTGCGTTGATTTGGTGATCTTGGTCTGAAACTTTAAGGTGTATTCAATTCAAGATACCTGATTTTATTTCCCTCGATGTTAATTTTAGTGGCTTACTCAATACTGGTTAATGGATCATTTGGTAAGATATAGAGTTTAACAAAAAAAGTAATTTATTTACTACTATATAGTAATATGCTAATTGGTTATGAGACTTGCCTTTATCATTATATAAGTTTCAATTTACTACACAAAAACAAATTTATGCACAAGACAAGAGTTCTAGATTTCTGGGAGATGTCTTTTTTAAACTCTCCTCACCCAATAAAAAACCGTCACATTGACCCACATGTTCATATAAATTTTTGTACTAAACTGCAAAATCATACTTATACTTCTTTAAACTGACCAGTTTTTCTATTATTCATGAATCTAGTTTCTCCAATTAGAAAAGTGAAATATTAACAAAAATGAATAAAAAGGATTTTAAATGGGAGAAAGATAATTTGTAAACTTCTCTATTGAAATGTATCAGTTTGCGTACACCATACACCTTTTTTCTTTGACTCAGCGTACACCATATACCTTGAATGGAAATATGTTGATTCCATCACCAAGTTACAATGTCAATTGTAAGGTACTTTGATGTATTTTGATATCATAACTTAATTCATATGTGAAACTTTCTTCATCCAAAATGTTCAAAAAAAGAATTTCAATTACAAGGTACTTAAATGAATTTGATACCTACACTTCACCTTAACTTTTATTTGTTGAGAGATCAAGTACATGATTGAGTTTTGTCCGAGAAAAAAAAAAGAGTACATGATTGAGCTATCAAACTCTTCTCACCCTTCCCTTCATGCTAAGGGCATAAGTACTTCATTTTTATACTTTTATAAAATGCTACTATATTGGACTAATGCAATATTGCCTTTGGGAATGCCAAATCTCTTGAATAGGGTGAATAAAAGGCTATGCAAAAGCAATGCGAACGAATCATCTAAGTTATATTGTACTACCTTCTTTGTGTGTAATTTTTAAATAACTTTTTTCACCAACTATATTTGGATCAGGAAGACGAGGTTAAACTTTCACAACATAGAAGGTTTGAGTTTCAAGTAAGAGATACATATATTTAGTATTTGACATGTTCGAATAGAATTATCTCTTGTAAAGTGAATCTATGAAAAGTAAAAATAAAAATAAAAGAAGATTTTTCATCACATATTTTATAATAATTTATGGTACAATTACAAATTTGACTATTAATAATATGAATTAGCTTTTTTGTAAAATAAAATAACCAGTGTCAAAAAGCATATTTTGTCCTTTAATTGTTTTCTCTATACCATCATTGCCACCATTAATTATTGCACAAGTTACCGCTAGATACCTTTTGTTGGTTTATTGTATTATAGACATAGATATGCGGTGTAAAAAGTTTTGTATAAAGTCAATATCAATTAACATGGTTGTGGACCATTTGTGTGCAAAGATAGTGGAAAGGGTGAAATGCTATGTTTTCATTTGCAAAGCATGATGATTGATAGTGAGTGGCGACGAAGAGATAAATATCACATTGAGGATATAGTAGGATAAATATCGCATATATTCATCTAAATAAAAAAAAAAAAAAGGCATAAACCTCAGTTACACTGTTTAATAGTTTTATGTATCTATTTATTATTGCGAATTTTGATAATCTACCTCGTATCATTTTGGTTATTTATTTCTCAAAAGCAAAACAAAATATCAAAATCAGAAAAAAGGTGCAAAATCGATTTATTTCATATGGTGAGTGGGGTCTAGGGAATGGGCAAAGAAGAGAGGCATCTTGTGAGCAGGTAGGTCCAAATCTTGTCTGCATAACATTAGGCTGGCCACCACTATATTTATATATACATTATCATCGTTAAGAAAATTTAAGACTTATGTTGCAAAATTCACTCACATTCTTCATTGACAAAGTTTTCCCCATACATTAACTCTGGTCAAGAAAATGCAAGGACATCATTATCTTTGTAAATACTCGTAAACAATTTACTATCATGACACTTTTACAAATGTGTAAAAACAAAAATTACTTGTGCGAATCCTGTAGATATCAATCCAATTGAACAATTGCAATGTGGGGATATCAAATATTCTACATGTTGATGTTCAAGTTTTATTGACCGGTGTAAAGTTATTTAGGAAAACAGGTTATATAAGTGTTACTCCGACTCTTTTTATGTGGCATGGTTGGCCGTGTAGGGATATCAAATATCCTACATGTTGATATTCTAGCTTTATTGACCGGTGTAAAGTTATGTCGAGAGACAAGTTATATAAAATTTATGTGTTACTTTGACTTTCTTCATGTGGTACAATTAGTTTGACTTGCTAAATATTGATCTCTTTCTATTCATCATATCCTTTGGGAGATGAATTCTTGTGTTGATAAGCTTATTAAGTTGGGAGTTAATAATTCAGATCATCTTATTGTGTTTAATGTATTCGGCATTGTCGTGTTTATCATTTGCTTTATTAGATGATGCTTTAGGGGTGTTTTTTATAATGACTTAATTTTTTTCTCTATTTGTTTTCTTTTTTCATGTAACAAAAATAAAAAAATAATACAGATTATAAAACAATTTGGCTATATGGAAACAAATTATTAACATAAGATTATTATGTATGGGTTATGATAGAAGACATCTTTTATGAAGGTGTCTTTTATCAAGTTACTCTATGAGCATTTGCGAAAAGACACCAACTTACTTTTAGGAATGTGTCTTTTATCAAAGTTATAACTAAAAAGTGAAAATCACACCTTAAGGTGTGACTTGATAAAAGACACCACCAAATGGTGGCTTGTAACATAACCCATTATGCATATACTACCAAAGAAAACTTAAGTGTTAGATTGTGTAGTGTGGTTTTTTACTAGAAAAACGTTTAAGTGTTATACATTTATTTGATTGGAGTTCATGAATAATCATGACATTAGTATGTGGAGTTGGTAGTGATTGTTTAAAAGGATTTCTTTTAAGAAGATATGCATAAAACATAATTAAATTATGGAAAGCAAATTAATGACATGATTATCAATAAAACGGGCGCCATTTGTAATAACAATAATGCTAAATATCCCGAAACCGCGTATCACGACTGCATCACGAAATTACATTGCACCGGTTTTTATTCTTTAATTAATTTCATTTCTCTCTTTAAATGATGAGTTTGGTCTCCAATGTTATTTCTCACCTTAATTCCATGAGACCACCACCACTTCAACTTAGTATATTCATGGCAGCTGGTATTGCATGCAAAAGTGACGGTGGCGGTGGATTTTTCTTTTTTGAGGCACACGTGGTCCTTTTTCTCTCTATCTATTCAATTGTAGTATAGCAAAGAAAGAAAGAAATATAACTAATCCAAAAGCTTAGAAGAAAATGGATTGAAATATGATAAAATGCTGTATCGTGAAATTTTCGGGAGCAAACCTCTCGCGACATATAGCAACGCCCTTGTAATAATTAGACTCTTAATACAAATCCCAAACAATATGAATACCCTACATGTCAGGCACCGCCATTGACATCAAGCCATGAAAATGTTATGATCTATATAAAGTACAACTTAAAATTGTAATGTAAATCCGACCATACCCCAAAATCCATATCCTTTTACACTTTTCCAAAGACAAGACTCCACCTTCTACCAATTGCATGTGCATGGATGATGGGTGTGAGAGAAAGTGATTTGAGTGATTGTCACCCATATGACCCCAAACATATAAAAGCAATGAAAAAAGCATATAAGATTTCACTGTGGAATCTCTACTGATTGAGATTGGGCACTCTCTTTAGTAGACATGCATCATGAGCCTTGTATCATTTCTTGTCTCACCTCTTTGATGCATCAAACCACTTTCTCTGTCTCTCTTATTTGGAATTTTCTTAGGTTGCCCCCACCAGTCATTAGTAGTTTTAGTTAATTTTATTTTATCATTCTACTAATGTATGACTTTTTGCCACCTTTGATAATTAATACAATATGAGTCTTGTTAACTTTAACCACTGTCCCGTCCCCGGACACTAGTTAAGGAACTAAAAGTAGAAAGAAAAGTTAAGTTTTGCATTTAAAAAACACTTTTTTAACTTTTAAAAAGTAGAATACATACTTTTCAATACAATATTTTCTTTTATAATTCCTTAACCAGTGCCCCCGGGACACTGGTCAACATTTCCCACAAAATATTTACGACAATTGAAAATCACAAGCAAATAAGAATAGGGTCTTGCTAACAAGTGCCCTAAGGGCATTGTTTAAGGAACTCACAAAAGGAAATTATGTCTTGAAAATACAAGTCAAACACTTGTTAAAGTTATAATCGTACGATTTCCAATGCAAAAGTTGTTACTTTTAGATGCTTAAACAATGCCCTTAGGGCACTTGTTAGCATTTTCCATAAGAATATAATGATATTTGTACAACCATTTTAAAAATTATTTTATAATAATATTTTTTCTTACATTTTATAATAACATTTGGAACATTTTTTCTTTTTTCTTTTTTTAGGAAAAACTAATATATAAAAAGAGTAAGAGAGAATAAGAATACAATAAGAATATAAAAGAAAACAATTATCTGAAAATAATTGTACAAAAATATCATTTTCACCAACAAATAAGTAGACTATCTTTAACAAAAAAATCACAAGTAGGGTTGGCGGGTCAATATTGTAAAAGAAGTTCAATGAAAACAAGATCCTTGTAAAAATAAACTACGTGTGCAGAATAATCTTTTTTTTTTTTTTTACATTATGCGCAGAATAATCATAATAGAATAAGGGTCTTGTTAACCAGTGCCCCGGGGGCACTGGTTAAGGAAGCCAAAAGAGAAAATTTTAAATAAAAAAAACATACTTTTTCAGCTTTTAATGCACTGATTACACATCTCTCAATGCAAATCCTACTATATTTGACCCTTAACCAGTGCCCCGGGGGCACTGGTTAACATTTTCCATAGAATAATCATAGTCAAGATTGTTCTTTGGAGGTGCAAACAACTCTATGAATCCGGACCTCTAAATTTTTGGGACTCAATATTTTTTTAATATATAATGTATGTAAAAAAGGAAGGTATATTAATAACGTGGTCACAATATCAACTCATTGGATGTGGCCTAGTGGTAGAGCATTAATTAATTTTTAATAAATTTTTTAATAAAATCACTAAAAAAAAAACTTCTTATTTGCAGTTAAGGATAGATGAATTATCAAAGGATATTGTTCCACTTTGCAAATTGACACCCTCTATTTGGATGTAAGGCTGCTCATGAGAGACTCTTCCATCCAACAAATTTATTGTTTGGATGTAAGGCTGCTCATGAGAGACTCTTTCATCCAACAAATTTAGTTCTACCCCTCCTCTTTAGAATGTGAACTGTGGCATAACATATAAGGTTTTGATGTGTTAATTGAAATTTAAAGGTTAAACATGTTTTCTTTGACTGCAGTTATAGTCTAGGTACGTTTTATGACTATAAATAGTCTTGCATCATTCAACATTTTCATTCATTTTTTAGCACTTCTAAAAATATAATTTTGGGTGTGGGTTATGATGTCATGATCTTTGTTGACCATTCATAGTATCCCCCATACTACTTTGTAGTTTATGTGGGGATACTCTTGAAGTTTATGTGGGGATACTATATTCCGAACAAAGAGTATTTTGAGAAAAAATAGAGTGTACGAGAAACACATAGGGCTATAAAAATTTGAAAAAAGCTAAGGCCCAAAAGATCAAAATTCAGCATATTACAAATGGGTCAGGAGGGTGGAGTGAAATTCTTTTCCCACACCCCATAGTTCTCACCCACTCCAAATTTATTTATTTTTGCAATCATCCTTTCAGATTTTAAAATCTCGACGACAAAAATATAAATTTTACACATATGGATTTTAGAATTTGAATGCTCTCTCTCTCTATACATGGTTTGAACCCTTCTAATGAAATTCACATTTTCAAATTTTTTAACACAATGGATTTCAAAATCCGAATATATAATATGCACTTTTACGCATGAACTTTTTATCAATTCATATATGTAACATGCAAACTTAGATACATCCTTAGTCCATATAATATGGCAATCACAAGAGAAAGTATACAAGTAAACTTAATAGACTATTTCTTTTCCAACCTATGCTCTTCTCGCGCGCCCTATGTTTTTTTCTTTTGGAAACACCCTTGGCTCGGATTATATAATCCGAACGCCTGTTTCAGATTATATAATCTAAAACCTCCGTATATATAATTTTGCCCAGAACTTGACAGAAGTTCAACATTTTTTTTTCACCAAACACTCTACAAACCTCCAAGAACACCCCATTTTTAGCGAAAACGTGATTTGGAGTAGCAATGTCTCATAGGCCCCCAAATAATTCAATAGATAACTTTCGGAGGACATTTTTTCTTAATCTTAAAACATTCGAAAAATAACGTCGGGGGGACATTTTTTTAGTACAAAGAGATATTGAGAGGGCTTAAAAAGAAATCCTCAAATTTTTTTAACCGTCTACATATAAATATTCACTTGGGATTTCAATATAAACAACATAAATCACAAGTTTGGTAGTCCAAAATATAAACAAAATTCAATTAAATGTATTCTATTCAACGATATCATTCTTGAGATACCCTTCAAAATGTTAAAAAAAAAAAATTATACCCTTCAATAAATTTAGATTCTATTTTTCAATGACTCTTTCTAGTCTCACCCCATCTAATTCTAGTTACACCCAAATTATTTAAAATTTTACAATAATACCAAAATTGCCCTCTTCATGTAAATTTCTAAAAACCCTTCTTTCATTATCATTCTGAACCCTCACCCCCTTTCATCCACAAATCATCATAGATGTGCAACCAAGATCAAAGAGTGAATCAACATCTTTTTCATTGATGTGTACTCTATTCATAAAGGTTAATGAATTTCATGAATTTAATTTTCTAAGAGTTTATATTTGTTTATTGTTTGTTTTGGTATGAGATATGCCTCTGTTAACCGTAATTTGATTTACGTATGTATATAAGAGGTTAGTGTAAACTCAGTTTACGTAGTTAATGTAAATTCAGTTTACGTATGTATATATGAGGTTAGTGTAAACTCAGTTTACGTAGTTAATGTAAATTCAGTTTACGTATGTACATACAAGGTTTGCGTAAAATGAGTTTACGTATGTATATGAGAGATTAGTGTAAATTTAGTTTACGTATGTATATAAGAGGTTAGTGTAAACTCAGTTTACGTAGTTAATGTAAACTCAGTTTACGTATGTATATAAGAGGTTAGTGTAAACTCAATTTACGTAAGTACAATTAGGTTATTGTAAATTCAGTTTACATGTATAAAGTGTTAGTGTAAATTTAGTTAACGCATGTATATAAGAGGTTAATATTAAAGGGTATGTTAGTCATTCTGGGGTGTAACTTGAGTTTTTTGTGGTGTGAGTAGTATCTGTCTTTTTCTTTTTTTGACAATTAGTATCTGTCTTTTTCAATAGGGACATTGTGGAGAAAACAATTGTTTTTTAGATTACCGATAAATCTGAAAGAGAATACCTTCCCAATAAGCGTAAATTTTACTCCCTCCGATTCTATATATAAACAACACTAGACTGTTTAGATTCATTGAATAATTGATATATCAAGACTATATTATAGGTCAGATACATCAATTATTTAATGAATCTAAAAAAGTAAATTATTTCTAATAAATAGGACCGAAGGAAGCATCTCCAAATTGAAGAACTCCAAAATCAGATGGCAAAGCAATATAGTATATAATAGAAGGTTGGTAACCTATCCAGTTCACCACATATAATTGCTCTCATGGTCTGCCTCACCAATAGCAGATGCAAAATAGTACATTGGAGCATGAGGTAATTTTCAAGCCACCAAAATGTTTACCTCTAATGAACACCTAATTTTAATAATCCAATTCTTTGAAAATGGAAAACTTCTAAAAGTAAGTATTAAGGAGCAAAAACATAATCAACTAGAAGAAGCAACATGTGAAACAAAACTCCATATATAAGTTCAAACATCAAACTGCATCTCGTTGTCCTGCAAAGGCAATATAGAGTCGAATTGCGTAAGCTACAAATGAAAAAAAGAGAGTAAAAGATATAAACCAAACATGCATATACATAGGAATATAATTGACCAAAAAATTCCCAGAAATATAAATATACTTTAATGGAGTAAATAGTAAGGATTGTTTACGATAACTCAAGTTTTAAAAATGGAAAGCTAACGATTAAAACTTACAATCATCGTCGGAAAACGATGTTGGTTCTTCAAAAGAAACTTGATCCCAATTGAACCTGAACTGATTTTTCAATTTTTGTTATGAGTTTATTACGTTCCTCAATTAGTGACTTCTGAACGAACAACGATATTATCTGCAATTGAAACCATATAATATGTTTTATTCACAAAAAAACAAAACATAAAGGAAGCTTAAATATTCAAAGAACCTCCTCTTTGACGCCATCTTCCATTAACATGTTGAATTTAGATATATAATCTCCGTATTTTAAAGAAAATTGCGATACAAGCAGCTTCAATTCTGGAACTTGACTATACCTTGATCCAATATAACATAAACTAGCTATAGATTCTTTCACTTCTGAGAGAACTTTCCTGAAAAACATTGAGACCAAAAAAGTGTAAAGATAATTGAACATAATCGTGACTTATCAAGGTAAAGATATTTAAATAAAAATTCACTTTCCCCAAAATGAATTTTTCTACCCACAACTACCTAAACCACTGATCCCCGCTAGGTTGAATATTTCTTGGAGCATCGCGTGCACACCTAGCACCAGTAAACTACTCCATTTTTTCCACACAACATTACTCTGGTCCTAACTAGAAGGATAAAGTTTCTTCTTTTAACTCTTTTCCTCGTATTCCTTGTCATTGTCTCCTTATCTATTCACGAGAAGTCTCTACATAAACCTCTCAATATTGTCCCTGTGCAAACTGGATGGATCTAAGAGAGCAATTCTTAACCCTAGGCGACAGCCACATAACTACTATTCGTGCAGAGTACTAAAATGCCAAACATGCCCTAGTTCTGCAGAGGAAGTACATTCAAACTTTTCGAGTGCCCCTACCTCCTCACAGGAAGCCTATTGGCTGCGAATAGATGTTATGAGTGAAAAAATGTGCTGATGGTGTGGACATGACACAACCTACCTAGTTTGAATCCAAGTGTTTAATCTTTGGTTTGTAAACTGCACCAAGTGTTTCTAATAACACAAATGTACTTGGTTATCCCCTTCCTAATATAAATTCAATTACGATATATACTGTCACATGTTATCAAACAAATTCAATGAAATGATAAGCTATACAACCCTATTTACGTTTAAAATATACCTTCGTGATTCAATGTAAGGAAGATGATGAGCAACTTGTTGGCAAAAGTAAATAATATACCAAAGAATCACACACAATTTTTTTTTATTAATAAAATGCTCTGCCTGCATAAACAACCATGTCAACAACGTTCCGAAATAAGAAATCTCCAAAGACTTCCATTCTATATCCTAAGCCATTGGTTTAAAATTGTTGAATAGAAAAAGATGCAAGAGTGGATGAGTATACCAGATCATAAGCAAAACGTGTGTCCCGCATCACGAGTACTTTAAAAATATGCTTTGATATATCATCGATATCATTCTCCGTAAAATTAAGTAGTGACTGGGCATCTTCAATTGCCTTTTCCAGCAGAGTCTTGCTGAAATGTAATATTTATAGAGATTTTTTTTTCCAAATATGAAGTAACAAATTCCATTGTATCGTTTGGAGAAAAACAATAGACGATGAGAAAGCACATATACATTGAAAATTAGAAAGAAAAAAATTACATTTAAAAGGTCAAATGTGTATAAAAATTACCAAGTGAATAAATTGAATTGCTTGTTGTTAGAACATGGGATCTTGTTAAAAAACCTCAACATCGTGTCGGTTTCTATCTACATCATAGGAAATGATCATGTCAAAGGAACGGTAATGACGAGATTTAAAAACATTGCGGAAAAAAAAAGTATCTATTATCCTAAAGAACATTTGGTGATGATTAAAATTTATTATAAAGACATTTGCAAAGGCACTTGAACATAAATTACTAATACTTGCACTTGACATTGAGTCTTCAGAGGCAGTGCCTATAACAGAAACTTGATCATAATCCAACCCGACACTATTGGCAATTTCCTTCATAAGTTTGTTTCGTTTCTCGAGTGGTAGCTTCGGAACTGACAACCACTTTACTAACTGCAATTGAAATTGTATAAGATGTATTTATTCACAAAACCAAAACATAAAGGAAGTTAAAAATATTCAAAGAACCTTCTCATGAACACCATAATCTGCCTTGAACTTGTTGACTTTAACTATATACTCTTCCCCATATTTTAGAGATAACTGGAAGTTCCTTGTTCAAAGCGACAGAACCTTGTTCAAAGCTGGAAGTTCCTTATACCACGATCCGGCATAACATAAGCTAGCTATTTCTTCCTTCACTTGTGGGGGAATATTCCTGAACAACATATAGATAGAAAATTCTGGATCCAGATCCTCTCCAGCTGACATCCCTGCAGCAGCCTCTCCATCTAATAAACCAACCATTAGATATATCCAATGGATGATATGGAAAGACAATAAAATGTTGAAAAAACAATCTGCAAATATCTCCAAATTCAATGCACATAGATATTGCTTGCATTAATTACATGCTCTGAAGCCCCGATACTCCAAAAATATTAAAGTATCGTATCCGACACGTATCCGATACCGATACGCCCCGATACGTCCCGATACGCGTATCGAAAAAGTATCGGGCAATTAATATTTATTTTTTTGAAAAACAATGACCGATACGTGTCGGATACGTCCCGATACGCGTATCGGAGAAGTATCGGGCAGTTAATATTTATTTTTTGAAGGAAAAAAAAAATGACCGATACGTGTTGGATACGACTAATTTGTACTCCGACACAGCTTACTTATACTCCGACACCTATACTTCTGTCTTACATATTTCCTTTAAAAAAAAAAAGAAAAAAAATAATAAGAAATAAAACTACAAGTCTCACAGCGCTATCAAAATCATATTGTCTCTCCTAACCTAAAAAAATAGGGTTTCTCGTCACCACATAACAATAGCTATTCTCTCTTCTAACCATTACCACTGATTGAATTGTACTCGGTTTCTCTTCTCTCTAATGTTATGTTTCTTCTGCTGTTTGTTTTCGATATAAATTAGTGTTAACTGTTAATTAGTCAACATTAGACAAAGATGTTCTTTTTTTATAGTACTTATGATGTTCTCTTTGGATGGTACTAATGATGTTTAGCTATTTTCTATCTAATTTGTGCGGAAAAAATATGTAATTGTCACTTGTTTTGATCATTTTCATTAATGTGAATGTTTATTTATTATCATTTTTAGTTATGTTTATACATTGTGCACTTATACTATTAATTTTAAATTTAATTTTTTTAATAACGTATCGAGGCCGTATCGTATCGGGAATTTTGAAAATTTTCCCGTATCGCCGTATCAGTATCGTATCGTATCGGTATCATGTTAGGTATCGGGGCTTCATAGATTACATGATACTCAAAATGAGCAATCAGCGCCTAATTACACGACCCTCTGTGAATGAAACAGTCTTCTGTTACAACTAAATTCTTCCTCTTTTACTCTATCATAGCATGTATATCAGATTTTCATGAAAACTGAAATTAAAAATAAGATAAAACTATCCCAATCAAATGTAATAATCTCAAAAAAAGAGTACAAAAGTTTCTGCAATGAACTCAAACAAAATGTTCTGCAATGAACTTAAATGCAAGCAATATTTATGTGCACAAATTGAATTCGAAGATATTTGCAGATTGTTTTTTCAACATTTTATTGCCTTTTCATATCATCCATTAAATGTATCTAATGGTTGGTTTATTAGATTGAGGATCCGCTCGCGAAAATTCTAGAGTAATGGTTTGCTTTTTGAACTTCAGTTACAACTACTGTGGAGTTATGATTATCATCCAGCCATTCACTTCAAAAAAAAAAAAAAATTACTGTTACCAAAACAAGTATAAAAAATCAATTGAACGTTACAGTAGGGATGCAAATACATTTATTTAAATGAAATTCACTTTCAAGACAATGAGTTTTTACACCATAAAGACTACTAGCAAGTGGAACCATATTTATGTTTAAAATATACCTTTGCTGTTCAATGTAAAAAATATGAATAGCAAGGTGATGGGAGAAGTGTTCAATAAGTTTAGAACCAGACGCAAGTGTTCCTGATCATTAAGGTATTCCGCCTGCATAAATAATAACCATTACCATATCAAGAACAACGTTCCAAAAAATCCATTGTATTTCTATATCCTAAGTCGTTGGTTAGTTTAAAATGCTTAAAATAGAAAGAAAAAAAAGATGGAACAGTATACCAGAATATGTGCTTGATTTAGTTGCCCATTCATGAGTAGATTAGCAATTTCCTTGCGCATAGCATTTCTGGAACTAGTCTTTGTTTCAAAGAGTGAACGTGCATCTAAACTCAACTTTTCCAGCAATGTCTTAGGATATATAAAAATTTGATCTTGGAAATTGTGCATTCATAATCTTAAAAACTTATCTTTTCAATACCACATTTATTTTTTTATTCCACTTTTAGATCCTTCTCTTGTGCCCTTAGAGCACAAATTATAGTATTTTTTACAGACTTGATTATTTTTTGCTGTTGTATTGTATGTAGAAAACGAATTTACTTATTTTTTATTTCATTTGATGCACCTAGGAACCACTTCATTTTTCATCTGAAGCACCACTCCAGTTATATTAGTAAAAAAACCGGCTTATATTGAAAGTTTAAAATACTTTAGTTTTCGTATGGCAAGGTCATTATGGCCGCGATGCTTTACCAAATATAATATAGTAGTGTTAGTTTCTATAAATTTCTATTAATGTGGGGGCAAGGCAATATTTCAAGTGGTGGCAAGTAGCTACTTTTGAATGCTTAAACAATGTCATATGGAGACTGTGGAGGGCACTTGGTCGCCTTCCGGCACCAAACAGAAACAAAAATCAAACATTGAAATATAGTGCTAACCATTATTTGTTTCAACTGTTGTCAATATCTTTTCTTCAAGATTTTGTCAACTATGGCATTGGTTTTGCATTCAAAATACATGATTTGGAGCGTGATCTTGCATCTATCTGTCTTTCCCTAAAAACTAATGGCTTATTTCCCATCCAAATATTTGAACATATGTGAAGAGCATACTATTTCCAACAGCTGGAGTTGTATCAAACAGTAAAGTGTTCTTGAATGCATGCACGGCAAGGTATAAACACTTGAAATTTTTGGATTTAAGCGATTCTACGTACGAGACCTTTGCCTATAGGTCCATCGGCAAGCTGAAACATTTAAGATATCTCAGTCTTGAGAATGATAAAAAGATTAATAAACTTCCTGGTTCTATTTGCGCCCTCCTGGTGTTAGAAATGTTGATCCTTAGTGTTTATAGAACTTGAGACACTGCCTAAAGGTTTAAAAAATTTGATCAGTCTCCAACATTTGGAGATAACAACAAAGCAGTGTGTTTTACCTAAAAATGATATTGCATACTTGAGTTCTCTCCAGACTCTCATAATCGAGTTTTGCAACAATCTAGAGGCATTGTTTGGATTGGATACAACTATTTGCTCTCAAAGTATTGTGTGTGTTCCCAATTGCAGGAATCTAATTTTTTGGCACTTAATATTATTGGAATTTTCATAGGGACATGAGTACCAAAACTCCAACATGAGGTTGAAGGTTCTGACAAAGGGACAGATAATAATAATAAAATTAAAATTAAAATTAAAATAAAAGAGGAGGCCAAAGAGGAGGCTAATTAAAATAAAAGAGGAGGCCATAATACCTGTCCCTTTGTCAGAACCTTCAACCTCATGTTGGAGTTTTGGTACTCATGTAGGACATGAGTACCAAAACTCCAACATGAGGTTGAAGGTTCTGACAAAGGGACAGGTATTATGGCCTCCTCTTTGGCCTCCTCTTTTATTTTAATTTAGCCTCCTCTTTGGCCTCCTCTTTTATTTTAATTTTAATTTTAATTTTATTATAATTTTAATTTTATTATTATATATTATAATATATCCATCCAAGATTAATATATCCATCCAAGATTATTTTATTTTATAAAGAGAGAGACACCACACTACCTAAAACCTTAAGGCAATGAGTTTATGGATCTCCTCTCTTATATATCCAACGTTTGCTCCATTTCTAGTTGATGTGGGACATAATCACTCACACTTGATTTCCAACACTTCTCAACACTAACCCTACTCATTCATCTCATTTTCTTTGGTGTAAGTGGAAACCCGTTAAAATTTGTGACAATAGAGATAATGAGGTTTGAATCTTAGATCTAGTGGATATTACATTGAGCTCCTCACCATTAGACCAATCCTAATGACTTGGACCATTTCGTACTCCAACGGATCATCTTAATATGAGTAAAAAAATGGATCATCTTAACATTTATGAATAAACAGAAAAATATTGAAAAGTTAGTGACTACCAATATCGGTTATAAAAAATTCATGATGAAATTAACATCCAAGTAATTTTTTAGAAAGGAAATATTTTCACAAAAGCATGTAATTTTAAAATTGGCTTTTTATTTGTTTAGACAAAATGTAATTTTAAAATTGTTAAACAATATAGAAATGTTAAACCGGAGATAATCTAATTGCTCAATCCGCTTGCTGAATCAATGCCTTATCGTCGAACCCCAGGCGACACCAAATGAGAAAATGCCTAAGAAGCCTTTTTCATTCAATTCAATAGTTGTGGTTTACTAAAAAAAAGTGTTGAGCAGAAAACCAAATCACCAAGAGGTGACACGTGTTCCATGAGATAAATTTTTTATGGGTCATGCTAACTTGTACCCCAAGAATATATAAAATGATAGATAGGTAAGATAGATTTATTCTTCATAACTAAAACAATATACTTCAAACTCGTCTTCATTTACTAGATTTGTTCTTTCTCTATCCGGCTAGAATTTGAGAAGATCCAAACTCAATTTGGAGTGACTAAGTTCCCAGAAGTGATGACTTTTATAAATCTTACTATTAACTCTACAAACAATAGGCACTAATGAAATTCAAATAAAAGGGGACTGAGAGGAGGACCAGCAACATAAGACATGCATCGGTTTGGCACTGTCCTGTTACCATCACAAAGATCACTGGAAATCTGAAAACGATATATAAGAATTGCATGGATGCTCATTACCTCAAAGAAAAAGAAAATCCACCAAATTACCAAGAGCAGCAAGCAAATGTTAATTTATTGCTTGTATTTTGTAACTAATAGAAAGCAACTGAACAGTTTTAAAAGTGGAAACTAAATTACATATTTAGCTGGAAAGTTTATAATCAAAACACTACAAAGAGAAGATTCAAGGTTGAGAAACAGCCATTAAATATGGTACAAGGGCCTAAGAAGTGCTTATGATGCTAATCCTTGAGTCTTGTTCTGCACGCCTTTAATTTAATTGTCTCCTGGTTTCCTTCCTTGGTCCAGTCGTACCTATAAAACATTAAGAATAGTAAATAAAATAAAAAATGTCCTCAAGAACTGTCAACATTTATCTGTTATTATAAATCTTACCTTACACCTTCTTTGAACTATTACTCCAGTTCTTCCTCCACTTCGTCTGGCTCGTCAATGTTATTGTGTGTGTGGGAAGACTCTCCGACTTCCTGCTGAGATTTTCTAAGTAATTCAGGATAACCTTCAATTTCTAATCTTTCAAGGGTGTTTAATCGATGAATGTCATCGGGGAGAGACGTTATATTCGGACAACCTCTAATACATATTGTTTTCAGACAATTCATAGCTAACAGCCACTGAGGAAGTGCCACAAGATTATTGCAGCTTGAAATTGACAAGTATTGTAATGTATCCACGGACCCTTGAAGCCAAAGAGGCAATGTCACCAACTGTGGCAGAGAAACAACAGTTAGAACCTTCAACCTCATGTTGGAATTTTGGTCATTGTACCCCTCTGACAATTCCAATATGTCGCAGTTGTCAACTAGCAAAGTCTCTAATGGAGGACAGTGTTCAATATCAAGGGGCAAAGACTTTAGATTCCTGCAATTAGTAACACACAAGTTTGAGAGAAGGGAGTTTTATCTCTCCAAACAATGACTCGATATTGTTACAAAACTCGATTTTGAGAGTCTGAAGAGAACTCAAGTGTGCAATCTCATTCTCAGGTAAAACAAATTGCTTTGTTGTTATCTCCAAGTGTTGGAGACTGATCAATTTGCTTAAAGCTTTAGGCAGTGTTTCAAGTTCAGTACATCCACTAAGTATCAACATTTCTAACATAAGGAGGTTGCAAATACAATCAGGAAGTCTCTTAATGTTTCTATTGTTTTCAAGACTGAGATATTTTAAATGTTTCAGCTTGCCGATGGACCGAGGCAATGTCTTATACGTAGAATCGCTTAAATCCAAAAAACGCAGGCATTTGCACCCTGAGGCACATGCATCCAAAAAATCTTCGCTGTTGGCTCCAACTCCAGCAGTCGGAAACAGTATGCTTCTCACTTTTCCAAATCTTCTAATGGGAAATTTGTCAAGTCCTTGGTTTTCAGGGAAAGACAGATGCCGGACAAAGATCCCATGCCAGGGTTCAATGGAGCCTGTTCCAAGTTTGTATTCTATCCGTGCAATTGCCTTAGCACAAGAATGGACCAAATCATGTATTTTAAAAGTGAAATCAATGCCATAGTCGTTAAAGTCTTGAAGAAAAGATATTGACAACAATTCAAATACAAATTGGTTAGCACCATATTTCAATGTTTGATTCCTGACGAAATGTTTGATTCCTGACTGGTGGTGGAAGGAGACCATGTGCTTTCCAGAGGGATGTTATATCAAAACTATCAAATACATGACCCTTTGGGTAAAGGGAGAACAAAGCAAAGCATTCCTTGAGATAGCATGGCATTTGGTAATAGCATAACTTAAGTGCAGGTAAAATGTTGTTTGTGTCTTCTAAATTCCGAATGCGAAGGTTCCAAATTTGATCGTCTATTACATGTTCCCACTCATCTGTCTCATATTTTGAAAACAATGAACTCCCTAATGTTCTCACTGCCAAAGGAATCCCACCACAGTGCCCCACAATATCTCTCCCAATATTTACCAAATGTGGATACTTTCTCTCTTCCCCTTCTTTAAATGCCCATTTGACTAAAACAGACAAAGAATCCTCCAAAGAAAGGCCTACTAATATATGAGATGGAACGGTCCCCATCATGGAAGCAATCGAATGACTACGTGTAGTCACTAAGAGTTGACTTCCCACTGCACCTACTTGTATTAAATCCCTAAACTCAACCCATTTAACACGATCTTCATTCCACACGTCGTCTAAGACGAGTAGAAACATTTGACCTTTAAGTTTATTTTTAAGAAGATTTTGTAGCTGCTGGATATCTAAATCTCTGAAATTTTGTTGGTAAGCAGGAACATCAGTAGAATCATTAGCAGAGTTGATGATTTTAATAATAACTTGCTTAATATCAAAGCTTTCTGAAACACTCACCCACATTTTTAATGTAAAATGCATGTTTATCCTTTCATCATTAAACACAAGCTTTGCAAGTGTGGTTTTTCCCACACCCCCATGCCCTACAATGGGGATAACAGAGAGATCTTTGTCATTATCATACTGAATCAAAAGTTTTATGATCTTTTCCTTATCATGCTCCCTTCCTATTACTTCTGAATCAATCACACTGGAGTGTGTAATTTCTCTTCCATGCACAACACGGTTGTCAGCATCAATTATTTGTAAACCAAATTTGTGCCTATCAGCAGCAATCTTATCTAATCTAATGTTGATTTGTTTAATTTCTCGAGCAATCCTAGAATGGAAAGCAAGTGAATTATAACTTGAGAAGAAGTTATCTACCTTGGTTATTATCATACTGCTACTGTTGCCGCCTCCGTGCCCTTTGATCACTTTCTTCCGTAAGTTTTTACACTGAACTTCATCCAGCACATTTTCGGCATCAAACAAGACATCTCTGACCAGCCACAACCAATTACTTAGCTCATGATTTTGATGGTCATGATGACTCAGCTTTTTCTCAGCATCCAACAACACAGATTTGATGTATGAGAGAGTTTGTGTGAAGTGTTGAAGATCGTTGTGAATACCTAGCACATGAGCAGCTTCTACGAATTCCCGAGACGCAAGTTGTGCTATGATTGACTCAGCCATGGTGAAGAGGAATGATCCAACCAAAGCAGCCACCATGGTTATCAGGAAAACAAAATAGTTGGGTAGGCAACAAGTGGAATGCTCCAACTGCAGTCTTCATTCTAAAGTCATCGGTCGTCTTTGTTTTTTTAAATAATAATAGTAAAATAACTTCATAGATGAATATCTTCTCAAAGAAAAACAAAAATGTCAAAGATGAATATGACACAAATAATATTCTGTTTAAAAAAAAAGGATACAAATAATATTCAAAGATTAGATTTTTTTTTTCCTTCGAATGAAAAGATTAGATATTTTGCCAAGGATCATGATATGTATTGACTATTGAGTATGGTCGTAACACGATACAAATTCCCTCTTCTTTTATTTCAAGACAATGTCCCAAAGGATTGTTTCTATAGGCCAATTCAGTCTCTTAGAAATAAATAATATTAAGACAATGTCCCAAAGGATTGTTTCTATAGGCCAATTCAGCCTCTTAAAAATAAATAATATTAAATTAGTCCCTCATTTTTTTTTTTTTGGTTACATTAGTCCCTCATATTTTAATATAGGAGACTAATTAGTCCATCGCTGAGTTGAATTGAAGAATTAATTTGTCCTAATATAGAAATGTGAAACACTAATTTGATATTAAGTCTGGTATTGTTTTTAGGCTAAATTACACTACATGTTCTTTTAAGTTATTTCATTGTAATAAATTAGTCTTTTTAAGTTTTTTTTCGTACCGGTTAAGTCCTTTAAGTTAATTAATTGTAACAAGTTGGTTCTTTAAGGTATTTTTGTATCAATGAGGTCTTTAAGTTATTTAACTGTAACAATTTATGGATTTCGAATCTTAAATATGTAAGTTATTCGGAACCTAAAAGTTACAATTAACTAACTTAATGACCTTAGTTACAATTAACTAACTTAAAGGACTAAGTGTTACGAAAAACATTTAATGAACTAACTTGTTACAATTAAATAACTTAAGGAATGTAAATGATACGGGAAAAAAATTAAAACCAGTTTGCTATAATCAAATAACTTAAAGGACCTCCGGTAAAAATTAACCTTTTTTTTTATTACATAGAGGACCCAAACTCGGAAAAGAAGATGAACTATAAAGGGACTAAATGTGGGATAGTAAATCTCTCAACACCAGCATCAACCAAACAAGAGAATTGAGTCAGACAAATATCGTAATAAACAATATCGACATTTAAGGATCATCCAAAATTTGCTTAGGCATCAACACACTTATTGACTTCACGATAAGAGTGATGCACCACTACCTCGCACTTCAACTCAAGCAATCAACAAATCTTCACAACCAATGATCTACCAATCAGACTTCTGTTCTCATTATTAGAAAAGATATTAGAAACCACTATATAATCGACATTCAATTTAACTGCTCTGAATTTTACCCTTATCGCATACTTCAAACCTTCAAACACTCCCTAAAGCTCTATCATATAAACATTACACAT
Organism: Medicago sativa; assembly: GCF_051527215.1. Lineage (NCBI taxonomy): Eukaryota > Viridiplantae > Streptophyta > Magnoliopsida > Fabales > Fabaceae > Medicago > Medicago sativa. The sequence goes on along the minus strand of NC_140755.1, from coordinate 87,845,180 downwards.
ACCAACACATTTAGCAAAGCCATCCAACCATTCACCATTACTTCTACGGATAACACCACCACAACCAAATATCCCATTATCTCTGCAGTAGCCATCCATATTCAACTTAACCCATTCTTGTAAAGAGGCTTGCAACCAATTAGAACAATTTCACAAAATGATGCCACAACAACTCTATTCACCTTGTCTGCTCTACGATAGTCTCAGATAAGCTTCAAAACATGAACAATATGTAAAAATTGGAGCATCAAGTACTTAACTACCGGATGTCCTTTCCTAAAATAAAAAAAAAAACTACCGGATGTCCATTTAAAAAAAAATTATTGTGTACCTCCAGAGGCTCTAGTAGATAACTAACTACCGGATGTTCATTTAAAAAAAAATATCACCTAACACATCTGGTAAATAACTACACGATTCATTCTAAAAAATTTCATTTGCTACATCCGCTAGATAACTACCAAATGTTCATGCCGTAACTTAATCTAGTCGAACTACTACGGATGTCCACATTTGAGAGAGACAAAAATGAATGATAGATATTTTGGTAACTTTCCCACTGATCTTTGTGATGGCAATAGAACAATCCCAAACTGATTCACGTCTTGGGTTCCTTATCCTCCTCCCAGTGCCTTTTTAATTGAATTTCATTTGTGTATATTGTTTGTAGAGTCGATATTAAGATTGATGAAAGTCATCACTTCTGGGAGCATAGTAACTCAAAATTTAGTCTGGATTCTCTCACGTTGAAAGAACAAATCTAGTAAATGAAGAAAAACTGGCTTGAAACCGTATTTAAGATAGTTAAGTGGAAGCCTTCGAAATTCTGAAATGCAAAAGGCTTGTTAGAGATTTTTCGTTGTGAGGAGAATGATCTAGTGTCTACACACTGGGGATAACGCTCCATCACGTTCTGAGTTGGAGTTTTATTTCACCATAACCTACACTATCTCCGGTCTAACATTTCTATATTGTGTACCTAAAAGATGCTTTAAATTTGCCCATGATTTTAACTTGTTTCAAAATGCATACTAGTTTAAGCATCAAGTAACCGTCTAAGAATTTAGGTTGATTAGCTCTTAATATATACTATATATTTTTATAAGGAATCTTCCGGATCGCTTCTCTAAACTCGACTTTTCTACTTTATCTTAATTATTTTTAAAAGACCGTCTAGAATCAACTCTAAGATTCTTTTCGTTTGAGAAACATTATGGGTGTAATCCAATTTCCAGCAGTTCAGACTGACAACTTTTCGTTATCATGAAAAATCGAAAGCAACACTTCATTATCAAATAATTATAGTAAAAAGGGGAATTACTATACCAGTAGAAATAAAAGAATTCTTTTCTGATTCTCTTTGACTGTATTTTGACAGATTGTAACGGCAGTGGAGGTTACTTATGCTTGAAAAAATGAGGTGTTATTACTTATTTGTACCCACACAAACCTCATGGAAAGTTATTATAATTTGAAACACCCCTACTAGAAAATTACCTAGGATATCTAGCATGAGTGTTAAACTCGGCATCGGGTACATTAAAATTACAATAAATAAAAATTCTCTGAACAATTCATAGAACTTCTCACCTGTTAACTCAGAAATAGTACCACTGACGTGTACTTTATATGGTCCAGCTATTTCCGCTCCTTCATCAAGTACCATCCTGTCGTATAATAACTCGTATATCTGAAATAAATAAAAGGAATTTGGATGAGACAAGATGTCTCAGTGAGTTCCATCTATCCTAGGTTGTAGGCAACCTCGGGGAATCTAGGATCGCCATCTGTTTCTAACCTCAACCCATTTTGGGTTTATACAATTTCATTATGCATAACTGAGCGATCAAGGGATAACTAAAATCGCTGTTTGAAATACTATTTTGATCATATAATAAATATAATCATACTTATAATTTTAATCATAAACATAATAATAATCATAAACATATATCCGATCTATCGTATTCTGGTATAACTTATACCTTAACATACTTAATTCCTCATTTCCAACGATTCCTCATTTCCAACGATTTGCATAACTAATTTTTCCGATAACATCTAGTTTCGGCTAACTAAGCCGGAGGTCCATAACTAAAATTCCTCATTTCCAACGATTTGTAAAATTCCCATAAAATATTGCTTCGTAGCTAATTCATTCCAAACATAATTTTTCCTACAGATACACTTCTCGTATACTTTATCCTCGCATCTCATGATGTGAATTTACTATCAATAAAGTATATAAATTATTTTCTCATTTATACAACTCAATATAAATTATTTCATCATTTATCTCTTTCCATTATTTGTACATAAACCACATTATCTCTTCGTTGTGGCGAACGGGATATACCACATTATCTCTTCGTTGTGGCGAACGAAAATATACCACATTATCTCTTCGTTGTGGCGAACGGGAAATATACCACATTATCTCTTCGTTGTGGCGAACGGGAATATACCACATTATCTCTTCGTTGTGGCGAACGGAATATAAATTTTAAAATACTATGAACAATTTGTTCATAGGCTGCATTATCTCTTCGTTGCAGCAAACGGAGTTTTTTTCTTAATATACTCATTTTTTCTTTCTTTCTTTCTTTCTTTTTCTATGAGCATGTTACTCATTTCAATTTTTCTCCTCATTCCATTTTTCTGTGATTTTCTATAATTCAATGTGAGCATATTACTCATAGGGTGCATTTCAAATTTTCTTTCAAATCATTTCATATGCAATTAGGACATAATAACTTTCTAGGTTTAACTTACCTAGCATTTATTCATCAGACCACTTCAAGAATTCAGTAAACCACATCAATCACAGTTAGTTTCGGTACAACAAATTTAATTTACTTTCTAGCACATACTAATATCAACCATTAACATACCGATAAATTAATAACTTTAATTCTCTAACAATCAAAACATCAAACATATAATATGCATATGACTGCACTATTTCCTCAGCTATAAAGACTCATGTGTGAGTTCTTTAAATTCATTATTAATTTGTCCAACATCTTAATTCATCAATTTCAATCTCTAATTCAAATGTTCATACTCATCATCAAAATACCCCAAACCTAATTCAGAAATAATCATTCTACTATCTCATGTTTATTATGTTTCAAATGTACCAATCATATGGCATGATAGTCATGCTTGCACAGTCGGCCAATAATCATAAAAATGGTCTAATTATTCATATTATCTCAATAATCTAACATAATCATAATTGATCCCCAAAGGTGGGTTCTAAACTAAAGGAACTCACCTTGACATTAGTCCCGAAATTGCAAGCAGCTTATCCAAAATTTTCAGCTTTTGCTAGCTCCAAAACTCCATAATCCATTTTCCAAAATAGCTTATGTCTTGGCTCATAGGTGTTACTCTTTCTGAAACAGCTCAACTCATTTGTGACATACTCTTACTTCATCAACCAGCATATACAAAAATTTCCATTCCAGTCCCTGCACCCGAAGTTCACCGTTTGGCTATTTAAGCACTTCCAAAACAGCTTAATTACCATTTAAGCACCTTTACCATGATTAGAACACCTTATTCTTTTTCCATTGCTCATATACCAATTCAACATATCTCGCCTAAACTGTTCATCGCAAGGTAATACCTGACACAACTTGAATTGCAATTTAAGCTATTATCCAAATGGTTTAACTCGCAACTTATGACTTTTATCATAAAATTTCGATCCAGCCTTTGACACAACAGTTCCAACGTGAATAATCAGCCCTATGAATCACTTGTACAGCAGCTTAAACCACAACTTAGTCATTTAAGGCATTTTGCTCAAAACAGCTTAACTGACAGCTTATGCCCTCTAAACAATTCAATTTCTATTCCAATTTTCCAGAATCAAAGCAAACATGAATACATATCTCCTAACCCATTTCTACAAAATTCCATCATGCTATGCTCAATAATCACTTGTAATAATTTATAGAAACAACTTACACACTTTAAGTCCTAAATTCTCACACCAATGCTCCTAGCTTATTATCATTCTTCATACCATGTTCCTAAAACCATTACTACACATATCTATCTTCAAAAACACATACAACATACACCAACTTGAATTGAATAAATTTCCATGAAAAAAATGATTATGCCATTTACCTTGTGATTAACCCTTCATGTGTGCCTCAAAACCATTCTTACAAATGAATTCCCATGAGATTAAAGTGAGATTGAAGATTTGGAAAAGTCATGGAGGGAAAGGGCGGTTAAGACCAAACATAGAGGGGGAAAGAATTTCAAACTTACTTCTTGATTACAACACCACTTGCTTACTTGATGCTTAAGCTTGATATTTCTTTGAAGAAGTTGAAGAATTTAGGGTGGAAAGGTTATGGAGATGATGACCGAAAATTTTGATAGGGAAGGAGAAGAGAAGAATGCTTTGGAAGTGTTTAGAAACTTGGAGAAAAAATGAGAGAAATGGTCCAAATTCTTTCTTAAAAAAAAATCTTGAGTTCCAAAAATGAGCGAGATATTTATAGACTAATGTCTCATTTCTTAATAAATAATTAACCCCTTTAACAATTACTTATGTTTTGACATGTAATTGATACGACAATTTATTATAAATTCAGCGGGATATTACATAATTCTACCCTTGATTTATGATCACTATACAAGATTTTGCAATCTCAAGCAATGACCTTATTAATCACGGATAAGTTGATTTGTAAATGTTACAGAGGCTGCTGATGATACGTTTCTTTTGCATATTACTATTGACTTTACAAACAATACACGCTAAATTCAATAAAAACTGGATAACGAGCTAATGGCATGCATTATTTTGGTACACTGTCCTCATAGAAAAAGAAGAAAAATCCAAATCAATAAGAGCGAATATTAATTAATTGATAGTTTGAATGTGGAAGCTAAATCACATACTTAGCTGAAAAGTTTCTAATCATACAATTACAAAGAGAAATGCACAAACTTGAGAAAAAAAGCCATCACAAAAAGTAGTATAAGAGGTGCTTTTGCTGATGCTCATTGAGTCTTGTACCGCACACTTTATTTAATTGTTTTCTTCTCTTAAATAGGGAAGTTACCATTCCTTGCTCCAATTGTACACTAAAAAACATTCGGCAAAAAGAAAACCATAAAACCAGATTAAGAAGTTTTCAATAACAATATTATGAAAGCTGAAATGAAAAACTTCAATGTTTATCTGTCATGATAAAGCTTTTCTTACCCTTGCCTAATGCAATTATTCCAATTCTTCTATTTCATCTGGTTCATCAATGGCATTGTGCGCGCGCGAAGACTCTCCAACTTCCAACTGAGATTTTCTAAGCAATTCAGGATAACCATCGATTTCGAATCGTTCGAGGGTGGGGAGATGATGAATGTCATTGGGGAGAGACAATATATTAGGACAACCTGTGATACATATTGTTTTATGATAGTTCATACTTGACAACCACTGTGGAAGTGCCACGAGATTATTGCAGCTTGAAATTGACAAGTATTGTAATGTATTCACAGACCCTTGAAGCCAATGAGGCAATGTTACCAACTGAGGTAGAGAAACAATAGTTAGAACCTTCAAACTCATGTTGGAGTTTTGGTCCTCGCAACCCTCCGAAAATTCCAATATGTCACAATTGTCAACTAACAAAGTCTCTAATGCAGGAAAATGTTCAATGTCAAGTGGTAAAGACTTTAGATTCTTACAATTAGCAACACACAAAACTTTGAGAGAAGGGAGTTTTATCCCTCCAAACAATGCCTCTAGATTGTTGCAAAACTCGATTCTGAGAGTCTGAAGAGAACTCAAGTTCGCAATATCATTTTCAGGTAAAAAAGACTGCTTTGTTGTTATCTCCAAATCTTGGAGACTGATCAATTTTTTTAAACCTTTAGGCAATCTCTCAAGTTTTGTACATCCACTAAGTATCAGCATTTCTAATCTCAGGAGGTTGCAAATAGAACCTGGAAGTCTCTTAATCTTTTTATTATTCTCTAGACTGAGATATCTTAAATGTTTCAGGCGGCCAATGGACCAAGGCAAGGTCTCATGTGTAGAATCGCTTAAATCCAAAAATCGCAAGTGTTTACACCTTAATATGCATTCATTCAAGAAGGAATTACTGCTTGAACCAACTCCAGCTGTAGGAAATAGTATGCTCTTCACAGATTGAAGTTCTTTGATGAAATATTTGTCAAGCACTTCGTTCTCAGGGAAAGACATATGTTGGGCATTCTCGTTCCTGAAAAAAATTATGGTATCCCACACGTTGGGATCCTACTGCAACAGACCTAGCAAGATCATACACCAAATCATGTATTTTGAATGCAAAACCAATGCCGTAGTCGACAAAATCTTGAAGAAAAGATATTGACAGCAGTTCAAACAAATATTGGTTGGCACTATATTTCAATGTTTCATTTTGGTTTCTGTTTGGTGCTGGAAGTAGACCAAGTGCTCTCCATAGTGATGTTACATGAAAACTATCAAATGCATGCCCCCTAGGGTAAACAGACAACACAGTGAAGCATATTTTCATATTGGATGACATTTGAGCATAGCTTAACTTAAGTGCAGATAAAATCTCATTTGTGCCTTGTAAATTCCAAATTTCGTTGTCTCTCACGTTTTCCCAATTCCCAGCTGTCTCATATTTTGAAAAAAGTAAACTACCTACTGTTCTCACTGCCAAGGGAATCCCGCCACATTTTTTCACAATTTCCCTTCCAATATTTACCAAATGTGGATACCTTCTCTCTTCTCCTTCTTTGAAGGCCCATTTGACAAATATAGACAGTGAATCTTCCAGAGAAAGACCTTCTAAAATGTGCGAGGAAACAGTTCCCATCATGGAAGCAATCGAGTGACTACGTGTAGTAACTAAGATCTTACTTCCTAGAGCACCTACTTGTATTAAATCCCTCAGCTGAATCCATTTAACACGATCTTTATTCCACACGCTGTCTAAGACAAGTAGAAACTTTTGACCATTAAGTTTGTTTATAAGATGATTCTGCAGTTGCTCGATGTCTAAATCTCTATAACTTTGTTGGTAAGCAGGAGCGTCTCCTTTTGGAGCAGCATTGATATCTTAATAATAACTTCCTTAATGTCAAAGCTATTTGAAACACACACCCACATTTTGATTGTGAAACACTCATCTATCTTCACATCATTAAACACAAGCTTTGCAAGTGTGGTCTTTCCAAGGCCACCAAGCCCCACTATGGGAATAACGGAGAGATTTTTATCATTATCATGCTGAACCAAAAGCTTTATGATCTTTTTTTTATCATTTTCTCTTCCTATTACTTCTGAATTAATCACACGGGAGTATGTCATTTCTCTCCTATTCATCACAACATGTGTGTCATTGTGAATATCAATTATCTGAAACCCAAACTTACTCCTATCAGCTGCAATCTTGTCTAATCGCTTATTGATTTCTTTAATTTTCCGAGCAATTCTAAAACGGAAAGCAAGTGGATTAGAACATGAGAAAAAGTGATATACCTTGGTTATGATTCTGCTACCATGATCTTTGATCATTTTCTTTTGTAAGTTTTGAAAGTCAACTTCTTCAAGCACATTTTCGGCATCAGAGAGGACAAATCTTATCAGCCGCAGCCAACTCTGAAGCTCATAATTATCATGTGTGTAATTCTTCAGCTTTTCATCAGCACCGAACAGCACAGATTTGATGTATGAGAGAGTCTGTGTGAACTGTTGAAGATCCGCATACACACCCAGCACCTGACAAGCTTCTTGACATGCCCGAGTAGCAAGCTTTTCTACTAGTGATTCCGCCAAGCCAAAGAGGAATAATGCATCCATAAGTATAAACACCACACGATTATTATTAGTAAATTATTATTACCCCAAGATCCCAAGAATATTGGTTTCGTTACAAGCAATGGTTTTTGTTATATTTTACACGCTTCATCTCGAAGTCCATATATATTTCCAACTTGCATTCTGAAGTCATTGGTCGTCTTTTTCTTATTGTTTCTTCTTTTACGTGAGATGTCACCAAGTACCAGAATAAAGACAGGTTTGCACTAAAAATAAATAAAGAAACCAGAACAAATAACTAATAAATTAAGGGAAGGACCGTTTGCTGCTGTTTGATCGAATTTTGCAACGACCCCTCGTCCTGTCCATTGTTTGACACGGAAAAAAATATGTCCAACAGCTGCAACCTGACCTAATCTCTTGGATTCTGTGACAAGTGACCGCCATATTTTAAGACTTTTGCTATTTGATGAACTCTATTATCATTTCTTTTAGGCTAATCTACCTTCACAGTTTTTGTGAACTCTACTATTATTTTATGAAATCTATAATTTCCTCAGCAACCAATGGAAATTAGCTACGAGTAAATTTGTAAGTGGTCCTACATACCAATTTTTACTCCACTTATAAATATACTTATGTAGTTAACTTTCATTGGTTGTTGGATAAATTACCTGTAATTTTTCAAGTGTAATTTAAAAAAGCTTTTTTTTTTTTTTTTAATAATCCAACAGAAGAGTCATAATCAATTCCAATGACTAAGACTCTTAACACACATCAAATTAGACGATCTTTCAAATGAGAAATTCTATTAATCAAACTCATATTTCTTTTTGTAAAAGAGTCATGATACAATCCTTCAAACATCATGTAAGTTTGTAAAGCCTACTTAAACTTTAAGTTATAAGATAAGATATGAATTTTAGCCTTGTGTGTTATACTCATCAACCAAAATAAACTAGTCGAGATACCCGTGCTACAGCACGGGTAGCGCGGCTTCGCCGCGCTATATGGCCGCGGCTCCGCCGCGTGTCGCGTCTCGGCTGCGCTTGGCATAGTATTTTTTTTTTGTCCATGGTGAAAATATGTAAAGTATTTAAAGCATAATAATGTATATATTGATCGATAGTAATGAAAAATTATAAAATAATTAAATTTTAATATGAACAAATATATATTAAATTTTAGTATTGACGATATTAAAAAAGTTAATAAACAAAAATAATCATAGTTTTTATTTACTAATATGTTTTAGTGTGAAAAATACTAATAAGCATCCCGTGAAAAATCATAATTAATGTATTATATAATATTGTTATCGTAAAATATATTTCATAAATAAACATATGCTAACATATTCCCGTAAAAAAAATACAGTGAGATATATTTTTGTTAATATATAGTACATACACTCATATATATTTTATCAATATATATAGTTCTCATTAGATTTTAGAAATAAGAATATACTAATATATTCCCGTAAAACAAACATATACTCATATATTTTTTTATTAATATATATTCCATACACCTACATATACTTTATTAATATATTAATAAAACTTAGGCAGTCGCTGTGTTTAAATAGAGATATTAAAAAATACTAATTTTTTTTTTGAAAGATTAAAAAATACTAATTAAAACTAATCACTCGTTATAGTTACTAAAATGGGTCCCGTGTTACAATTGTACACTCCAACTGGTTTTTTATTGATACATTTTAAAAAAAAAAACAACGGAAAAAATTGAAGTATGATTAGTCATATTATATTATAATTTCCTTGTCAAAAAAATAGTATATTATAATTTTTTTGTTTGTTTTAGTATTGACGATATTAAAAAAAATGAAAATACATTTTACAAATAAACATATACTAACATATTCCCGTATAAAAACATATAGTGAGATATATTTTTATTAATATATAGTCCATACACTCATATATATATATATATAGTTCCCATTAGATTTCAGAAATAAGAATATACTAATATATTCCTGTAAAACAAACATATACTCACATATATATTTTTATTAATATATAGTTCATACACTCACATGTATTTTTTGAATATATTAATAAAACTTATGCAGTCGCGGTGTTTAAATAGAGATATTAAAAAGATACTAATTAAAACCGATCACTCGTTGTAGTTACTAAAATGGGTCCCGTGTTACAATTGTACACTCCAATGATTTTTTTAGTGATACATTTTCATAAAAAAAAAAACAACGGAAAAAATTGAAGTATGACTAATCATAGTATATTATAATATTGTTCTTGTTTTAGTATTGACGATATTAAAAAAGCTAATAAATGAAAATACATTTCATAAATAAATATATACTAACATATTCCCGTAAAAAAACATATAGTGAGATATATTATTGTTAATATATATTTCATGTACTCATTTGTATTTTATCAATATATAGTTCCCATTAAATTTCAGAAATAAAAATATATTAATATATTCCCACAAAACAAACATATACTATCAATATATAGTTCCCATTAAATTTCAGAAATAAAAATATATTAATATATTCCCACAAAACAAACATATACTCATGTATATTTTTTATTAATATATAGTGCATACACCCACATATATTTTATAAATATATTAATAAAATTTAGGCAATCGCGGTGTTGAATTAGAGATATTAAAAAAACACTAATTAAAACTGAGCACTCGCTGTAGTTACTAAAATGGGTCTCGTGTCACTTCTTTTGTTTTTTGTATTAACAGATTTATATATTTATTTCTACAAAAAATTCATTTTTTGAATTTATATTTTACTTTTTGAGAGTCATTTTTTTTCTTCTTATTTTTATGAAATTCTTTTACATTTGTCTCAATACCTGACATCATGTGCACCCATAAACCTACTTTATTTGAAAAAAAAAATCACTTGTCAAACCTAAAATATAAATTATTAAGTAATTTTAAATTTTATCGATTCCATTTTATCCGAAGAAGTTAGACTCTCATAACGTTGCAAACCAATTTTTAAATCTCATATAAAAGAGGTGTTCATGTTTAATATCTGACAATATCTCGAATATAATTAACAATGTGTAGAACATTATTTCAAAAAAAAAAGTGCAATGAACATGTAAAAAAGTGTGCACAGGAACAAAAATATAGAAAAAAATTACGCAAGTATATTTAAAATTATTTGGTAGAGTCTGTAACAATAACAAATAAAAGAAGTAAATTCACGCTGCAAATGAAAAATGTGGTCTTATTAGTGACGGAAAAAATAACTCTCCTTTATTAACATTTCAATGTATACTTTTTTATAAGAAAAGCTTAACTTTTAATCAATGTATACTTTTTTATAAGAAAAGCTTAACTTTTAATATATGTTTTATTAATAAACAAATACACCACAATTCCAAAAATTCATTTTCATTAAGACTGACATTATAAACAACTTTTGTAAATGTAGACTATCACTGTATCCAAGCAATTCAATTTTTAAATAGTAAATCTAAGTTTAAAAGTATGTTTGTGTATGGGTACACAAATTTAACAATTTGTGCACCCTAAAAGTCGCTATTTTATAATAGTGTTATCATAAAATACAAAATCATATTATGCTATAACAACAACACTTGTTAGTTTCCTCTAAAAAAAAAAACTTGTTAGTAAAACCGAATTGAAAATTAGTAGAGAAAATGAGAGAAAATGAAAAATGAAGAAAGTTGGTAAGAAAAAGATAAGAGAGGAGAGTGAAATTGAGAGAGAAAAGTTTATTATTAAAAAATAAAGGTGAGAGAAAAGTTTATTATTAAATAAATAAAGATGAGAGAGAAAATATTATTATTATAAATAAAGAAAGATGAGATAGAAAAGTTTATTATTAAATAAAGAAAGGTGATAAAGTGAGTTTTAGTAAAGTGGGTTTTGATAGTGGATTTGACAAAAATAACCCTAAAGTTGTAAATGAAAAAGTTTGGAAGAAAATTAGGTATGAGTAGTTAAGTAATTTTGATAGTATCTTGTTTTTATATATTGTAAGTAGAAGTAGATAGATAGATAGATAGATAGAAGTAGATAGATAGATAGATAGAAGTAGAAGTAGATAGATAGATAGAAGATAGATGTAGTTTGGTTCCTTTTTCATGAGGTTTGGTTTTTAACCATGCAGGCTATGCTACAAACAGCTCACCATTCAGATATCTTCTTTAGTGAAAAAATTATCTATAATATTATTACAATAGAAAAATATTATAAACTTATAATCTTATATAAAATTCAAAATGTATAAGTTTCTTACCTAAAAATGTGTAGAAGCTTCCTCTAAGCACACATCTTTTGTGGATTTAAGCCCCATTCGTTACAGATTCAAAAATAATTGATTTTGTTATAAGTATTTTAGAGATCAGATTATATTTTAATTTAATTTATTTTTTTAAGGATATTCATGTCACTTTATTTTTGTTGTACTCCGTAATATATAATATATTTATGTCATTTTACAAAAACATATATATTTTTTTAATATAATTTTCTTTCAATATCTCTCATACCAAAATACTAAATAATCTTTCTTTTTTTACTTTCTATTTTTTCATATATATTCTCTTCATCATCCAAACAAAATGTAAAGGTGACTAAACTAACTTGTTTCGATTTAGTTTTTTTTTCAGAGATTAAACGTTGCAACTAAATTGGGTTTTGAAGGAAAAAAATAGCTCAAAAACATTAATACATATTTTTAATTCATTCATACTAGTATTCTAAAAGAAAAATTCATTTCTAAAAGAAAAAAAAAATACGAGAAATATGATTATTATTTTAAAAGAAAAAAAAACGAGAAATATGATTATTTAATATGTAGAAGTGGCTAAATAAAACTAAAACGAAACGAGCAAGAGGAACAGTGTCGCGCTATTACCACTTTCATTTTTGAAGTTTGAGTCATCTTTCTTCGAAGATCAACAATGGCGTATTTGAGCATGGGTGAAGCTCATAGAAGAATCACCGAATACCTCAACCGTTTCTCCGACGCCGTTTCATACCAAAACGGCATCTCTCTCAAATCTCTCTTCTCTCTCTCTTCCAACTCCCACTTCCTTCTCTCTCTCGCCGACGCTCTCATCCTCGTCAACGACTTCAATCGACTCATCAATCAAAACGATAACTACTCTCACTTCTCAGATATCATCTCTCCTCTTTTCCGATCACTTCAACACTATAAACAATCCAATTTCGTTGAAGCCTATAACGCTTTCGAAAAAACCACCAAGTATGATTCATTCTTTCGTTCATTTGATTTTACTTGAATTGAATTTTATTGAAATTGAAGTCATGGATTTTAATGTTGTGGAAATTTTCAGTGCGTTTGTTCAGGAATTTCGTAATTGGGAATCCGCGTGGGCTCTTGAAGCTGTATACGTCGTTGCTTACGAAATTAGGGTTCTTGCTGAAAAGGTATGTTGTGCCTGTTTGGTTCAGATTATTTTGTGTTATGAATTGATTCTAATTTGAAACTAGGATTTCTAGCTTTTCACTCCAAACGTGTATTGTATGTTTCGTTCCACTTCTAGAGGGTTTTAAATTGATTCTGACAAGTTTAGTTGCTTTGCTTTTGTCTCTAGAATGGATTCTACTTGAAGCTAGGATTTGTAGTTTTTTATTCTATAATTGATTTTTACGCACAAATTTGTAGCTCTTAAATGAATGTATCCAAACATAAATCACTTTACTTTCAACTTACTTCTAGTCAGAATCAATTCAATCAAAATATTATTATTTTTTTCACCGCAGAACCAAACATAGTGTGTGTTTGGTTTTGTGGCAATAAATATCCACTTTGAATGAATTGAATTTGGTAAAATTGATTCTGACTTAAAGTGAGTTGAATGTAAACTGAACTGGAGGCAAAAACAAACGACTAAATATATCAAAATCAAATTTGCCTCTTCAAAAGTGGAACCAAACATACACTTAATGTTCAACTCGATTTTGTGGATAAGTACCCTAATTAGAGAATCAATTTTGCCTCTTTCAAAAGTAATACCAAACACACACTTAAGGTTCAACTTACTTTTGCGGATATGTACCCAAATGTAAATCGTGTTATACATAGTGCATGTTTGGTTTTTCGACGACAAAAATTGATTTTTAATGAATTGATTTTGCTTAAAAGTAAGTTGAATGTTAAGTGGTTTACGTTTGAATACATTTATGTAGAACAATAAATTAAAGTGTAAAAATCACCTTTAGACTCAAAGCTACAAATCCCAACTTCAAGTAGAATAAATTCTAGAGGCAAAATCAATTCTACTAGAGAGAAACCAAACATCACAAAATCAATTTCACACCTCTAGAATCAATTAGACTGCTCTAAACGTGAAACTAATCATAGGCTCAACTTACTTTTAATTAAAATCAATTCATTCAAAATCAATATTTAGCACTGTTAGCGGCCAACACTCGGTTGGGATTTAGTCCCACATCGGATAGATAGGATTCTTGAGAGGAGTTTATAAAGAGGAGGCACTCCTCACCGTACAAGCCTGTCTTGTAAGGATGAGTTAGGCCTCGATATTCATTACAAGCACCGTAGAACTGAACATTTAACATTTGTATATATGTTTATATTTTGCTTCTCAGTTTGGTTGAATTTTATATTACCTTCTTTTATTTGAGTGTGAATTTCGTTTTCTTTTTTCATTTTCGGTTTTAGGCTGACAGACAATTGGCTGCAAATGGAAAATCTCCTGAGAAGTTGAAAGGTGCTGGTTCTTTACTCATGAAAGTTTTTGGCATCCTTGCGGTATGTAAACATTTTCATATACCTATTTTAATTTGAAATCCAAGTGGTTTCGCTCGAAGGAGTTTGAGAAGGAATTCTAAAATTCAAATCCTTGCTACTAACATAATATACTAACAACTAATATTTGCCTTTAAACAAAGTTGATTCCCAATTAGGTCTCTTTTTCAAAATTTACCAATTTAGTTTCGTACCACTGTTGATTGGTTTAGGGTCATTAACCATATTGCTTAGCATTGCAAAGTGAATAAGCCTGATGCCATTGGTTTCTAATGCACCTCTCCCCCCACAGACACGCACAGAGTCACATAGCACGGCGAAGTACGAAATAAATATATTCGAAATATTTGACTTGTTGAGATCCCAGATGAACCTGAGATATGGCAAAAGTAGTTCTAACAATTTATGAAACTTGAAAAATCCACCTGTTGAGCTTGTTTTTAAAGTTGAGCTGGACTTTAACCCAAATTTTCAGTCAATGATTTGGCCAATTTTAGCCTATTCATGCATGTACTACTTGTGGAGAAAAATTGACTTCTGCGTCTGCATAGTCTTGTGCATACTTTTGTTAAGGCAGATATTGTAATCACATCATACTATGAAAAACAATCTCCATAGCTTTGTGTTGTTTTGTGAAACATATACTTCCATGATTCATTAAGTGGATGTGTGAAATTTCACTTTCAGAGGTACTCTTCTAACTATTTTATAGCTTGATTGTATTCCAGGTAAAAGGTGCTAAGCGTGTTGGAGCATTGTATGTAACTTGTCAGTTATTCAAGATTTACTTTAAGGTATTGTTCCGTTTGCTTTCCTATCGGGGGTTTATAGCACTCTTGTTATGATCTCATTTGTTGACATATGCTGGCACTAATCTGAACTTGTAGCATCTCAGGTTGATCAAATATACATCTTAATTTTTGCTGAAGATAGAATTTTGACTTTTATTCCATCAACAAATGTTTTGCAGCTTGGTACAGTTAACCTTTGCCGCAGTATAATAAGAAGTATTGAAACTGCGACAACCATATTTGATTTTGAGGAATTTCCTAATAGAGACAAGGTTAGAATTTGAATATGCATACATGACATATGTACACATGCATGTATTTGTGTCTGCATGTGCATGTTTTATTTTCCATATTATTTATCTTTATGATATGTTTCAGGTCACTTACATGTACTATACTGGTCGTCTCGAAGTTTTCAATGAAAATTTTCCTTCTGTAAGTAATCTAAATTTATTTTAAAATAATTTATGACCTGATTGTGTTCTGAGTTCTGACACTTTCTGTATGCTTCCTGCTGGCTTCGTAGTTTTCTATGTATTTTTTCTTTTTCGAGAGGGGTTTTCTATGATGTTACCTTCTGGTTTAAATTATTTGCAGTTGATGCTACTTTCAAACGAAAACTGTATTCATATACAATTGCAATCTCAAATGAATTGAAATTTTGCTTTATTATTATGATTATTATTGATGCTGCTGTAGTCGTTATAAACCATTTATAGAGTTTACATTTGTGACTTGACAGGCTGACTATAAATTATCCTATGCCTTGAAGCATTGCAACCAACAGCATGAAGCCAATATAAGGTTTAATTCTGGTGTATCAACTGTGTGCATTGCATTTTCATGAAGTGAGCTTTCTTTTAGGTTGCATTAAATTTGCCTGCAAATTAAACGTGCATTTGTGGATGGGGCAAAACATAGCTTTAGAATGTGATTGCTTAGTGCATGCTCTTAGAAATTGTTTCTTAAGTCAAACTTCTGCAGATATTGCTTAGTGAATATTCTCTTTGGTGGCTAAGCAAAAATGGAAGTATTTATTAGTAGGAATGTTTTTGACTAGTGGGCACCAACCCCATAAACTGCAAAATCCAAATCTTCCTACCCTAGTAAAGAGGAGTGGGAACATGAATTGTTCATCTCATTGTTCATCTATGAAGGGTTCTACTAATTGTTTGTCTCATCAGTAAAAGACAGAAAAGAAAGCCATATTTAACTCTGTCCTTCTGTATGACGATCTGTAACCAGTTTTTGTTTGCCATAGGATGATTCTTAAGTATCTGATTCCAGTGAAGCTTTCAATAGGCATATTGCCCAATCACAGGCTCTTGGAGAAGTACAATCTACTTGAGGTATGTTGGGTGCTTATGGATGGTTTGTTATTTTCCACTCTCTCTATGGGGGGGTACTATAAAAGTTTATTGTCTTATTTTTTTTTTTAATTGTAAACCTTTTAGAGCTTGTAGGTGCCAACTCAGTTATGTTTCCGTCTGAGCAGTAACTTAGTTTACTTTTATGACTAGGCTTACTAGTGAGCTAATTCAGATAAGCCAGAAGAAATAAATGTATAAATAAAAAGGGACTTTTATTTTTCCAAGTGCCAATTTGTAGGCGGTTTTCCCATAAGTGTCTGATGGGATACACCCTTCGCCCCTTTTGTTTAAAATTTTACAATGACCACTCTTTGTGATATAATATTTTCTCTACAAAATGTGATCCTCTCATTACTGATAATGTCCATCATGTTTATGTTACCAATTAACGCTCAATTAACTAGTTTTCTTCACAAGAAAAAATGCTCAATTAACTAGTTACCTTTTAAAGTTTAACAAAACCTTTTTTATTGTGGTGCCTTGGCGCAACAGTAAAGTTGTTGTCATTAGGCTGCGTACAATACACCAAATGGTTGGACCCATTCCCGAACCCTGTGTATGCGGGAGCTTTTGTGCACCGGTCCTCCCTTTTTTTTAATTTGCTAAGAAGTTTGGCTATTCAAAGGGAATTTTTCAAAAATCAAGCACTTGGAGTTGGAGGGAATAGCCGTTTCTGTTTATACTGCTAATTGTTTTCTCAAATATACACATAACAACCTGATTACATTTGGTTGTTGATGTTTACAGTATTTACAAATTACAACCATGTGTGCCTCAGAAATGTCTCTATAAGTAATTATTTTTTCTTTTGGACAGTACGGTAATATTGTACAAGCTCTAAAAAGGGGCGATCCTCAACTTCTTCGGTCTGCACTCCAATATCACGAGGACTGGTAAATTTTCCCATCGTTGTTTCATTATGAGGATTGTTGTTCCAAAAGTTGCTCTAGAGAGCATAATTGAATTCATATTTTTTGTAGGTTCTTGAGATCAGGTGTATATCTTGTCCTAGAGAAGGTAGAACTTCAAGTATACCAGAGATTAGTAAAGAAGATGTAAGTATCTAGTATCACCTTGCCCTCCCTCCTTTTCGATGTGTATTAGCTGTTCACTAAAATCACTAATTTGTTATTGCTTGATTGTAACATGACAGTTACATCATTCAAAAGCAGAGAGACCCAAGCAGAGCTCACCAGGTGAAGTTGGAGGTTATTGTTAAAGCATTGAAATGGCTTGAAATTGACATGGATGTGGATGAGGTAATTTCTTTAGTTTCCTCCTCATTCTTTCCTACTTTCAATTTGTTTATATCTTTCAAAAAACAAATAAAGGAAGCTGTTTCTGTTTTTGCTGAATTAATATTTGATGCATTTGCAGGTAGAGTGTATAATGGCCATACTGATACACAAGAATCTTGTGAAAGGTTACTTTGCCCACAAAAGCAAAGTGGCTGTATTGAGCAAGCAAGACCCTTTCCCCAAGTTAAATGGAAAACCTGTCAATTCATGAGGACTGGAATATCACCCATGATTCTAAATTTCGAGGTGCAAGAAAGCCTGGCAATAGCAGGGTAATTTTGTGAAAGGGTTCTTCGGCCATAGGTTTGTTGTATTGGATGTTCAAGAACCCCCGAATGTGTTCTTGTTGTTAAAATATCTTAGTACTGTTTCAGTTTCAAAGCAAGCTACTGTCTAGTTAAGATGACACTTATTCTTGCAATTTAGATTGTGGTTTAGTTTCCACTTGTATGGTTGTATGTTTTATAAGGGCTAGCAGTGGAAGTGGAAATCACTGATCTAGTTGCATTAACCTGTATTTTTAGGTCCGATATTATTATTGTTGACATAGTTACTACTGAGAACCTAACATGTGGTTCACTAGTGAGAACCTGTAATTTGTTTAAGTTATTATTTTTGAGCCATCATAATGTTTAATCAGCTTAATATTATGAAATTTCTCATGATTGCAAAAGGGGCCTATTGTTGCTGA
The DNA here is from genome assembly GCF_051527215.1 of Medicago sativa. Classification (NCBI taxonomy): domain Eukaryota; kingdom Viridiplantae; phylum Streptophyta; class Magnoliopsida; order Fabales; family Fabaceae; genus Medicago; species Medicago sativa. The sequence goes on along the minus strand of NC_140755.1, from coordinate 87,826,436 downwards.
CTGGACGTTTGCTTTAAAAATTTTGACGGTTTATAAAAAATCGCCCCATAACTCAAAAAAATTAGGGTTCTTCATCAGGGCGGACCCACACTACAATGAGAGTGTGCAGAACCCTTCGGTGCTAAGAAATGAAGGAGAATGTAGTTTGACCAATTACAGTGCTTGTTTGTAGTTGTCAGAATTTTGATTGGCAATACAGAGAGAAATAAAAATATAAGAGTTGTGATATTTGAACATTTGGATGATAATTTATGGGACAATTATAAATTTACAAAGAAAATGAAATATTGGCATAAAAATCAAAAAAGAAAGTAAAAAGTTATAAGAAAATGAAGTATTGGCATAAAAATCAAAACAAAAGAGAGAAAATAAAAATATAATGTGAGTATAATTGATAATATTGTCTCAAATTGTTACAATTTAGTTGTACAAATATCATTTCTCAAAATATAAACATGAGTGTGACCAAACTAGCAAGAAATTCTCAAGTAGGAATTCCCTTTACAACAATGACTGCAACATAATAAATTAACCATTTCAAACTGACATTTAATTTCACCGTCTAATCAAACATATCGCTTGAATTTGTCAATGCCGTCAACAACATTCCTTCTTCTTAGTCTTCTCGGTGTTTTCAATTTTCTCTCGTGATGATATTTTCTCTTCTCCTCCCACGATAAATTGTTTTGAAACTTTTTTTCATTCTACCATTTTTCTTAATGTTATGCTCACAATTATTAAATTTTTTAAAAGTATGCGTTGTTTACCATTTAAAACAGAAACTTTAAAAACTTTTTAAAATTGAATTTATAATTTTTAACCACTTCAAAACGACATTTAATTTCACCGTCTAATCAAATACACCGGTTGAATTTGTTAAAGACGTCAACTAAGAATGCAAATGGTCTATACACAACTCTGAGGTTGGGTATTCAACAATTCAACGTATTTAAAAGAATGTGATTGGATTAATTATGAGGCTTAGCTAAATTCAACTCACGTATATTCCTAGAAAATAATCAAAATAAGTTTCACACCAAATCATTTTATGATATTGAGACACATTTAGACAATTAAAACAAATAACGACTAACAAAGAAGAAGAAGAAGAAGAAAAACATTCAACCATAGATTACTGGATCTTGAGCAACTACTACAATATTCCTAATATACTCAAATGATCATGAAAAACCTGCTTCCAAACAAATAGAAGCAGCGTTGTAAAACAAAACAGTTATTAAGTAGCAAGTTGCTTCAAATGTTTTCCACAAACCTAAAAGAAAAGAGAACAGGAAGACCACGGTAATTAACTAAGCAATCATAGCTCTAATAAGCTCCTTTCCTCCGACAATCCCATGATGTAACAATAATTAGGGTTGTAGATTTTCAAAACGTTAGAGGAACCAAACTTTCAACATAAACCTTGGCAGAGAACCATTGTATTCTTTCAAGAATTCTAGTTCGCACTGCTCTATTATCTCTTAAATTATATAGAACTGCTTGCCACTCTTTCTTCCTATCCCCTCTGTATGGATCCTGGAGCTTTTCAGCCAATATCAATGTATCACCATCATCGGAAAGGTGCAATGGTAACCATTTAGAAAGTTCCAAGTCAACAGAGCCACGGCGTATACTGTGAAGATTTTCATAGCTAGTTACTTTAATGAGTTGAGTCCAAGACTCTTCAACTCCAAATTCTTCCATCTTCCATATTATTAAATCAGTTCTCTTATAGTCATTAGAAAAGCAAAGACAGTCCATCAATATACATATTTTTTTTTTTTTTTGAATCAGCACAAGTTTATTAAAAAACCCAATCTCTGCACAAGACGAACAGAGATCGGTGAAGTACAAACAAAAGGCGCCGTATATAGACGGAACACCTGAGAATCAAACACCAAACAAATAAACCCTTGCGATCAACACCCAAAAGAACAACCCCTACCAAAATGAAACCCCACCTAAAATAGACTCCTATACAACTGACCACCGAAAAACAGCATCCATAACACCAATTGTCACTACTCACCTCCAAAAGAACACCCTTGTAACAGAAAACCAGTCCATCAACAAACTAAGCCACATCACCTTTTTAAAATCAAACAGCATCCACCACCGCACACCCTCCGGTCCACCGAAAGAACACCTAAAAAGCCCAAAACCAAAACTGAACCAAAGAACTGACTCCCGATCTCGAATCAAAAATGATCGGTCCACCAGACTTCAAGAACAATTCAGAAGGCCACCTCACCTCCGGTACACCAGAGAAACACCAAGCCAGTCAAGACAACATTGCAGAAGGACTCCAGCTCCCGATCTCGAAGCATAATAACCGGCCCACAGGCATCCAGCACACAAAAAGTAAGACATCCGGCCTGATCTGCGGTTGTGCAAAACGTCAATAATAAAAAAGGAAGCTGCTCAGCTCGAAGGACCCCATCTTCAAAGAACCAAAAACACAAATCTGAGTAAGCGACAACTGATAAGGACCCGAATAACAAAGGCAGACTCCACAAGGAATCACCCACAACCACTACCACAAAAACACCCAACTCCTAAACAGCCCCTAAAAAAGCTCTAGTCCGCAAAACAATTCAACACCAGCTCCGCGACCATCCATCAAAACCACACCAAAACAGTCCCGCACGAACACCCACACAAATCAAAACACCCCACAACCACACATCAAAGCCGCCACCACCACCACCACAAAAACTAATCACCACCACCACCAAACTAACCCGCCAAACCGCCTCAACAAGAAACAGACGGCCACTCAAACACAGATCAAAGCAAGATGAAAACCAACAACAAAACACGGGCAGCGACGTCGGTTTGAAGTGGAAATACAACGCTGATCCTATAAAAGTGAACGCCGGTGACAAGGAAAAAGGCACCACCACCAACGCACCACCACCACACACCACCACCACCACCTCACCACCACGCCACGGCAAAAACAGCCACGAATCACCGCGGTTATTAAAACCCCACCATCACCGCCTCTCAAAACAACTCCAAACCCAACGGACACACCAAATCAGAAACCTCCGATCTGAACCCAACACGTCGGAAAACCGAAAACGGAGGCCATCCAAGAGAGTAGTGGTTGAACAACACCACTGAAGCCGAATTCGTGAGAGACGCAACAAGATTCGGTAGATTCAAGAAGGAATGGTTGCGATGCTAGATGCCAAAACGAAACAACCGGACACGAAGCCGGCGGCGCTCCCCATCAACTGTAGAGCCTTGCGGCAGCGCCGCCTCCCTGTAACACCCCTGACCCTCCGGTGAGACGGAGACACCACTGCCAATCAAACACAGACCACATCAAACGCCAGCAACGCGGGACCGGATCTGACAGGAACAGGACCGAGCAACCGCCGGAAAGGTAGGGGTGACACCGGTGGTGCGGAGGTTAAGCCTCTTCGCACCACCACTCACAATCTCTACATCAGATAAAGAAGAGGTTTGGAATTTGGGAAGTATGCGCGGTTAAAGCTTAGAGAGATGACAGAGCAAAAAATCTAGAGAGAGAGTCGGGCTAACCAAAGTAAGGATTGCTTTGCAAATTATAACTTCCATCAATATACATATTGATGGCTCAACAGGTGACATTTCATCAAAACCACACGGAGGCATCATCTGTGTGTATGTCTCTGTTCCCAGATCAAATGAAACAATCACAAAGTCCTTAACATCAGTGTTCTTCCAATCATAAAGATGAGGACGGAATTGACTCCGAAGTGCCAACCAATTAAAAGTACCATTCAGATAAACACCATCATTCACGCCAGGATGTGTATGACAAAAAGGAAGAAGAACCGCAGGAAAATTTTGAATAGGTTTCCAAACATCATCACACAAATTTAAAACTCGCGCACTAGTTATATTTTTAACGTCATCCAAAGTTAACATCACAACCTTATAAGTCTCTGATGAATTATCATAACCAAATGCAAACTTAAACTGGAATTTTATACTTATAAGACCTCCCCGAAAATAGCCTAACTTCGGGGACATTTTATGCATGGCAGGGTTCCACAAACGGAACCACATCTTTCCACCACATGAATGAAAACCAAGCAAACAAAGCAACCCATAGCAAGAACCAACAACATATCCACAGTCGTTATCCTTTAAACTATAACGAGGATCACTGGGAAGGGAGGTCGACGGGTTCTCTATTATTAAACGACTAACGGGGAACGGTACAGCACCAAAATCCCTAGAAAGAATGGATCTTTCAAAATACAGTGTCAAGTGAGGGTTTCTTGCGGATCGCTTAAGGTGGAGTTTCACAAAGATAGGATCGGAAATTATAGATTTCCAATATTTGCATACACAGCTCATTTGCATAAGGAATTTAACATCAGAAAATGAAAGAACTTCAGTGATAAGTTCATCGGGGAGGAATACCGTGTCATCACCTTTGATGGGTAATCTCGTACTGCGATCAGTTTTGTGAGATAATATTCTCTTCTTCACCTTTCTGTGTGGCCACTTGCCTCTCATTTTTGAGTTTCTGATTTGTTAGGGTTTTGGTTTTTTCGGGTCTGCTTCCTCTTACTCTTCTACAGCCACTGATATTTTCTTTCTCTCTTGTTATATTAGCGTTTTGGTTTTATTTTTTATTATTTACTATGAAATCAGTAGAAATTAAACCCTAATAGATTTTAAGATTATTTAAATTAGACTTTTGACCCGTGCATCGCACGGGTTTTCCCGACTATAATAGAGACCAATAAATAATCTTTAAACCATAAGATCATTAATATGGTAGAAAATATTTTCTTAAAAAAAAAGGCAAGCGGATAGGAATGAAATTGGTGTGCAATGCATTTTTTTAGATGTAATTTGTTAGGTTAAATAATTGCAAACTTAATAAAGTAAATGAGCGGGAAAAAATTAGGTTAAGTTGCAGCAGACGTAACAAAATTAATAAATAAGGATATTTCCATGACAACTTCAATTATCTTTTTTTGAGGGGTACTTCAATTATCTTTTATTTTTATCGTAATAAATCCATAAATCATATAGTGTCAAAAATATATAAATCATATATTACATCTTTTTACAAGTGAAAGCTTTTCTATTTTAAACTAGCGTCATGACCGACACGTTACTAACATGCCCGTCTTTTTGCTTTTATTCCAAATGATGATAAAAAGGTAAAAATCGATTAAGTGAAGGATAAAATTGAAAGAAAAATATTACACCAAAACATATTTTTTTTAAACGAAATAATATTTTTTTTATGGTGTCCAATAATATTGTTTTGGGTTATTTCTCTTGTTGTTGTGGATTGTTCCTATTTTAATTGAATTTAACTAATTTTTTTAATTGTTAATTTAAATCCAAAATTGTGTATCCCCTTTATAGAACTACCATCAAGATGAACACCATTGTGTCCGTCTTTCCGGTTTTATTGACAAGGAATAATAAAATGATTTCAAAATAATTAAGTGAGGGCTACAATTGAATGAAAAAATATTTCACCAAAATACAACAATTTTAATATAGCCCTCCCACTACGTAACATTAATTAGGGTTGTAGATTTTCAAAATTTTAAAGGAACCAAGCTTTTAACATAAACATTGGCATAGTACTCTCTCCGTTTTAAGATAAGTTTCGTTTAAATCCAAAAGTAACATCACAACCTTATAAGTCTCCAATGAATTATCATAACTGAACCCAAACTTAAAATTTAAATATAAACCCAAAAAAGGGTCCCAAAAATAGACCAACTTCGGGGACATTTTATGCATGGCAGGGTTCCACAAACAGAACCACGTCTTTTCACTAAGGGTAGAATTACAAGGCAAATTACAAAGCAATCCATTGCATGAACCAACAACATATTCACAATCGTTATTCTTTAATCGATAATAAGGATCATCGGGAAGGGAGATATGCGGTTCTCTATTAAGACCAACGAGGAATGGTACAACAATGTAATCCCCATAGTACTTAATTGATTCAAATATAGTGTCAAGTGAGGGTTTATAGAGGATCACTTAAGGTGAAGTTTCATAAATTTAGGATCAGAAATTAGAGATTTCCAAGACTTGCATACATCAACAAAGGAAAGAACTTCAGTGGTAATTTCATTTGGGAGAAATAATATTTTTTTAATGTTATGATTAGCTTAAATGAAATGTGGTGATGACACCTATACAAGTTGGAGGTGTTTATAATAGGGGGATTGTTATGGCATAAGCACTGACGGATTCAGAAATTTTGACTTGCGGGGCGAGATTATATATAATTAATATTTATACAAAATTTTAGCAATGTGTAAGTGATAAAATAATAACATCATTATTATTGAAAAACATACTTGCGATTATAAATAAACACTATGCTATTAATAAGGAGTGGTTAATGTTTACTGTAAGATGTTAAACAAAAGTGACAAAGAGTGCATCCCAATCCCATTCCCATCAGACACTTAATTGGAATACCCTTCCTGCAAACTGGCACTTGGGAAAAGTAAACTATGTTACTGCTTAGAAGGTAAAATAACAGAGTTGGTACCTACAAAGCTCTAAAAGGTTTACAATCAAATAAGTAAGACAATAAACTTTTAGATACTCAAGTAGATTGTAGTTCTCAAAAGTCTATATGATTGTGTAATATGTATGCCTATTGAATGCTTCACTGGAATCAGATATTTAAGTACCAATCTATGTCAAATTAATAAAAACTAGTTATAGGTCATCATATATAAGGACAGAGTTAAATATGGCTTTCTTTTCTTGTTGTCTTTTATATGATGAGATAAACAAAGCCTTTCATAGGTGAAAAATCATGTCCCCACTAGGAAAAAAATATTCCTGCTCATAAGTACTTCCTTTTTGGCTTAGCACCAATAAGAATATTCAATTCATAAATTATTTGATACTCAAAAATAAAAATGAAACAACTCAAATTATTTGCAGACGTTTGATTTAAGAAACAATTTATAAGAGCATGCACTAAGCAATCACATTCTAAAGCCAAGTCTTGTTCCTGTTCCATTCACATGCATGTTTAATTTGAAGGCAAATCAAGTACAACCTAAAAGAAAGGTCACTTCAAGAAAATGCTATGCTTTCCATGTTTTCTCCTGTTGATTAATTGGTCAATGAAAATTCAGGGAAAAATGGAGGGAAGAAAGCCATGAGATAACAACATCAACTAGAAGAATGCAAAAGTTCACTAGACAGCTCTGAGGTTGGGTATTTAACATTTCAAACTAACCTAAAAGAATTTGATTGGCCATAAATTATTAAGCAGTGAGTTGCTTCAAATGTTTTCAAAGAAACCTAAACAAAAGACATCTATTCTAGAGGGGCATAAATGAATGGTATAAATAAGTACTGTAATTGAAGCAGTTGTAACTCCAATACGCTACTTTCTTCTAACCACCCTCACAATGAACCAGTAATTAGGGTTGATGTGCCTGAAGTTGGGGTTGGAGATTTTCAAAATGTCGGAGAAACCAAGCTTTGAACATAAGCCTTCACAGAGAACCATTTTATTTTATCGGTAATTCTAGTTTGCACCGCTCTATTATCTCTCAAGTTATATAGAATTGCTTGCCGCTCTTCCTTTTCAACCGACATCGGTAGATCTGGATCATGGAGCATTTTAGCCAATATTAGTGTATCACCATGATCAGAAAGGTGCAATGTATTTAGAAAGTTCTAAGTCAACAAAGCCACGATGTATACTCCGAAGATTTTGATAGCTAATTTTAATAAGTTGAATCCAAGACTCTTCAACTCCAAATTCTTCCATCTTCCATAGAACAAAATCAGTTTTCTTGTAATCATTATAAAAGCAAAGACAATCCAACAATATACATACCGATGGCTCAATAGGTGACATTTCATCAAAACCACAAGGAGGCATCAACTTTGTGTATGTCTCTGTTTCCAGATCAAGTGAAACAATCACAAATTTCTTAACATTCATTTTCTTCCAAGCATAAAAATTAATGTAACCAAATTCACTTGGATGGGCCAACCAATTAAGACTTCCATTCAAATAAACACCACCATCATTCACATTAGGTTCAGTATCACAAAAATGAAGAAAAACTGCAGGAAAATTTTGAATAGGTTTCCAGACATTATCACGCAAATTTAAAACTCACACGAGTTCTGTTTTCAGCTTCATCCAAAAGTAACATCACAACCTTATAAGTCTGCGATGAGTTATCATAACCAAACGCAAACTTAAAACTGAAATATAAACCCAGAACACCGTCCCAGAAATAGCCCAGCTTTTGGGACATTTTACGGATAGCAGGATTCCACAAACGGAACCACATCTTTCCATGAAGGGGAGAATAACCAAGCAAACAGAGCAATCCATTGCAAGAACCAACAACATATTTACAGTCGTTATCCATTAATCCATAATGAGGATCATTGGGAAGGGAGATCACCGTGTTCTCTCTTAAACGACTAACGGGGAATGGTACAACACTGAAACCTCGATAAATAATCGATTTATTAAAATACAGTGTCAGGTGAGGGTTTCTTGCAGATCGCTTAAGGTGGAGTTTCACAAATTTAGGATCAGAAATGATAGATTTCCAAGACTTGCATACACACCTCATTTGCATAAGGAACTTCACATCGGAAAATGAAAGAACTTCAGTGACAAGTTCATCGGGGAGGAACACCGTCTCATCACCTTTGATCGGGAATCTCATACTGCAATCAGTCTTGTGAGATAATATTTTCTTTCTGCGTGGACACTTGCCTCTCATGTTTTGAGTTTCTGATTTGACAGGGTTTTGGTTTTTGAAGTCTTCCTCTTACTCTTCTGCAGCCAAAGGCTTTTCTTTCTCTCTTGTTAATATTAGGGTTTTGGTTTTGTCTTTATTCTTTGAAATCAATAGCAATTGAACCCTAATTGATTTTAAGATTATTTAGTGCATGACACGCGTGCAACTTCAAAAAACAAATTCCATGACAACTTCAATTATATTTTTATTTTTATCATAATACATAAATAAATCATTCCTTAAAAGAAACTTAATAAATAATCATATATTCTGTATTCTTTCAAAAAAAAAATCATATATTCTGTATAAAAATATCATATATTATACCTTTTTACATATGAAAACTTATTTTTTAATAAGTCAAAATGAAATATTAACTATAATAAGCATTCCTTCTAACACGAGATGTACTAGAGAGAAACATCGAAGTATTACCAATAGTAATCAAGCAAACCATAAAGAGAAAAAAGAAAAAGAAAAGAGAGTTGTTAGCCAATGCACAAAAGAAGCGGCTAAGCCACCAACCGTGATAACCAAAAGCTAAATTAATGTATTTTGCCTTTAGCTACCAATAGGATGAAATGTTGACTTTATCCAATAAATGATGAATAGAGTCTTCCTTTTGGCTAAATGGTATTTATTCTGCTATATCCATATTATTCTACTACCTTCCCTTAAAGCATATATCAGCTCATAAGATTTTTCTTTTTTTCCATCTAAGATTTCTCATGAGATTTGACAGTGTGAATTTGGATATTATTATACCTGGGTTCATTTTTATGTTGTTTACCAAGATGATTGTTTTTTGCTATTGGTGTTTGCAATTTAGGTAAAAGATGATTGTTTTAAAATTAGAACAGTGCCTTTAAAATATTTAAAACAACAATGCTTGGATCCAGAGGTTTCGGATTCAAGCCCCCACTAGTAACCTTGGAATGAGGTAAATGTAAATTATATTGGAAATGCTATTTGAATCTAAAGGTCTTCTATATTTTAGACTGAAGCACTATCTCCTCACCATAAATTTAATTTCCAAAAAAATAATTATTAACTTAGTCTTTTACCATATGAATTGTACATACGAGATCAAAGATTTTCCTAGTCTCTTACAAAAAAAAATGCAGGACCTGATTTAGTTTTTCATAAACAAAAAACGTATTGAACATTGTTGGAATAATATAAGGTTCCAAAACAAGGTTTCAAACGCTGCAAGATTGATAAATAGCATCATTGTTGTGGTGACACTTAGTAGCATACATTTCAAGGACATATGTCCTCTCATATGGCAGATTTTGTTGTGTTGCTGGAAAAACCAGAAATTCATATAAGATCATCGAAGTTCTTTGACAGCCTCCCGCTACTAGTTGGGTTAAAGTGAATACAGATGACTCTTCCGTCGGCTCACCAGGCATTGCAGCCATTGGAGGAATTTAGGGATCATAGAAGATGAATTCTTGGGAGCTTTCTCTGAATATTGGACATCAAAATGCTCTTTCTGCTGAGTTTCATATGGTTATGTTTACTATAGAAAAACACATGATATAGGTTGGGGAAAATTATGGATTGAATGTGATACCAAGGTGGTTGTTTGAGCATCCAATAATGTTAATATGCCGGTTCCTTAGAGGATTCGGAATAGCTTGCGGAACTGTACCTCTTCTAAGAAGTAAATTTGGTCTCGTCATAAAGGATAACGTTTTAGGGAACATTTGTACTCATATCATATCTACCGAGAAGTAAATTTGGCATGGATTCTTTAGCCATACATGGAATCAATCTAGGTTTCGGACAATGGTGGATAACTTTGTTGGACTTTGTCCGCCGCTTTTTGGTTCGAGACTTGGTTGGTTTGTCCAATTTTCGGTTTTCTTTGATTTTTCAGTGGATTTTAGTTTGGTCCCCACACTTGATGGTTTGAGACTTAGTCGGTTTTATTTTAATTCAACTGTTTAAGAAAACACACCTCTTGAATTGGCAAAGGCGTCAATTACATTCCTTCTTCTTAGTCTTGTTATTGTTTTCGATTTTCTCTTCACCTCCCAATATGAAGTATTCAGTCATTTCTCTTACTTACACTCACTCTCTCCTTCACACAACACATGTATTATCAATTACAACAAGAAGAAGAATCAATACAAAAGTTTCATAGCATTCAAAACTTATTTATTTTCATCTTTATGCATATTGTATAGTGAAGGCTGCATCAAACAACAACAATATTAACATCAACAACAAGATAGACTACAACAACAACATGAGTTTAGTTTTTTGTTCAAGATTAATTGATGATCACATTCCAAAGGTAAGTCTTGCCCTATGTACACATCTGATACACCAGAACCAAACCTTATATTGGCTTCGTGTTGTGGGTTGCAATGCTTTTGATATTTTCTAAAAGTATGTTTTCCATGTTTTCTTTTGTCGATTAACCCGTTAAGGAAAATTCAGAGAAAATTATAGAGGAAAAAGCCATAACACGAGATAATAACATCAACTAGAAAATGCAAAATTTCTCCACACAGCTGAGGTTGGGTATTCAACATTTCAACCTAAACCAAAAGAGTTTGATTGGATCAATTATGAGATTTTGCAAAATTCAACTCGAGTATATATATTCCAAGACGAGAGTCAAAATATGTTTCAAATGTAAGACAAAACAATTTTATATAGCAGTGAGTTGCATCAAATGTTTTCAAAGAAGGCTCCATCTAGCATGATCTAGTATATGTCATTTTGACCATGGGGGTCTAGTTAGCTACAACCATATGATCAAATAGGTTTTATCGTATTATCATGGTTCATCGATACTAGATTCCACATCCTGTCTCTCTCATCCTTCTTCATGCTCATATCAACAAACACGCTGCAGACTTCTATAAAAAAAATAATTTCAATCAATGTAACAGGTGACAAATTCATAGTTTTTCATAGTCTTAATTATTTCAGAAACATTCGTTATTGCTCTACACATCTTATTAATAGAAACTAGCAAGAAGTCATACAAGAGCATATAATAAACTTCTAACCACAGATAAACATTCAAAAACTAGTAAAATGCAGCAATTTCTTTTTCAATGGATATAAAATGCATGTTGGTCCCCTCAAAAATAAAATAAAATGCAGGTTGGTTATTTTTATTCTTCAAAAAAAAAAAACTCAATTATTTTTTCTTAAGAAAAAAAACTCAGTTTCACTTAATCCATTATTGAGATCTAGTACCATAGTCAAAAACCTTTTACTTGACCATCCTAAGCTTCCTCTTCAAAGACAACAAGAGGACCATAAATGTCTGATACAAAATAAATATAGTAACTGAAGCAATTGTAGTTCCAATAAGCTCCTTTCTTCCTCTCCCTCAATCACCCCCCAATGCACCAGTAATTAGGGTTGATGTGCCTGAAATTGGGGTTATAGATTTTCAAAATGTCGGAGAAACCAAGCTTTCAACATAAGCCCTGACGGAGAGCCATTGTATTTTATAATCTTTCAACATATGCACTGCTCTGTTATCTCTCAAGTTATATAGAGTTGCTCGCAGAGATTGATTGTCAACCAACATCAGTGTATCACCATTATCCGAAAGGTGCAATGGCAACCATTTAGAAAGTTTCATTTCACCGAAGCCACGGTACATACTTTGAAGATTTTGGTAGCTAACTTTAATGAGTTGAGTCCAATACTTTTCAACTCCAAATTCTTCCATTTTCCATATAACTAAATCAGTTCTCTTATAATCATTCGAAAAGCAAAGACAATCCATCAATATAGATATTGATGGCTCAGCAGGTGACATTTCATCAAAACCACACGGAGGCATCAGCTGTGTGTATGTCTCTGTTCCCAGATCAAGTGAAACAATCACAAAATCCTTAACATTAATGTTCTTCCAATCATAAGAACCAGGACGAAATTCACTCCGAAGTGCCAACCAATTAAAAGTACCATTCAGATAAACACCATCATTCACACCAGGATCAGTATCACCAAAAGGAAGAAGAACTGCAGGAAAATTTTGAATAGGTTTCCAAACATTATAACGCACGCATAAAATTTGCACATCAGTTCTATTTTTAACATCATCCAAAATTAACATCACAACCTTGTAAGTCTCGGATGAATTATCATAACCAAACGCAAACTTAAAATTAGAACATGAACCTGAATAAAACGAATAACGGTCCCGAAACTTGCCAAAAGTTTGGGACATTTTACGCATGGTAGGGTTCCACAAACGGAACCACATATTTCTATTATATGATGGATAACTTAGCAAACAAAGCAATCCATTGCAAGAACCAACAACATATTTACAGTCATAATCCTTTAATCGATAATATGGATCATATTTAGGGAGGGAGATCGCTGCCGGGTTCTCTATTAAACGACTAACAGGGAATGTTACAGCACAGTAGTCATCCCTAAATTTTTCGAAATTGTATCGTTTCAAATATAGTGTCAAGTGAGGGTTTCTTGCTGATCGCTTAAGGTGGAGTTTCACAAAGTTAGGATCGGAAATTAGAGATTTCCAAGACTTGCAAACACAGCTCATTTGCATAAGGAATTTCACATCAGAAAATGAAAGAACTTCAATGACAAGTTCATCGGGGAGGAACAGCGATGATTCTGCGTCGGGACGGAACACCATGTCATCGCCTTTGATCGGGAAACTCGCACGACAATCAGTTTTTTCAGATAATCTTCTCTCTTTCACCGTTCTGCGTGGACACTCGTCTCCCATTTTTTGAGTTTCTGATTTGTTAGGGTTTTGATTTTTGAGGTCTGCTTCCTCTTACTCGTCTGCAGCCTCAAATTGCTTTTCTTTCTCTCTTGTTATATTAGGGTTTTGTTTTTTTTTTTCCTCAATGAAATCGGTAACAATTGAAGTATTGAACCCTGGTTGAATTTAAAAATATTTAAATATTCCTTTACTTAGTGCATGACGCGTGCAACTTCAATTTTTACCATAGTAAAAAAAAACTTCTATTTTTATCTTAATAAATCATTCATTTGATTTTTAACGTAAAAAAAAATCATTCATTTGATTTTTAAATAAATCATATATAATATCTTTTTTACACCATCCCTCAAAAAAAAAAACTTTTTTACACCTGGAAACATTTTTATTTTAAACTAGCGTTAAGACAGATATGATGCCAACGTGTTCGTCTTTCTGTTTTTATTGGAAACGATGATAAAAAGGTAAAAATTAATTAAGTGAAGAGTAAAACTGAAAGAAAAAGTATTACACCAAACCACACTTTTTTTTATACATATAAGGTCAAAATATTTTTTTTATAGTGTCCAATATTGTTGTTGATTTTTTTTTTGAAAGACAATATTGTTGTTGATTATTGCTTCTATTGTTGTGGATTGTTTCTTTTTCAATGGAATTTAACTAATATTTTAATTGATAATTTAAATAATATTATAAAAATAACAAAATAGTTTAGATGATGGGTAAACATGGAAGAAAAATTTCGGCCTATTAGAGAAGTCTAATTGCTAAGTTTTTATTTTTTTCATTCATCCATTTTACAATTTCATTTTGTAATTGCTAAGTTTTTCATTTTTTTAAAGAAACGCAAAAATTAATATCAAAGAGTAAAAGGGACTACTCTAACTTATGTAAATCATGTCTTTCATAGGACATTGAAATTTGAAAGACGGTGTAAAGGATTACATAACCAATAGGAAAAACAATTGCTATTTCTACTAACTTCCCTCCTAGCATACCAGCCCCAAAAAGTTAGTTTGACGTGTTCGACAATTTTTGGCACCTACATGTCTTCTCCATTGAAGTTAATTCCATTTCTATGTAGCCAAATTGACCAAACCATAAAGAGATATAAAATATGTCAAAATTTCCTTTCTACTCCTTTTTTCACGGAAAAAACCTCTGTATTGAATAAAATACGGTACTCTTTAACTATGAAGACATCCCTCCTAACCGTGGAGAACGTCGACTCGCATTGATTTACTAAATTTTAAGAGATTAATGGTGGTGGGTCGATGGTTAAAAACAATTTGCACACAATCAATTAAAACATTTAAATTTACTACATCAATTAATTTTTTTAATTTACATGGTAATTTGAAATGTTTTAATCGGTTGTATGTACAAAGTTGTTTTAGATCGTAAACTCACCAACATTCAACTCATATTTTAAAGGTAAATGCTTAAGAGTTGAAATGTTTTTTTTATTGACAAGCAATGAGTGGGAAATTCACGGTTCTAATTTTTTCTCTTTCCGTTCACTCCTTCTAAGATTTTTCTTAACGTTCACTCCTTCTAAGATTTTTCTTAAGATTTGAAAGTATGAATTTGGATATTGATTATACCAAGGCTCTTTTTTATGTTATTTTTACCGAGAGGAACGTTTTTGTGTTATTGACGTTAATCTAAAAAAAGATTATTCTTTTTGGGGTTTTGTTAGAAATCCTGCACCGTAGAAGCTCCCTTATTATATAGCTATTACTATAGGTTGTTCGGTGGGATTTAGTATGGGAAAGGGAAGTTGTTTCCCACCATGGGAAAGTTGATGTTTATGGTTAGATTAAAGAGGATCACTGGTCTTATTATAGTCTTGCACACACTATATCTTTCCACACTTTATCATCAACCTGGATTACTACCATCTCTCTCATTTCACCACCACCACCACCACCACTACACTCAAGTCAACAACCCACCTCAACAAAGTTTGACGTGAACAAACTAAATCAAATTGAATACTGGTTTTCAATTTGAATTTTGCAGTTTGACATGAAATCGGTCTCTTAATCCCTTTCACGGGTACCCTTTTTTTTCCACAGATCTAGTATATTGCTTGCATCTTCCAGTGTTGCTTTATCTCATTTTTTAGGTTCACCCTCATTGAATACTGAGTGAGGTGTTTTGAATTTGTTGTGGTAGGAGAGGATTTGAATGCGTTCGTGAAAGATATAACAAAAAAGACAACACATAACAAACAATTAATTGTCCAAATTGAACATAACTTCAGGTCTCCTATTTCAAAACTGACGAATGATAGGGCCCGGAGCATAGGAAGGGTGAATGTCAATGAACAATTTTTCTTTTTCTCCAAAATTTTATAAACAATTTTTCTTTTAGGGTTTATTGGAAATTTGGGGGTTTTTATTATTGAGTTTAGAAGAAGATGGGGACGAATATAAAACTGAGATTGATGCTTTTTAGAGATGTGTTTGAGTAGACATTTGTTGGGTTCAAGGAAGATGATGATGAACTTGATGAAGATGTTCATAAGTTTTCTGGAATTTTTTTATGATAAAGTGTGGAAAGATATAGTGTGTGCAAGACTATAATAAGTCCAGTGATCCTCTTTAATCTAACCATAAACATCAACTTTCCCATGGTGGGAAACAACTTCCCTTTCCCATACTAAATCCCACCTAGGTTGTTCACTAAATCAATTATTATAAGTGAGTGTTGGTTGACAGAATGAGACTGTGACTGTATGGGTGAAATAGTTTAGGGTTTTAGTTTCTATTTATATAAAATGGGTAATAATTGATTTTCTACGGGTTTTGGGTGGATGTCTATATCTTTGTTACCCGTCTCATACTCGTGTTTTGAAAACGGATAAAACTCAAACTCATACCCAAACACGGTCAAAGTGAGAAAAACCAGTTAGACTGAGTTTGATTCGGACACGTATCCGTAGGTATGAGTTTTGTTGTCATGCCTAATGTACAAGCGCACATTTGCCTTTTAGACCTTATTTGATTTTCTAGACTTTAAAAGCATAAATTGATTTTAGCACCTAAAATAATAATTTAATTTAACTCTTCAAGAAAAAATGGTTTGTAGATCCGTTAAAAACACCGTAGATAATTTAAATGATCAAAATGGCACCAAAAAACTACGAGATGTCAAGTATTTATAAATCAAGGACCAAAATGAAAGAAAAATAACTAAAGCGCTAAAATAAAATCTAACAATAATCTACATAACCTAAAGTGTACAATTAATAAAAGTCAAAAGAAACCTATTTGGGGCTAGCTCGGTGGTTGGTTTGAGATCTTGGAGTTTGCTCCTCTAAAGGTCTTAGATTCGATTCCCTATGCTACCAATTTTGGTGGACAAATTCATGCAAATCTTTACTTTGTTTTTTAATGGGGTCTCTGCAAGTGAGCGGTGGAATTGGTCCCCTCGGATTAGTCGGTTGTTGGACCGGATACCGAGTTTTAAAAAAATTAATAATAAGTCAAAAGAAAAATATCAATGGTGATTTGGCCTAACAAAATAAACTAGACTCTCACAAATTAATGTTTGAATCCCTACAAAAAGAAGTGCTCGCATTTAGTGTCTGAGACATTCCGGATAAAATTTTCTCCACTTAAAGTAAACTTTTTTGGTTTAAAAAATAAATAAAATTTTACCAAAAAAAATTTCCATAAAAAATGAGATGATTTGGTCTAAAAAAATATATTAGACTCGCAACATGATAAACTAATTTTATTTTATTTTTGATAAAAACCAACTAATGTTTTTTTAAAGGAACAAACTAATGTTTTAATCCCTGTCCTCGTGAGCTTAGCTCAGTTGGTATGGACAATGTATAATATATGCAAGGTCTGAGGTTCGAACCCTGACTACCACCAAAAAAAACCCTACAAAAACAAGGACTTACATTTCATGTTGGAGACAATGTTGAATGAAATTTCCTCTATAAAAGAACAAATGGAAATACGTTCCCTAAAAAAAAAAAGCAAATGGAAATACGTTCGCGTGACGATAAATAGTGTTGTGTATTTTAGCATTTTTCTTTAAAAATTTAGTTAATGTTTGAAAAAAAAAAAGTAAATTAATTAGAAAATTGCTCACTTAGATTTGTTCGCAAACATCTTGAATTTTTGAAATTATCTCCGATGATAGTTAATTATCGTTCACCGATGAATCATAGTTACGAGTTGTTTAGTCCTAGACATATTCAGAAACACAAAAATACAAACTCATACACTCTCAAACTAAAACACAAATCATACACTTACACTTCCCTCGCTGCTCCAACAAATCAAAATTGTTCAAAGTCAAAAATATAAACACTCAAACAACAAATGTTCAAAGTCTCTTAAAATAATATAATGTGATATTCATGGTGGATTTTAGGGTGAGGGTTCAAGCAAGTCCCTCACCGGTGTACCACTAAATTAAACCATTAGATTTAATACACGGTCTAGATGTGTCAAAAATAAAGAAGAGAGTATTTATAGATTTCCACACACAAATCTTCCCCTGAATCTCCCATCTGTGTAACTGCGTCCTCTTATACACTGCTTCAATGGTGAAATTTCACAAGATCTCTAATCTCACTTCCAACCAAGTGTCTTGTTTTTTTGTGATTAATCCAAATCCATTGAATTGAAATTATGTACACGTATAACTACAGCATGGTGATAATCAAGGTGGCCATATAATATGTAACTAAGTTAGTATTTCAAAGACAAATACAAGTGTGTCCGAGAGTTTCTCACCAAACAAACAACAATTTTTTTGAGATTGAAAGAGGAAAAGTGTTTAGATTTCATATTAGTATTTAATTTTAATCTTCTTTCCCCTCCTTTATTACATCCCATTTCTCTCTAAAACGTATCCGAAGAAAGAAAAAATGTTTCTAGAATCGAGATCCAATTTTTAATTTTTGAAGAAAAAATTGTCCACACATAACCTAGATAAAAAATTGTAGAGAATTTAGATGGAGACGGAGATTGTTCGCCGGAAGATGCCGAAGTTGCGAGTAGAAAGAAAGTGAATCAAAGAGGAGTGGTTTGATCTGGTGCGGTAATGACTACCAAATGTTATGTAGGGCAATTTAATCTGATGGTGAAATTTAATGGTACACCGGTGAGGGATTTAATTGAACCCTCACCCTAGAATCCACCGATATTCATATGTTAGTTTTTTGTTTTTTTTTTAATTTCTCATTATATTGAAGATTGCTTGAGTAGTTGTTGATAAATTAGATTGTTGTATTTATTGTGAATGTAGATGAAACTAATCATTACTACAATATGGTAGTTTAATAGTTGAAATAACATAATGGACATTATATCTATATTTTGTGCTTTACATGTTTGATGAAATGTTTCAAATAATTATTAATTAATTTTTTTTTTGGTTGTTGTGTATATATGATTGACGACATTGGTCGACCACCATAACCATAATACTCGTCACCAAACACCATGATCCACCAGCAATACCACCCTGTCACATCATCTTACATGGTTTTGGAATGTTGTGGATGCTTCCGGTCTATGCCTGCTTACAATGACACTTTTTCAGTCATATTATTTCAAGCATATGTACGACTTTGACTGAGCATTAACACAAGGAGACTACTAGCTTCCACTTGTCAGTTGGTGAAATGACCATCACACTATATGATGTGACATGTCTTTTTCACTTATCTATTCATGGTAAGTTGCTAAACCACCGTGCAAAAGTATCCCAATAAGAAGGAGTTGTTCTTCTATCTGAATTGCTTGGTTTAGACCCTGATGACGTTGCTAGTGAGTGCACAGAAGTGAGGGGTGCACATGTGTAATGCCTCGGATTTTGATCCAAGACATTACGTCTAAATCATTTTCTTTTTCTGAAAAACACTACTATTTATTTATTTCATCAATAATATATATTCTAGCAAAACCTATACAAAATTCTTAACATAATTTAATAAAATTTCTTAAAATAAATATCCTTCAAATATTTCTTCTAAAGTTACAATTCGATAAAAAAAAACCCAATTTTTGTCTCCGCGTACGCATTCATCACACATCAAACTTCATATATCATTTTTGGTACCTACAACATTATTTTAATGTAAGGGTCAATTTCCTTATCCAAATTGGTTCATACTCAAAGCACAAGAAACAATGTCATAAAATAGATAATATCAAAACTTATCAATCAAAAAGAATTAAGAAAAATACATTCAAGTCATATGCTTCAAAGTAAGGTTCACAGACATCTTATTTGCAATAAAATAGTTTAAGTCAATAATCAATCACATGTATACAACAGACTCAATGCAATTATGCGTAAGATGCATGCTCTTATAACTATATGATCCGGATATAACCCGCCACACAGGCACCACACAGAAATATAATTGCAATTCCCGCCACTAAGGCAACCACACAGAGTATAATTGCAATTCCCGCCACAAAGGCACCACATAGATGCATATGCCATGCATGATCATGAAAATGCAGACTAAAACCCGTCACTAAGGCACCACACAAAATATAATTATAACCCGCCACTAAGGCACCACACATAATATAATAGTAACCCGCCACTTAGGCACAACAATGCAATATGATATTTACTCGCCACAAAGGCACCACACAGAAAATAATTATATATCTCACATCACCATGAACATGATCAAAAACAAGCTTTTCAATAAAACTCACATTTTCATCTCTTTTCATTTTTCTTAATTAATCAAAATCTAACATGTCTTTCTCAGCATCACAAAACATATAAAGCATAATAATATAAAATATATCAATTCACGCCACATTATCATACACAACTTTCATATAAAACATAATTCACTCATAATTAAGAATAATCACTTTTAGAAAGGATTAATTTTACCATGCAAATACGTTTTAATTATTTTTCTTCTTAAAAGACAAGAATTGCTGCCTCCACTTGATTACACAACCTAGCACTTAATATGGACGTATGGGGAAAAAGCCCATATGAGAATTATTAATGTAAGTAGAATTGGTGGTTAGAATAGAAAGAAGAATAAGTTATTGGGCCTAAATAGATTTAGGAAGAGTGATTAGTATTATAAATAAGGAAGCTTATGTTAGAAAGAGTTTTTACGTTAAACCGCTTTTTGGAGAAAGGGGAGAAAGAGGAGAACTCAGAGAGAGAACCCTAGGAACGAAGAACGAAGAACGCTGCTTTTGATTTCAGAAAAATAATCTAAGGTAAGGGTGAGACTATCTTACAGTAATAATAAGTCTGTGAATCATTAGATTACAATTAACATGATTTAGGATGAGTTGTAAGGGAGAGATTATTTTACTCATGGGTAATTTAGCGGTCTTGGATAGAAGGGTTACCCTTATCCCCAACTTCGGTCTTATTCTGTATGAATTGTTTGTGACCGTCATTGATCGAAAAATATTAAGATATGCTAATTGTGATATTTGTATGCTAGCAAAATCAATAGAAAACGTGATCGTAATTCAAAAGAACATAGAAAAGGCGGTGTCAAATAATATGCATATAGGTTTCCTTGACCATGTCGCAGAATTATAATGTAAGATGAAAAAGTAGCTTGTAAATGCCTTGGTCCTTGATACTTTATGAGGCTGAATAAGGATTGGTCAATGATGACTCAAAAATAAGGGAGTTCTACGATGAATAAGTGTACTTCCAGTCTTGTAGGAAATAGATAGAATGAATTGGTAGATAAAATGAATTGGCATCGGTTAAGAGAAAAATAATACATGGTGTAAATTAGGGATGCATTGTTACCTGATGTTTCTTGGAATCATGACCGGTTGTAGTTGATAAATAAAAAGGAAGAATGACACACACATATTGGATATGAATGATTCTTTGGTTAATGACAAAAAGGATTTGCCTTGCTTGATGGTGCACTAATGGAGTTAGCATCCGTAAGTACTGTTATTATTAGAAATAATTTATAGAGAATTTCGGCCTCTTGGACTGTTAAGAGTAGATCAGGAGCGTATATTTTGGGCTTAGAGGATTAGGTACATGGTATATCTAGTAGGGTTCATGATTTATAACTTTTAAAAATCAAAATAAAATGTATTAGAAGTTGGAATTGTAGTGGTGCCGTATGCCTAGTATAAATAATAGTTTATTTTTTTTACGTGATTTTATAGAGATAATAATTGAAATTATTCTTACTATCTTTGAATGTGTTTGAAATAAGATTTATTCTCCTTATAGATGTGTCTTGGATACCATAGTGCTAAATGTATTATTTTAAGATGTGTAAATGAAATATATTATTTGACTATGTGATATTTGAAGATGTATATGATTTAAAGATGTGGTATGTAAAGATGTGATATTTAAGAAGTATAGTTGATGTATTATTTGACTAAGTGTAATTTGTGAATTATTTGATGATGTGAAATTGATGTGTTAATTGATGATGTATAACTGAAGTGCTATTTAATGATGTGTATTTGATAATGATGCTATTTAAAGATGTGTTATATAATGAAGTGCTATTTGGAAGATGTGTGATTTAAATATGTGTTATTTATGATGCTTATGTTGATGCGATGTTTAAGATGTTGATGTTTATCGTTTGATGTTGTTGACCATTAATGTCATAAAGTTGTAAGTGTCGGTCTAAGTTGTGAAGTCGTAAGAAGTTGTCCAAATTATTGGAATCATATAAGTTGTTTAAGAAGTTCAAGATGTCTAAGTTGTAGGAGTTGAGTCCATTGCATACTCATTAAAGATGGGGGCTTGAGGCCCGGCAGCTTTATGCTCAAACTATGTTGGGGGCTTTAGGCCCGACAACTTTATGCTCAAACTACGTTGGGGGCTTTAGGCCCGGCAGCTTTATGCTCACTTGTAGAAGAGCCTAATTATGCTCATATATGTTGCTGAATGGTACCACATGCATTTGCATATCAAGAAGTTCACAATGATTTGAGTCGTTAAGTTGTTAAGAGTTGCATTGTCAAGTTGAGTCACATTGTCGTGTCAAGTATCAAGTTGTATATGATGTCTGATGTTGATTTAAAAGATGTTTGAGTATGATTTAATGATGATATTTTATGATGATATGTGACGATGAATGTGACTGCTATATGATGATATATTGCTAAGATGAAATGATGATGTCTATGTATTTGATTATAATTGTTAAATTATAAGATGTTTATATTGTTAAATATAATTTATGATTTATGAGCTTAATATTATTGTTTGAGAAATCTCACCCCTTCTCTTGAAAATGTTGCCCTTCGTATGGGTAACTTGCAGGTAATAAAGACTAGAGGCGTTCGTGAGTGGACTCATCACTTTGTGTCTAGGTGCTCTGATACGTAACGGGATGGGGCTTGCTTTCATATCCATTCCTTACGTGTCTTTTATGAACTTTTTTTTTTATGATTAAGTATTGAACTAATTTATGAGATTTTCTGATAAGGCCTGCGTGCCAAGACTTTTATCATGCTGAACTATTTTCCGCTGCGTAGTTTCAGATTTTATGATGATTGAACTTTGAAGGATAATTATTATTATCTATTTTATGATTTTTAAGAAGTATGTGACATTCCGTTTATGAATTAAATACTCTGATTTATATGAAATTTTTATGTTGGGAAAACGGGGTGTTACAAAACCTACTTTGACCGTCTAGAGGTCGATGACGTGATCTTTAACCCCTTGTGTCCATTTGATGATATTTGTTGGTAATTCATTTGAATCAATTACGGGTGAAAGATGATTTATCGCCATTTACCAGAGCAGATGATGAGACAGTATGACCATTTTTAGACCATTCCAAGACATATTTCCTCTGTAGCCGCCATTGATGTTTTCATGGTAGACAAGACTTTCCAAGTTTTTTTGCTGCACAATATACCTGAGGTTGAGCGGGGTTTATTGGTGGAGACACATTGACAATTCATAACGGGTTACATTCCTGGTTCTATAGTGTATTTCGAAAGTAGTGCCCTCAATTGAGGGAGAACCAACTAGGCCAACATACTAGGAGATCCTGATAGAGTAGGAGCATGCAAGTGGTATTTGATATGTTCCATATAGTCATGAGAGTTAGGGCCATGCCATTGGATAACCTGGCAAATGGCACCACATACGAGGGCTTACATGCTACTCTAGAGTGGATTACAGATGAAACAATGTCGACCACTCAATATTAATCATCTGAAGGTGGAGGGCGTTCCGATGATTTTATTTGCAATTTGATTTGATTTTATTGACTTAATTACAATTTTGATCACCCTATTTTCACTCATTTACAAATTGACCCCCCTATTTTAAAATCACATAATTTTGTTCTCTTTCTCCTATTTTTATACTTAATGTGACATATTTTAAACGATATATCATAGAATTTGATGATGTAAAATAATCAATACTCAATAAATTATTTAAAAACTACTTTAAAACTTAAATTTAAATACGATATCTCATCATTTTAAGTTAAAAAAATGACCCGAACGAAGTGAATTTAGTCGAAACAGAGGACCAAAACCATAATTTTTTTAAATAAAATTAATGACCGTAAAAATTATTAGTTAATGAAAACGAACCTAAGCCGTTACCAAAAAAAAAAAAAAAACGAACCTAAGCCAAATAGAGACTAATGTTTAGATTAGACAGAGCATGCTGCACGCCACACAGTGAAGAATTGGAAAAACTAGACTAGACTTCGGAACCAAAACCCACGCAATCTAGATTGACAAGATAAAAGCATTATCATTTTCTCATTTCCAATTTCAATTTTACAAACACTTGGCGTGCGCAGTGAGAAGAAGAACAATGGCGGTTGGAAACGAAAACGCAGAGATTGTTAAGGCACGAATCGACAAAAGAGATTACAGAAGAATCGTTCTCCGTAACTCTCTTCAAGCTCTCCTCATCACCGATCCTGATACCGATAAGGTTCCATTTCTTTTCGATCTTTGCCTTCTTTTCCTTTTAAATTCAACGATGATACCTATGCTTTCCCTAATTGATTTCCATTTTTTTGTTGTTGAAGTGTGCTGCTTCCATGAACGTTGGCGTTGGTTACTTCTGTGATCCTGATGGTCTTGAAGGACTCGCACATTTTCTAGGTCTGTATTGTTTTTCACTTTCATTCTAATTTGATTGATGAGGATTTTCATTGTTTGAAGATTGATAAAGATTTGTGCTAATCCATATACTAATTAGAAAAGTTAACAATTATTATTGACGTGGACTTGAAAAATAGGAGATATTTATTGAGGCACTTGCCACTGGTGATGGTCGTGTTGATACTTATTAGTTTTGGGACCTAGACCTCTATGTAATGTAGTGTTGAGCAGAAAAATAAAAATGAAAGTGAACTTCTAGTATTTGGACATGGTTATTAGAAAGTTTTATTTTGATAGCTTAAGATTTTATTAGAGTGGGATGTTGCATTGGATGTGTGGCAAGACTAGACGAGATAAGATTAGAAATGACAACTTTAGAGAGAGAGAGAGAGAGAGAGAGAGAGAGAGAGAGCTAGAGTTGGGGTAGCACCTATAATAGGAAAGATGGTGGTGGAGACTAGGCTTAGGTAGTTTGGGCATGTAGAGAGAGGACTTGAGGATATTAAGGAGAGTAGACAAGATGGAGGGTAGTCACATCACTAGAGACAGAGGAAGACCTATAAAAACTATAAGGGTGTGTTTGGATGGAGGGTTTAGGAAGGGAAGGGAGGGGAGGGTTTACTTTTCAGTTTTCAATTACGGACACTACAAAATATTTTTTAAAAAGTTAACATATTAACTTGATGAACAATCATATAATACTTCAATCACACTTAATTTATTTTAGAAAAAACATGTTATATAGTCCATAATTTAAAAAAGAAAATCAAACCCTCCCCTCCCTTCCCCTCCTATACTCTCAATCCAAAAGCACCCTAAGAGAAACTATTAAGAAAGATGTACAGATTAACTAGTTAGATAGAATATGGAATATGATAGAACATTATGACGTCGTTTGATCCACGTAGTCGATCCCACTTAGTTGGATAAGGCTTGTTTGTTGTAGTTTTTGTTCAATTTTGTTTTATGGTTGAAATCTGTTAGGACCTCAATTATGGCCTCATATATCCTAGCCCATGGTGTGGAAATTTATGTTAAGAAAATAAAAGATAGAAAAAGGGAAATGCTGATGTGGCAGGGAGTAAGGGAAGTGGTGCTATTCGTGTACAAGAATTCGGTTATATAGGGATTGAATAGAGAGAGAGAGAAGGGGTATGTTTTGGGAATATTGTGTTATGTTAGTTATGCACTGAGAACATTGTTTGCTGTAGGAGCTTAGCTCTGTGGGCATGAAGATATTCATCCTTTTGCAGTTATTATTTACTCATCAATAATATACTTTTGTTTTTTCAGTACTCATCTAATTTCTTTGTTAATTGCTACTTTGTGAATCGGGTTCGCATGAAAATTTTGTTTGTGTTTTTTTGTTGACAGAGCACATGCTGTTTTATGCCAGCGAAAAGTACCCTGTGGAAGATAGCTACTCCAAGTATATTACTGAGGTACCGTAAGTTTTATATGTCCGTTTTTTCCAGGGAAAGATATTTCACATTGGCATTTTCTTACCACTTTGCATGGAGGCGTGGTTGCCAGATTTTTAGCTTTTTGTTCTTTATAAACTTCAGCTCTTCGATTATTGATACTTTGGGGTAGGATGTTAGTTACTGTTGAAATTTTCCAGAAAAAATTATTTGAAAAAGGAAGATCAGGTTTCTGATTTACCTGAGTAAATTCTCAGAATGATTCAGTGTGCACAACATTTTTACGATCTCTAGTTTCAGGAAACTTGGAAAATAATTCAAAATATATGCAAATCATATTTAAACAGTTTTGACAATAGCATATTTATAAGGAGATATTTCCCTCGATAAGAGAATTTTTTAACACTATCCCTCAAGCCAGAGCGGGTATACAATATTCAGTAATATTTATATTTATTACAGATAAAGGGGCTTTGAGGACCATAAAGAGATTTCATGAGGATATTTGCATGCCGATTTCTAGATTTAAATGATTGACATACACAATAATCATTTTCTTGATAAGAACTTTTTTATAGACCAAATCACAATCAATTTTTGTATATTTGTTCTTTTCATGAAAGATTGAATTCGAGGCGATTTGAAAAACTGCTTGATTGTGAAAATACAAGTTAATATAATCAACATCTCCAAACCTTAACTCACAGTGTAACTGTGCTACCCGTCTAAGTTGGATAAAAGCAAAATACAACTTTATATTCAGCCTCTAAGTCGGATAAAGCAACCACATTTTCCTTTTTCATGATGTGAACCGCTGCAAAAATAGAGTATCTTGAAAGTTGAAACCTTCTGTCAACAGGCAAACCAGTTCAAACTACATTAGAGTAGCCAACTACCCAAGTTTTCCTTCTGTCTTCACTTAACATGATAACAATCCTTGGCCCAAACATTCTTAATGTATTCCAAAATTTGTACCATGACATTTTTATTGTAAGGGTTTAGTTTCCCAACAAACTAGCTGCACTTGTCAGGATTCGAACAAGGTTCCTCTTGATGCATTAATATCTCTTTGTTCATTTGCGTGTCAATAGGTTTAAAGATGTTATATCTTTCGTATCATTGAATGGAGCTTAAAAACTGAAATAGTTTGTTTGTTTATTTTTGTTTTATTTTTAAGTTATTCTTACATTTGTTTGCAAATCACTTCTGTTTCTTCCTTCATGCAGCATGGAGGAAGTACCAATGCTTTTACATCTTCTGAGAACACCAATTACTTTTTTGATGTAAACACAGATGGTTTTGAAGAGGCTTTGGACAGGTAGATCCCATCTTTCTGATATCCATATTTATTTCCTTGTAACAAAATACTATTGTAGCAATTGTGAGTTTAGAGTATGGTTTGTCTTCCAGATTTGCTCAATTCTTCACTAAACCATTGATGTCTGCTGATGCCACCATGAGGGAAATTAAAGCTGTTGACTCTGGTTAGCTAATATTTTTACTTATTTGTTGCCTTTAGTTTTATTTCTCTTCTTATTTATCTGTATATTTTTATCTGCTTTTTTTGTTACAGAAAACCAGAAAAATTTATTATCTGATGGGTGGAGAATGAACCAGGTATTTGTTATTGCATTTACAGTGGGTTTTTGAGTATTGTTTGGTAAATTTGGTTGTTGGCCAAGAGCATTAAAATGTGCTGTTACAAAAAATAATTTCCTATAGTATTACTGTGGAGCAAATGATCTGTATTTTGTTTTAGGATGGATATTGCGTATAGTTTTAATATTCAACATCTTTTCTCTATCCATCAAACTTCTTTTGAACTGAGATGCTTGGCAGTTATTATTGCACTTAAAAATGCATGAACAGATTTATTGCAATCAGATGCAGAACATAATAAGTGCATGTTTTAGAAGGCTGTAGATTATGTTTCAGATATGTAAATAACTCATTTATTGCAATCAGATGCAGGCCATAGTTAGTCAAGGCCAGTGTGTGCATGCACTTATTATGTTCTTTTAACCACGCTGCATTAATTAGACAGTTTTTATCCTATTAAAATGTGACGCAGTCTTTCATTTGTTACAAATTTATTTTTCTTATATTATTGCTTTAAATATCCACTTTCTTGAAATGGTATTGTCTTTGTTTTCGTTTGTGGATGGGCTGTATAGCTTTTACAAATGCTGCTTCATTGTTGAATGTGACAAAACTCGAATAAACTCAATTTTTCAATTACTGATGCTTGAACTTGAGGCCAGGGTCTCTAAAATTATTTGGGCTGAGGATTCCTACAAGGATAAGAAATTAGAAGGATTTTTAGTCTTCCAGCTGGATCACTTGACCAGGCGTTTACAAAACTTGAGGGAAGGTCAATGGATTGCCTGTTTTGTTTCTCAACATAGGATTAACTACTTATTTGGTGAAATGTGTGTTTCGTTGAGCGTTTGGCAAACCTAGTTTTGAATGAACTTGATTATAAATAAACCGGTATAAATAAACCGGTTTAGTTAAAAACGGATTTGAAGTGAAGTGCTTTATGTTTGGATATTATCCACTTGAGTGTAAAAGGTAGATTGAGTTGCTTCTACAAAAATCACATTTCAGCCCTGTTAAAGAGTCCCACTTCGGATAAAATATGGCCTGAACATGAGTTCATAAGTTGGGGCAATCCTCACCTCACGAGCTGGTTTTGTTGGATTGTGTAAGACCCAGCCACGATTTCTAAGAATCCCCTAAACCGCGTTTGAAAAATGAATATAGCAAACATGTTTGCAAATATTGTCAAAAATCACATTTTTGAGTCTTGAAAACACAGTTTGGGTACTGCAAAGTGCAAACATAACCCAAAACACGGTCAAAGTGGATTTTGAGTGTTTTCTGTTGTTCAAGGAAATTGGACTGGTTTGTTGCATTTCCAGTTCTCTTAGTTTATCCTCCTCTAGTAGTTGCGTTTTCTTCAATTTGTACTTTGCTATGCATGTTGTGTTTTATGGCCTTGGAGAAATACTTATGATCTCTATGCATGTTATGTTTTACGGCCCTTCTTGGAGAAGTACTTATGATCTCTCTTTTTCTATCCTCTTGTGGAACATTACAATCTGTTTAGCTTCAGAAACATCTCACGTCTGAAGATCACCCGTATCATAAATTTAGCACAGGTCAGTGATTAACTTATATTTATAAATTCTAAAGCTTCTGAACTTTGAATATTTGCACAATGCTGGTTGCGATATTAATTTTTGACTATTCATTCTCTCAATGGGTATGTTGCAGAAAAAAGCTTTCTTAACTTTTCCCCCCTATTTTAGTTAAACAAAGAACTAATACCGAGCTCTGCTTTTTCTTTCTAATTTTTTTTTTAAATATTGTGAAATTATATTAATTCCCAAGGGTGCGTATGGAAGAACTTGGTTACAATTTTTTTAAGCATATTTATGACATAAACACTTGTTTAAGTGTTTGGATTTCAGTTTATTTCAGCAAGCTCTCCGAGATAGCCTATGAAAACATCTTAAACTTTATAAGAAAACAGTTTATTCTTATTCCCTTTTTAATTATATAAATAGCTTATACATAAGCGCTTATATGATGAGTACTTATACAATAAGTAGTTTACCCAAACACTTCCTAATAAGAATTTCTTTTTTGAAAATATTTGGCTGATTGAAAAATATGACAGTGAATGTCAAGTGCTAGATTTTGTACTTTTTCAGACTTGTATTTATTTTAGGTTTTGTAATTTAATATTAGACAAAGTATTTGCATACTGTTACATTTTAATGCTTCTCTTAACCTATGTTATTCCTAGTCCGTGTTCATCAGTTCCTCAAATTAGTCTCTGTTCGTGATTCATTTTTTCACAATGCATTGTTATATTTTTAAAGAAATGTTGCCTACCATTTTGTGCGTTTAAATGAATATTAATTTCATATGTGTGTGCATTAGTACTATGTTGTCAATATCATTTTGCATGTATCTACCATTTTACTTTTGTTATAGTTTATTCAATATTTTTTAATTAAGCTGAAATATTTGTCATTACTATCATGATTCTAATGTTCTTCACTTCATAACCACTACTTTTATTGCTCTAAAATATCTGTTCTGTTAGGGAACTGGGACACTTTGGAAGTTAAACCGAAAGCTAAGGGAATAGACACAAGGAACGAGCTTATCAAATTCCATGAAGAAAACTACTCTGCTAATCTAATGCACTTAGTTGTATATACAAATGGTAACATATATTTTGTTCAGAAAATACATGTTCTACATATTATTTCTAAATTCTCACAATATAATTATTGTGCATGGATATTTTCAGAAAGCCTTGATAAAATTCAAAACCTTGTTGAAGAAAAGTTCCAGGATATTAGAAACACCAACAGAGGTTGTTTTCGCACCTCTGCTCAGCCATGCAAATCAGAGCATTTACAGGTATTAGTTTTCTACTTGTTACTCAATAATAAATTCTAAACAAATCCATCAATATTGATTCTAATGCATATTCCATTTTGCTTTTCTGCTTTAGATTATTGTCAGGACTGTCCCGATAAAACAAGGTCACAAATTGAGAGTTGTATGGCCGGTGACCCCTGAAATTCTTCATTACATGGAAGGACCATGCAGGTATCTTGGTCATCTTATTGGCCATGAAGGAGAAGGGTCTTTATATTACATTCTGAAAAAATTGGGTGGGTACACTGTACCTCTGTTGCATATTTCATTATCAATTTTCTCAGAAATGTCACCTCTTTTGAAATGATCCTAGCTAAAAAATATCCAGATTTCAGAATACTACATTCTCTCCAGTCCTCTATTACCTCCGATGTCAAAATGGGTTTGAATATAAATAAAGGAGGACGGACATAATTAGTTTTATGGAAATAATTTTAGTGGGCCTGGGCTATTTTAATTTTGCAGTTATGCAATTTCTTAGCATAATCATCCTTTTTGTCCTTTCCTAATTTTCTTTTTCAGCAATCCCTTTTTTCCTCTCTAATTTATTTTCAGTATTGATTTTGAATTGAGTAATAACATTGTTAGCTAAAATAAAACAATAACTAAAAGAAGTAATAACAGTATTAGTTTTTTTAATTGTAGAAAAACTATAAGAGAAACTATTAGGAAAAATTTAGAGATTAATGAGTTGGATCCTAATATGCTTTATGACAGAACATTATGGCGTAATTTGATCCATGTAGCCGACCCCACTTAGTGGGATAAGACTTGGTTGTTGTTCTTGCAAATTCGTTTATGAAAAAAGAAAAACAAGTAATAACAGTAATAGCTTGTATCATATTATATTGAAACTTAATTTGTGGTTTATATTTATATAATTGCATGAACAGAATAGTTGAGTTAGTGCTTCCAAAAGAATCTTCTCTCTCTCTCTCTCTATATATATATATATATATATATGTGTGTGTGTGTGTGTGTGTGTGTGTGTGTGTGTGTGTGTGTGTGTGTGTGTGTGCGCGCGCATGAAAGACCCTCAATCTTTACATAATGATAGCAAGTCCTTTATGCTGCCATCATCATGAATATGAATATCTTTACTCAACTAAAATTTAATTTGCAGGATGGGCTACAAGCTTGTCTGCGGGTGAATCAGATCTGAGTTTGGACTATTCCTTTTTTAAAGTTGTAATTGATCTTACTGATGCTGGTCATGGTTAGATTTCTCTTTCTCTTCATCCTCTCTGTTTTTTTTGTACGTCGCTCTTCTCTTTTAAAAAGTTGAACTATGTTAACTCTTAAGCATGGATCGTGCTCTTCATGCAAAGCATTTCATAACCATTAATGCTCTTTTCCCCCCGACTAAATTCAAGTCATATTATGTGTTGTTTATTGATTCAATGAAATCATTGGTACTTTTGGCTTGGATTTGTAGAACACATGCAAGATATCGTTGGGTTGTTGTTCAAGTACATTAAGCTTCTACAACAGTCTGGTGTTTGCAAATGGATATTTGAAGAGGTATGGATATAGGCTATGTATTATGGTTTAATATTGTAAACAATTGTTCTTTTCTTACTTGCTTTGCTTTCTTTTTTACCAAGAAAGTCTATTACTCCCTCCGTCCCATAATAAGTGAGCCTTTTGTGAAAAAACATTGCACCAAAATAACTGACCCATTTCACTTTTCAATGCAATATTAATTACTTTTTTCCAATTATAACTCTAATTAATACTATTTTCATCACTCCCATTTCAATATATTATACTTTGCATTTATGATAATGGTAAAAGTACCAATACTTGAAAAAGAGCACTTAAAACCATTTTTCTCTCTCCTTCATTTATACATTTTTCATAATAAGTGTGAAATGAGCAAATGGCTCACTTGATTTAGAATGGAGGGAGTACTATTATTATTGTTATTAATAATACATGTAAATTACACACAAATAATAGTGTATGATATAATATTTATTTATTATATATTATTTCTAAAAATATATTGTATATTACCAATGGTATTTTTGTTGTTGTTAAATAGCAGCTACAGCTTAGCAAAATTTAAACAAATTGCTATTGTTTCGCCATACACTATTTAGTGCAAAATATTGCCAAATAGAGGCTATAAGGGTGCTATAGTACTGCTGCATAGTGGAATATGATGAAACCACTATATTGTGTGATTTGCGATTGACAACACTGGGGATTTTAGCAAAGGGAAATACCATTTGCCACGAATGCTGATTTCACAGGAAACACGAATAACACACAGATGACCGTTGTTTTCCACCAAATAACAATTTTTTTGTTTTGTTTTTTATATATTAAATAATATTTTTGATAACCACCTATGTATCGTTGTTTTTCGTTTTTGTTTTGGTCGTAGGAAATAGCATCGCTGTTTAGTAAACTTTATACGTTTTTATTTGTCTAGTCCATTGTCTTCCAAACAAGTCACAGT
Source organism: Medicago sativa (assembly GCF_051527215.1). Taxonomy (NCBI): domain Eukaryota; kingdom Viridiplantae; phylum Streptophyta; class Magnoliopsida; order Fabales; family Fabaceae; genus Medicago; species Medicago sativa. Next base: position 87,793,473 of record NC_140755.1, on the reverse strand, counting down.
ACAAAATGTTGTGCTGAGTGTGTCTCAAGAATTTGTCTTGTAGACGTTCTCTTTGCCATGTACCTCGATTCATATCAAATGCACCCAATATATAATTATGGTTTATGAGTGATGAAACCGAGCCTATGCCTAACTCATCCTTACAAAACCGGCTTGTATTGTGTGGAGTGCCTCCTCTGTATAAACTCTTATCAAGAGTCTTACGTATCCAATGTGGGATTTGGGTTTTTTCAATACACCCCCTCACGCCCATCGCTGTTGGGCTTGGTGCATGTATATAAATGGTGGGTGGCCCGATTGATAGGCTCTGATACCATGTTGAAATTAGGCCCTAACTCATCCTTACAAAACCGGCTTGTATGGCGTGGAGTGCCTCCTCTGTATAAACTCTTAGCAAAAGTCTTATGTATCCAATGTGGGATTTGGGTTTTTCCAATACACCCCCTCACGCCTGTCACTGTTGGGCTTGGTGCATGTATATAAATGGTGGGTGGCCCGATTGATAGGCTCTGATATCATGTGGAAATTGGGCCCTAACTCATCCTTACAAAACCGGCTTGAAAATTGAGGTTTTTTTTTCCCAATAATGAGATGTTTTCTTGATGTTTGTTTAAAATCTCGGTACTTGAATATCTTGAGTTTCTTTTCTCTTCAATTATTAAGATTTCTTTTTCAATTCAAAAAAGCTCTTAAAATAATTACTTCTAAGTAATGATTATAAACATTCATAAAGATTTTTATATGGTTTGAGTGTTGAGTTGACACTAGAAATCACTATCTTCATTGATGCGTATAAAAAAAAACTATCTTCATTGATGATAGTGAGTTTCTTCTATTGTTCGATTAGGTAGTAGGCATATAGCTCACTGTACAATCACTGAACTACATTAAATTTGGTATCAATTTCTCTTGTTTACTTTTCTGTTTGGCACCTGGTTTTAACGGATTCTAATGCAATTTCCCCTGTTCACGAAGCTTTCAGCGGTTTGTGAGACTAAGTTTCACTATCAGGACAAAAGTCCTCCTAGTGATTATGTCGTTAATATTGCATCAAATATGCAGGTATGCCATCGTTTTCTTTAGATCAATGACTTCTCAATAGAGATGTATGCTGTTTACATGAAAATTGTGATGGAAACCATTTTCTTAATGAACCTCTGTTATTTTACAGTACTATCCTCCAAAAGATTGGTTGGCAGGATCATCCCTTCCTTCTAAGTTTAGCTCTAGTGTTATCCAAATGGTGCTAGATCAGTTTTCTCAAAACAATGTTCGGTAAGTCTACTAAAACAAAAGCTGTAAATTTATCTACGTGAAGAATGTGAAGTACCCACCGTACTAAAAGCTCAAGGAGTTATTTCATCGATTGGAAATAAAAAAAATTGAAGTGTTAGTAGAGGTTCATAATATATTTATATAAAAAATATATTGCACAAGACTATTGCTTCATGTGGTTTGCAAGACTGTGATTGTAACCTACCTGTACACAGTACACATGCTCACAAATTTCATTTGATGGAATCTTGTCTTTGATTACAATAAGGCTAACACATTTTTTTTCTCCGAATTCACTCAAATGTTGGAAAGATAAGTAAATAGTGTGTTTATTTGTTGAAGAAATAAAAAATTAATAATCAATTGCTGAATGCGTATTGATCTTTTAGGTTCTCTGTCATAGTTTTTTTTTTTTAATAATAAAAAAATTAAAGAATGGTGTTTAAGGTCATTTTGCAAACATTGAGTTCCAGGGAGCATTATTGAACTTGGTTGTGTTAGAAGATATAAAAAATGCTGATGCAAAAGACTAATTTATGGAATTGAAAAATTGAATATACAATGTTCTTAGTTTTCAATGTAAAGATTGGTTATCATTGTGGTAGTATACTTTTGATGGTTGCAGATTGTGCATATCATATGTGTGACACCTCTCATTTGCAAGCTGCTAAATCCTGGCTGCACTTCTTGAATTCATTGAGAAATTTATCTTGTATTCGTATTAGAAACCTATCCACTAGTACCTGGAGTTCAAATTTCAGCTTCATTATCTAGTGTTTAAGCTATCTGTAAAAAGATAATTTTTTTCATATTTGTTTGTTATTCTGAAAAAAGTGGGAGGTCTTGATTAAAATTAAGCCAACCCATTCTGTCATGCAGAATCTTTTGGGAATCAAAAAGTTTTGAAGGACATACTGATAAGGTGGAGCCATGGTATGGAACTGCATATTCTATTGAAAAGATTACTGCCTCGACAATTGAGGTCTGTGTTTTTTGGGAAAATTGTTGAATTTTGGACTGGATTATTAATTTGAACCGTTTTCTTTTTGCAATTTGGGGTTAGTTATGACCACTTGTATTGTGAAATTTCCTGGAAAGAGGAACTTAATGGTCCTATGTATGTTTGTATTTGCAGGGGTGGGTGCTTTCTGCTCCTGATGAAAATATGCATCTTCCAGCTCCAAACAAATTCATTCCAACTGACTTGTCAATTAAAGTTGTGCCAGAGAAAGTATTGCATATTTTCCATTTTTATGTAGTTATCTATAATTTTCTCCATGGTGTTATCTGGGCTAATTTATTTATACTTTGAAGCAGGTGAAATTTCCAGTTTTGTTAAGCAGGTCATCTTATTCAGCATTATGGTACAAGCCAGATACATTATTTTCCACACCAAAGGCTTACGTTAAGATTAATTTCAATTGCCCACATGCTGGAAACTCTCCCGAGGCTGAAATTTTGACACATATATTCACTCAGTTATTGATGGATTACTTGAACGATAATGGTAGGTTGTAGTTTTAAGCTTACTTTGCTTTATTCAAAGTGATTGCTAAATTCAGGTTGAAGACGTACTTACTGTATTTCATTTTCAGCTTATTACGCTCAAGTTGCTGGTTTGCATTATAGCATAAGTCACACAGATGCCGGTTTCCAGGTATTTGGGTTTAGTATAATTTAGTTTAATCTACGTTTTTACAATTGATTTAGACAGCAGACATCATGTAGAACTTCCCTGTAGCGTTATTAATTCATAGATTTATGGTTTAACTCATCTCTACAAAACCAGCTTGTAAGGAAATGATTACCCAAATCTCTAGCCAATGTGGGACTTGAGTTCAACTCCAATAAATACACCCACTCACTCTCAGGGCTATTGGGCCTTGTTTGTGGATAATGTGGGTGGCCCAACAATGGATTTAAGATATGCTCTTTTAGATTTTTTGCGTAACTCATCTTTACATAACTGGCTTATAAAGTGGAGATTGCCCAAATATTACTCCCTCCGTTTCAAAATGAGTGTCGTTTTAGGTGTTTACACACATATTAAGAAATACAATGATTAAAAGAAAGAGAATGGTTATTTTACCAAATTATCCTTATTAACTATTGGTTAGTTTTAAAAGTAATACTTTGGAAGTAGTGTGCAGAGTATTAATTGGAGGGTACAATTGAAAAGAAAAAGTTATTATTGCATTGGAAACTGAAAGTGACATTCATTTTGAAACAATTTTTTTTGGCTAAAGCGACACTCATTTTGAAACGGAGGGAGTATTAACTCTATTTAGGCCAATCTCTAGTTAATGTGAGACTAAATAATACTGATAATCATGAATTTAAAAGCAAAATAGCCTCTAGTTAAATCTATTATTTAATCAAGGAGGGATGACGGACTCCTCCACTCATTATAACGAACTTGAGTTTTATTTATGTATCAGCTCTTCTGTATCTGAATAAAACATTCTACCCGTTGCTATTTTTTGTCAGCTGCTATGCATGATAAATATCGTGCAGCAATATAAATGAAAATAGAAAACAGACTAAGTCTCTGTTCATGTGTCTTTGAATGGGATTGTATTAATTGAGAATTGTCATCTTTTTTCAGGTGAACCTTCTTGGTTATAATCACAAGTTAAGGGTTCTACTTGAAACTATATTTGAAGAGATTGCAACATTCAGAGTGAAAACTGACAGGTTCTCAGTTATCAAGGTACTGCTCAAGGCTCTTCTCACATGCGATTTAGTTAATTCTTCGTTGCTCTTTTAGTCCTTGGCTCATGGAGTTTCAAATATAACTTATTGCATAATTGTCCCTGCTCCTTCACATTTTACTCATCCTTTAGGCCACCTGGCTTGTCTTCCTTTATTATCTGTCAAATAAATTTACACCACTCAACATCAAGTATTCTGACATATAAAAATTCAACCCTCTGAAAATGTAAGTTTCTTCAGAAACCGTTCTATTGGTTCCAAATGTAACTGTTTATCAAATTACCCAACCAAGGTGCAGGATGTGAAAGCACTGATTGTGATACGCCATGCTTATCAGTCAACTTTTTAGTTTAAAAACTGACCTCGTAGTCATTTATCCACATACAATGACACGTGCAATCTGCTGGTTGCCAATTTTAATTCTTTGTCATAAGATAACAATCCCTGCAAATATAGCTGATTCATTTTTAAACCAATTAAATTAATGTATAAAACCATCACGGTAAAGTTCTACCACATATCTTGAAAGAAGTATCTAATTAGATATATATTTAAAATAAACTCACTATTTTTCTATTTTTAATTGTCTCTGAACCCAATATACTGCAAGATCATTTCTTGTAAAATTTAAGAATATAAACCTTTTTAAGCATGATTACAAATTAATTCGGTCTAATAAATAAAACAAAACTAATTTCAAAATATGGTGCAATTCACTATCATACAATTTATCCTAGCCTATATAAATCCATCAAATTGACAGATGCTTATTTTAGTTGTATTTATATGAAAGAATAAGATCAATCCTGTGCTTATGTTGGTAACGAAAGAATAAGAGCTCATGATCAATATTTGATTTATGATTTATCCATTTCAGTATATTTTAAAATAAAAAGTTGTCTTGATTTTATATTTAGTTCATTCAAATCTATTTATTTGCTTTTTATACCTCTTTATCAGGAGATGGTGACAAAGGAATACCAGAATTTGAAGTACCAACAACCCTATCAGCAGGCTATGTACTATTGCTCTTTGATACTAGAAGATCAAACCTGGCCTTGGGTAGAACAGCTAGAGGTACTTCCTGGTCTTCAAGCTGAAGATCTTGCTAAATTTGTGCCAGTAATGCTGTCAAGGACCTTTTTAGAGTGCTATATAGCAGGTTTTTGGGCCTCCCTCTCTCTATCTCTATCTCTATATATATATATATATATATATATATATATATATATATATATATATATATATTTATAGTTGGCTAGGTGCTTTTATTTGAGTTGGAGTTAAATTTCCTATACAGGAAACATCGAAAGGCATGAAGCAGAGGCAATAACTGGGCACATCGAAGATGTTCTTTTTAAGTGTTCAAAACCTTTATGCCAACCTTTATTCCCATCTCAGCATTTGACAAATCGGGTTGTTAAGCTTGAAAGTGGCATAAATTACTTTTACCCTTCACAGTGTCTCAATCCCGATGATGAGAATTCTGCTCTAGTGCACTATATACAGGTAAACTTGCTTGTTTATAATAGTTATTTGGTGTTCATTTTTATTAATGTATGTTTGGCTTCCCATACTAGATCCTGTTAGACCCACAGTTATTAGGAGAGGATACAATGGAAAACATTAAAAACAAAACTCTCAATATGAGCTGGAATATAACAGAATGCATGGAGAGGTGGCGATTGGAGATTTGTGGAGTGTGATTTTGTAATAATGGGAAATTAGGTGTGGTGGTTATAAACTGAGTGCGGGGGGATTCTATCCTATCGTCTTCTTTCTTTTTATGCATTTCTATATTTGGTTCTATTTCAGAGTTACAGAGGGATAGACCTCAGACTAAGGAGCAGAGCTCCACTGATCATCAGATTCCATTGATCTATATAAATGTTATTGTTTTATGTGATGCGAAAATATCGCTCAAGTTGAAGGGAATTTTTTATTGAAAACCATGTCTTTCTCTATGTGGATTAGACCATCCATCTTGCTGAATAACTGATGTTCTGTGGCAATGTTCATTATTTTATAAGGAGTGATCACCAAAATTCTCATTCTTTTCTGCGTGTGTGCGTGTGTATAGACTAATTTTTCTCCTACCTTCTGGCCTAATCATTTGTTTGGGCAAATTGTTCATCATTGTATTTTGAAGTTACCGTTGCTTGTAACCCTCACGAGAAATTTGTAGGTTGGTCGAGATGAGTTTAAGCTGAATGCCAAACTTCAGCTTTTTTCCCTTGTTGCAAAGCAACCAACCTTTCACCAGCTTCGATCAGTTGAGCAGCTGGGCTACATTACTGTGCTCATGCAGAGGTCTGTTGATATGTAGCAGCCTTTTTTTTTTTTTTGAAAACTCAATATTCAGCATGAAAGAATAACACTTGTTTTTAACTCTGGTTTTTGAACTTGTCTAGGAATGATTGTGGTGTACGTGGACTACAGTTTATCATTCAGTCCACAGCAAAGGTATTTACCTATTTGGAGTATAGATATTTTGTAATTTACATTCTACTACCTTGATGCTTAATCTTATTACTCACTTTTTAGGCTCCTGGAAGCATCGAACAGAGAGTTGAGGCTTTTCTCAAGATGTTTGAGACTAAACTTAATGAGATGACAATTGAAGAATTCAAGGTTTGATTGGCAGTTTTAATGATGCTTTAGTTAGTTGTTTTCTAGATCTGTTGCACTTCAATCATGATTGAATACTTCTTCGCCATATTTTTGGTAGATGAGCCAGAGCTACTCCCCGTGTTTGTGTTTTGAATTAACTTCTCACTTTTACATATTTGGTCCATGTCATAGATTCGACAAAGTTTTACGTTGGCTGTCGAGGCCTAACACAACCATTACCATGAATTTATTTGTGCCTGTTCATGTACTTATAAGTTGGGTATTCATACAGATGTGTTCATTGTTCAAGTCTTAGAATTTAGGAATTCATACACATTATCCTGTATAAGGGACAACAACATTCTCACATCATTTAGTTCACTGATGTTTTAGACTAATACAAGACTCTAAATTGTAATCAAATATGGAAACTAATATGACAATCATCCTAATCCTTATCAAATAAGGGGTTCATAATTTTTTTGGACACCAATCCTGAGAATAATCAAAGATACTTATAAGATAATTTCAGGACATTATAAGATATTCTTCGTATATTTTATTACTCCCCCTCAAGTTATAGCTTTACGAAGGTTTAAAGCTTGTTACAAATACACCTTTTAGGAAAAAGAAATGTAATAAATAATTATAGTTGAAGACTTCAAACCTGCGGGTCCACAATGATTCTTTGGGACGGTGGTGTCAAACAATTCTTTGGGACAGTGCTATCATTCCTAAGATTAAAGATACAAATCTAAGCCAAACAGAAAGTGTACATTGGGGCGACTCAGATAGTGTGTATAAGTCATCAGAAAAAGCTATGAAGCTCACTGAATAGGTGCTGTTATAGGATGATAGCTTGTCATCAAAGACGAAAAACATTGAACAAGTCCAAATCAGTATAAGGGAGAGGAAGGTAACCACACCAGTGCAAGTTGCAGCATGTAAAGAGGCTTAATGAGCCTTGAAGCGCTCATGAAAACCAAATGTATGACAGCTGTATAATAGCATGTGAGTGAGCTTGCAATGTCAGGTGAGGGTCAAACTTCACTAGTTAGTAGATTGGCAGGTGCTTTGTTTGAAAACTTGTCAGAAAATAGCAGTTTGGTTCATATTGTGCTGCAATGACTACACACGACAAGGCAGACCTGAGACTTGTCGTGATGGATGGAATTTGAGGTAGCGAAAAAAGTGCATGGCCGAGGAGTTTGAAAGTCAAATATAAAGAGAGAATTTGGGAGAAATAGGACGACCAAAATTTAGACAGAATTATAGATGTCATTGTTTCTAGTATTCCAGAGGTTAGGAGCTCGACAACGGAATTGTGACAGTACAAGTCATTGAGGATGTTGAAGTATGAACAAAATACAAGTGTTTATGTTAAATAAGCAAGCAGATAAAAGAATGAACAAAATTGTTAAATAAGCTGCGAAGCATGTCACTTTATTTGTTTAAGTTGATAACCAAATATGTTTTTACAAACATTGCCATAGTCTGTGTTGATAATTGTGTTCTAAATATCAGCATTCATCTGACTTTTGATTTGATTGTATGCAGAGTAACGTAAATGCTTTGATTGATATGAAATTAGAGAAGCACAAGAACTTGAGGGAAGAATCAACCTTTTTCTGGCGAGAGATTAGTGATGGTACTTTGAGATTTGATAGGAGAGACTTTGAGGTATGACTGCAAACTTCTAATTCTTATTTTCATATATCTATTTGGGCGGGTGATTTGGCTTGAAATGAATACTAAAACTCAGAATATAATTTAATAATGAGTTTTTAGCTATAGCATATACTTGAGCAGGATTAGTGATTCTATTCTGTGGCTTTGGAACAGATTGAAGAATTAAGGAAGCTCACTCTTCAAGAGTTGATAGATTTCTTCAATGAATATGTCAAAGTTGGTGCTCCTCGGAAGAGGACTTTAAGTGTTCGAGTTCATGGAAACCTCCATTCTTCTGAATACAAATCAGAAGCCTCAAAACCACAATTTGCTAGAATTGATGATATTTTCAGTTTTAGAAAATCACAGTCTCTCTATGGTTCATTTAAAGGTCTTACTGGGCAGATGAAATTGTAGCTGGTGGATCCTTTAGGTTTGTAAACTTCTTCAAGCTTATAGAAACATTTGAATGAATAGTACCTGTAATATCAGCCAGTTTGAACGAAACGTCTCCTTTTAAGTTCTCTGAAATGATAAGTTCCATATAATCGGATTTGAATGATTGGGTCAGTTATTTATTTATGTGAATAAAATATGAATCTCATTTCAACTACCTTTATGATGAGGGAGGATCAAACTCTTGGAGCATATTCTCCAATGCGAAAACATGATCTAAAAAACAAACAGAAATTACTAGAAGGCATCCAACATGGGAATAATCTCCAAGCGATTGAACTCTCACTCTCTCAACAATGCTACTCGAAATAGACACCGGTTGATCAAACATCAACTGTTGGATCAGTGGGAATACAATGAAACCAAAAATAAACAAAAACTAAGCTCTCAAGAAACTAACTTCCATTGCATCGCATCAGCAAGAATAGTTAAAAACAGTTGAGTATAGGAATGGAATGAAGCAGTGATTAACCATTTTAAGTTACTCAACTACTTGTAACATGGGAACACACACCGATCATGGAAGCAATTATTTCCTTTTTCCGTCACTGATTCCTGAGAATCTAAAGCTTCCTTCTGGCTCTCATCTTCTACAACACTATCAACTACTGTCAAAATCTTTCTTACTGAACATGAAAGTTTGCCTCTCTTCTGCATTAAAATATAAATCGGCCTGCTCTCTCTTACATGGAAATCACTTGGGAAGGTGCTCGTAGTTACACTGTAGGATATGAGAAAATAAAACAAATTACACATAGTCTAATATATCCTATAATTAAAAAAATCAATTATAATAATCACACTATTAGACCATATCGTAATAACATAATATATCATATCATCATCATGTTCATCATATCATATAATATTATATATAACTTTCAATTGCAGCTCTGATGTTCCCTCGTAAAAAATCAATTATAATAATCACGCTTTGAAATGACATAAAAAGAAACGTAAACACAGCATCAAACACTAGTTAAGGAAGATTTATTAACTTGTCTTGCTTCATACCAAACATGTTCTAATTATAATTTTAGTCCAAAGATGTTCGATCTAAAACGAAATAAATTGAATTTCACCTTCAAAGCTAAGTGAAACAAACAGTAATGTTTTTAACTAAGGTACGGTAGATCATTGCTGATAATGGGTGATCCCTCTCCCTTGCAGGATCCTCTTCTATATTTTTTATTATAGAGGGGGGCTCCTTATTTCTTGGTTCCATATCCTTGATAATGAGTGATCCATCTCCCTCCCGTCCCGAGACTCCTCACATTTTCGACACAATTCAGGACAATCGTCAATGGTCAAAGCTTCGAGAGATTGCATGCCAAATGGTAGTTCAAACATTAAAGCTTCCCCAGGGCACACAAATTTACAAGTATCAAGGTCTGTGAAGTCTCTACAGCTCCTTCAATCCATGCAGGTAAGTAAGGATTTAAGGCTTCCACAAGATCGGACAATCAATGTTTCAAGAGAAGTGAGTTACCCCATTGAACAAAGAACTCCAAACAGTCACAATATTTATTCAAAACTTAAAGTTTGAATATTTGTCAAGTTAGCAAATACATTCTGCGATAGCACAGACTCTATTGTAAACTTGCCTAATCTCTAGGCAATGTTTCAAAATTCATTCATTCACTGAGTGACAAAACTTGCAAACTTTGGTCTTTGGATACATGGGAAATTGATTCTTATTTTAGTGATTACAAAAATAGATTGACATTTACATAATAAAAGTATTATGTATCAAAAGAAATGTATATTATGTTACCTTCCACTCGATATACCACGGCATAGAGTTGAAACCTTCAAATTTAAATTGTTGGAGATAAGGCATCATCTTTAACACCGGATTCTAATCTAATTACCTAGGACAATAACTTTCTGCAGAAAAATAAATAGCACACAAACAGATTAAATTCACAACTGAAAAACCAAGAAGTTCTTCAACCTCCACACCCCTTAATTCATCCAACCACATCCATTATGACATTAATGTGAGTTTAATCTTTGTTTACGAAAAATCATGGGACCAAATGTGTAGAATTTCTCACAGGCAATTGCAAGGAAAAGATCTTAATTATTCAATTTTTACGACTATAACCATGAAATTTCATCCTTGCGAATGAGAGGGTTTTGTAGTTTAAAAAATAAATTAAAAAAACTGCTTGAAAATCTAGACCGTCTGATAGCGATCAAATGACTAGTTTGAAAACCAGTGAATCTTCCAAGTATATAAACTTCCTCACTTAAAGAAACACTTGATTGAATGAACACCAGTGGTACAGGAAAAACTTCAAATTTTACAAGCTGCATTTGAACTGAGGCATGCTAACCAACCGTGGCAATTCCACAATTCTGGAATTTTAGCCTCAATGTGGAAAAGAGCCTTTAGACTACAGTTGGAAGGAAAATTTTTTTGCAAATGCTTCAATGCATTATTTTTAAACTATTTTGGTCAGGGCTTAACACTCCAGCAACAACTAAATAATGATTGAACAAAGGCAATCAATGATATATCTCTTCAAATATATTGAAATCAGTTTTTATAATTTAAAGAGATGTCAAATATGCTTTTCTAGTCTCAAGAATACACACTGTTGTGCCTGTTCTCGACTTGTCTGACACTAATCAAGATCAATAATTTTTTTGTTAATCTTTCAAACTTCATGCATCTATAGATTGATGCTACTTGCAAAGGTTTGCAGTTGGATTATGCTGCCAACTTCCAACTTGTTTGGCTACCTACTTAAATTACGGTCAGCCTTTGTTTATAATATGGCTGACTAGCTATAGCCTCATAACTCCACCCGTTCTCAATCCCACGCTCATACCTGAAAATGAAAAACATGTATCTCAAAAAAAAAAAAATCTATTTTACTATTTGAAACTATAAAACTATAGGGAAAGTGCAGATAGCAGTGCAAGATTTTAAATTTTATTGCTGTCACATATCGTTTAAGTCATGATATTTGATATTACGAAAAAGTGCAGCCGTAATTGTGATAACAATGCAATAAGCAGATTTGTTTGAAATGATATAAAAAGAAATATAGATACAGAGTCTGGAACACTTGTTAAGGAAGATATAGTAATTTGTCTTGTTTCATACCAAACATGTAATAAATAGAAGAATTAAAAAAGGTCTCGAAGGCCAAAGATGAATTAAATAAATATTAATGTTTTTACGTAAGGTATGATGTAGATCAGCGTTGATAAAGAGAGATCGCAGCTGCTCTTCTTTTGGTTCCGTAAAGTATTGTATATCATTGTTTTTAATCAGTGATCCCGGTCCCTCCCGAGGCTCCGCTTCTTTTGGTTCTCCAATGGAAACACGCTTAATATGAGAAATCATGGGCCAGTACTCACCAGAATGCTGCTGAAATTTTTGACATAATACAGGACAACCATCAATGGTCAAAGCTACAAGGGAAGCGAGGCATTGCATGTCACTTGGTAGAAAATTCAAACCAGGACAACCAGAAATGTGGAGCATTTTCAGATGATTCATTCTTGTCAAACACTCGGGAAGCATCGAAAGCATAGGAATATTGGTAATTATCAAGGTTTGTAAAGTTTCTGCAGCATTTTCAAACCATTTAGGCAATTGTAGCCTTAGAAAATTCTTGACACGAAGAAAATTAATCCTCCATCTTTTCGTTGCATTTTGAAGATTCTCTGGCAGGTTGAGCTCAAGCTTCTTACAATCTATGACTAACAGCACCTCTAGTTCAGATAGACTACAAAGAACGAACAATCAATCCTTCAAGGGAAGCGAGCTTTACCTCTCCGAGCAAAACCTCCAAATTGTCACAATATCCAAAGCTCAAAGTTTGAAGATTGCTCAAGCTTGCAAATTCGTTTAGCGAAAAAGCAAATTGCTGTGTGGTTATATAAAGTTGTCGAAGGCTGATTAGTTTGCCTAATCCTTTAGGCAGTCATTCAAGATTCGTGCAACCATTTTGATTCAACATATCCTGCTTTCTGAATCTGTTTTTTTATGCGTTGTTTGAGGATTTTTTGCAACTTCAAAAATATATGTCAACAGATTTTTCTTTAATGATAATGTCCATATACGAAATATCTGGATTAAAAAGTAAATTTAGGTGTCATTGATGAAACCAACATTTATCTCTTATATTATGTTCACTTGGTTGTAGAGAACAACATTAGTTGTTCTCGAATAATACCATGATCTTAACCAATCCCCACTTAGGCTTTTATTTTACACCGATGGCATTTTAAGGAGAAATTAGTTTGCACCGACAGTGTTCAAAATACACTTATCTAAATTACTGAAAATATTCAAGCAGACAATGGTAAAAAACCGGCCAGGAAATTTGAGTAAGGGCTGAAGGCTTTAACTGAGGCCACAATGCCAAGTATGACAGAATATCCTTAGACATGCTTGAAAAACCCTCTCACCCAATACACATTAGTTATTCTACACTATTTAAAGGTGTAAAAAATTCAACTTAACCGACATGTAGATAAAAGAAGAAAAAATAAAATTTGGAGTTGTTTATAGGGATGGAATGATGCAAATTATGCGAGGGATGACATTTTCTTAGGTTTCTTCACATTTAGTTCATTGAAAATTCAAACAGATGGCATAAAAGTTACAGAGATTAGAATAAGAAAAGAGAGAAATAACAAGATATGAATAATTAGGAGGAAGAAGTAGAAGTTTTGGTTTTGACATGAATACAACACCAACCATATTGGCACACAGTAATAGAGAAGATTCAACACCATTAGTCTCAATTCCTTAAGTGGTGAAGAATATTAACAAAAGCTATAGCCATTTAAATTACCTTACATCAACAAATTATAAATGCTGAGTTTTTTTTTTTTTTTGATATATTCTTCAAGTTCTATAAATATATATGGATGGAATGAAACAGTAAAAATAATTTGAAGTAATTGAACTACATATCAAACGTACTGATGGAAACAATTAATATCCATTCCCACTACTAATTAAATAGAACCTAAAGCCTCCTGCTGGTATCCATTTTCTCTAACAACATCAACCATTGGCATGCTTTACCTTGCTTGACCTCCTACCAAATATCTATTGCCTAAGCCAGTAAGATGTCCCATCTACATGTTTCCATTAACACTTGGCCTTTTGTCTCCCTCTTCTGCGGCAGACTCTAGTCTCATCATCTCCTTGAATTGACCCTGAAAATGAAGAACATGTCTCTAAGAAAATCATCTCTTTTATTTTGATTCTCGTTATTGCATTATATATTGTCAATATCAAAACACTATCTTACTATTTTGAACTATAAAGTTATAGACAGTGCACATTGCAGTGCAAGGTTTTAAATTATGATTGCACTCAGCTTTGTGTTAAAAGTCATGTTTTTCTAAATAACAAAAAAAATGCTGCTAATGTCACCGCAATTGCGATAATAATGCATGGATGAATCTTACTTTACTCATAAGAAAATGGTCTAAGGGTTGCAACAAGCAGCACCTATTTGTTTGATATGACATAAAAATTAACTTAAATACAGTCTATAGTACTAGTTGAAGAATATTTATTAACTTGTCTTGCTTCATACCAAACATGTTCTAATAATTGAAAAATGTCTCAAATCATAGTCAAACAAATAGTAATGTTTTCACGTACAGTATATCATCATCATTGCAAAAGAGTGATTCCTCTTCCTTATGAGGTTCTGGATCTACAATGGAGACACGTTTAATGTGAGAAATCAAGGGCCAGTACACTTCTGAACGTGGCTGACATCTTTGACATAATTCAGGACAACCATCTATGGTTAGATCTTCTAGGGAAGTGAGGCCTTGCATGCCCATCGGAAGACAATGCAAACTAGGACAGTCACCAATATGGAGCATTTTAAGACGAGTCATTCTTGTGAAACACTTGGGAAGCCTCCAAAGCATAGGAATATTTATAAGAATCAAGGTTTGTAATGTCTTTGCAGCTCTTTCAATCAATTCAGGAGACGTCTCTAGACTCGGAAAATTCTCAAGATGAAGAAAACGCATCCTCCATGTTTTCATTGAGTTTTCAAGATTATATGGCAGTGTGAGCTCTAGGTTCTTGCAATCTATGACCAACAGAGCCTCTAATTCAGAGAGATTACAAAGAGGTAAGCATATAAGTCTTCCACAAGCACGAACAATCAATGTTTCAAGGGAAGCAAGTTGTCCCTCTAAAAGCACGACATTCACCAAATTATCACAATATTCAAAACTCAAAGTTTGAAGATTGCTCAAGTTTGAAAATTCATTTAGTGACAGAACAGATTGCTTTGTGGCTATATACAATTGTCGAAGGCTAATTAGTTTACCTAATCCTCTAGGCAATGTTTCAAGATTCATGCAACCAGTGAGTGACAAAACTTGCAAACTTTGGAGTTTACAAACTCGCAAGTATTTGTATCTTGATACCCATGTATCCAATATAATTTCACTGTCAAGACCCACTCCTTCGATGGGAAATAATATGGTTCTCACGCTTCTGGACTTCGGAAACAAAGCACTGCTAAGTGATCCATTTTCTACTATTGAGAAATTCCTCACTTGTTGAGATATATTCCGAGTATGGGAGTCTACTACTACACAATCATCTTTTTCAACATACAATGCAAGATCGTGCACCAAATCGTGTACTTTGAAATAGTAGAAGTGGCCAAAGTCCTCAAAATCTTGAAGAAATGACCTTGAACGTAACTCATCAATATAATCTCTTGTAATATTCTCTGGCCTTTGATTTCTATCTTGTGATTGCAGTGATCCAAGTGCCACCCAGAGTTTGCTGATTTGAACACTAGTGAAGCCAAAACGTTTTGGGTAAAGGGAAAAGTATGTGAAACAGTGCTTCAAATGGGAAGGCATTTGATCATAGCTTAACTTAAGTGCGGGTAAAATGTCATCATTGTTTTGTATTAAACTCCATATCTTAGAGTCTCTGACAAATATCCACTTGGTTAAATCAAATTTTGAGAACAATGAACTTCCTAATGTTCTCACTGCTAGTGGAACTCCATGGCATTTTTTCACAATTTCTTTTCTGATCATCACCAGATTTGGATACTTTTCTTCTTCTCCTTTCTTAAATGCCCATTTAACAAACAGAGATAAACAATTGTCGTCTAGAGAAAGACCATCTAAAACATAAGAAGGGAAAGTACTCATTCTTAGAAATCGTGGTTGGGCCTAACACAACCCCACAAAACCGGCTTGTGAGGTGAGGATTGCCCCCACTTATAAACAAATTGTCAGACCAACTCCTAACCGATGTGGGACTCTTAACACACCCCCTCACGCTCAGGATTGGACATCTGAAGCGTGAACATAAATGACGGGTGACCCGATAACGGAAACCTGACAACAGGTGGCCCAAAATCGTGAAGAGGCTCTGATACCATATATTAGAAAACGTGGTTGGGCCTAACACAACCCCACAAAACCGGCTTGTGAGATGAGGATTGCCCCCACTTATAAACAAATTGTCAGGCCAACTCCTAACCGATGTGGGACTCTTAACATATAGTGATAAGATAACTTGGAGAGCAAGTTATCTAGATAGCTTGGAGAGCAAGCAAGTTAGTTAGGGAGTTAGTTACTCCAACTCACTCCTATAAATACCTCACTCTATTGTACTCATTGACATCTTTTATCAAATCTATTGATTCTCCTATGAGTCTCTATGGTTATCTTCCTCATGAATACTACTATGCACTCTCTCTAGCTGATCACTATGACCTTTATCCCTGGGATTCCATGATTCATAACATGGTATCAGAGCGATACCCTAGGGATGAAGATGATGATGTTGCTTCCGCTTTCGATTCAGAAATTGGTGAAGATGAAGATGAAGAATCTGATGTAGTTCTCACAACAGCAGCTTCTGCCTCTTCCATTCTTGAATCTTCAGCTTCGCACAATCACATCGTTTTCGGTAGTTTTGATTCTCCAATTGTTCCGGTTTCTTCTCCTTCAATCGAACCAAAATTCGATGGATTTTCCGTCAAGATTGGTGAGATTTCATGCGTTCTTGTTACTTCTTGCAACGACATCGTCGATGATGATGATTATGTGTTAGTTGTGCACGAAGATGATGAGAAATTGCAAGTTCTTGAACCTGAATTGAAGAATCGCTGCTCTGATTTCGTTGTTTCTGAAGCGTCGGAAGAATTCGTCATTCACACACCTCCGGTGAGATTGAGGAGCTCTGTTTACGGCATCGCCACCGTGAAGCCTTTGGCTTCGTGGTTGTTGATGACACCTTGTCATCCTAGTTTATTAGGCAACTTTTATGTAATGTTTGGGTCATTTTTGATGTAATTATGGGAGCTAGAAGCCACAAAGGAGGAAAAACACAAGTTTGAGGAAGTCAGAAATCGGTTACCGAAATCAAGCATCGGTGACCGATTTTGCTGCTGATTTTCACACTTTCACCACTGGAGTTTTCGGTTACCGATTGAAGTAATTCAGCCACCGATTTGAGAACTGCAGGCACGCGTTTTGGGCTTAAGTGAGCAATCGGTAACCGATTTTGCCTGTGTCTATTTAAAGGAACTCGGTCTCAGACTTAAAAAAAGAGACGATTTTTTGGAGATCAAAAGGCATATAAACACATAGGAGAGCGATTTGGAGCGACTTGGAACATCATTGAAGGAGTTTTAACAAGGTTTATTCATGAATTCACCTTGTAATTCTTCTTTTATTGTTTATTGCTTGATTATGTGTAACTAAACCCTCCTTTGTTGGGGATGAGTAGACCTAGATGAACATGTTTGTTGTGACCTAGTTTATATTATTGATTGAAATTCATATGATTGTTTCTCTTATTTCCGTTCTTAATGCTTTTTATTGTGTCGGCCGCCTTTAAATTGATTTACTGTTTATTTTGTGATACGGAAGTGGAATTGGTAAACGCTTTGAAATAAGAAATCCTTGCCTTTGTAATCTAGGAATAGATACAAACCCTTGGAATCATTAAGAGAATTCTTGTTCGTTAATGCTTAACCCTAATCTTAAAATTCACTAAGGAATTAGGTCTTTATTTTAGGTTTAAAGTTTTTGTCACTAAGGAATTAGGGCAAGAATAAATTAGATAATTCGGTAACAATCATACGAGTCGATTCAATAGTTGAGACTAAGTTATTAGCTTTTCATGGTCATCTAGCGAAACTCATCCCTAGCATCTTTCTCCCATTAATCTTAATCACTTTATTTTCCGTTAATTTAACTATTGTTTAAAAACCAAAAGATTAACCTTTTGTTCGATTAAGTTCTAAATACAATTCAATAGCATAACGCGATCCTCGATTTCGACACTCGGTCTTACCGATTTAAATTTACTACTTGAACGATTTCGTACACTTGCGAAATACGCCATCAGTTGTTCTTCGGAAAACAGACTGTGTTGGAACAAAATGTGTTTAACAATGAACCTCAAAGAGTTTTGATGATAACAAGGTATTAAAAATTGTAAACTGGACTAGCTAATATTTGTTCAAGTGTACAGGACCACAGTTAAAAAGTTACATCATTAATTGGTTATGAATGAGCAAATAAAGAGCAAAAGAAAATGAAGCTTAGACGATTCTGAAGGCAATACGCTCCTGAAAGTTGAAAGCGCTCCTGAAGTCAAGCTGCTCCTGAAGATAGTAAAAGCGCTCCTGAAGAAATAGTGCTCCTGAAGAATAGTGCTCCTGAAGACAAGAGGTCCAGAAGCCACATTATCAGAAGCTGCATCATCAGAAGCTGCATCATCAGAAGCTGAAGAAGCTGCATCATCAGAAGCTGCCTCATCAGAAGTCATTTCACCAGAAGCTGAAGATCAACTGGATTTGCAGAAGATTCAAAGATTGAAGAATCTACACTGCAAAAGCTGTCTATTGGACTCGAAAAACACAGCAGAAAATTAGTGGAACATTGCAACGGTCATTTCAAAGGTGTTTGAAGGCATGTGCTTGCAATTTGGACGAAAGCGTTGACATTGTACTACTGTACGAACTGTACAACCACCTTCTCCACTACTCTGTTTTGTGTCCACGCTACAAGACAAGAAAACATCTTCAGAATACGGCTCGCCTGCAAAGATGTTCCTTTGGATAAGGAATGGATTTCAAATTTGTTCTTCATAGGACAACAACCAAATCAGGCAAAATATCATTGGTGAAAGATCAAGCTTCAACAACGACTCTTTGGTGTGCTGGCAATTTCACAACGTCTCTTTCACACCTCTATATAAAGGAGTGAAGACTTATAGTTTTGGTAATGCAAGAACGCTGAACGAAAGACTCACAACATTTTTACAAGTGCCAAACCTCTGCTGAAATTGTTCTGCATCACTTAGAATTTCTGTGTCTCAAAGTCATATCTTTGAAATTCTTAAGTCCATTGAGTCTGTATCTGATTTATATTGTGAGCACCTCTGATTGTATATCAAGTGTTCAACCTTAAACAATTTTCTGTGTAATTTTGTTTAGTTAGGAAGTCTCTTGCAGTTGTGCTTGAGCAGGAAGTCTCTTGATTGTGTTCTTGAGCAAAGGAAGTCTCTTGATTGTGTTCTTGAGCAAAGGAAGTCTCTAGCTTGTGTGCTTGAGCAAAGGAAGTCTCTTGCTTGTGTGCTTGAGCAATTGTAATCAGATATTACTCTTAGTGAAATCTCCTTGGAAGTGCAAGGGGGACTGGACTACTTCCGGATTGTGGAAGGAACCAGTATAATTGCTTTGTGTCGTTCTTCTTCTCTCTCTCTGTTTTATTCCGCTGCATTTAGATTCTGATCATCACTTCAGAAGCTGTCTCACTTAGCTTCTGATCAGTGTGTTCAGTTTTTAGGAGAAACGAAGAATTTTTCAAAACACAATTCAACCCCCCTTCTTGTGTTTTTCTCACCTTCAGACTGAACCGCTTGTTTCCTCCGACAACAATCACCTTTCGCTTTGCACGCTACATGACGAGTTTATTGTGGAATTCGATCCCGGCGGAAGAACGCTTTTGTCGTCGCTGTTCTCTGCTTTCACTGTTCTCCGATACCGTTCCTTCCGTTTGTGGTGGATACCTTGGGATAGAGGAAGGAAACCGGTTATTCAGGGTGACACATCTTCGAGACAGGCTTCGTTCTTTCTGATAATCGACACAACAAGATTTGAGCCTTTTGGAGTTCGTCTTCTTCTTCCTCTATACATTGTGAATTCGCTTTCTGATCTGAGATTCCTTGTTTGCGGCTTCGTATTGTTATCTGATATCGCAAATTCGCGTTTCGATCATCTCTGATTCATCATTCGAGTTGCAGAAGCACTTTCCAATAATTGCGTTCATGTTAACAGAATCGAATTTCTGGATGAAGTGTGTCTGGAAGAAGAGCGTTTTCAGAAAGCTATTTTGGTTGGTCACGCGCGTTTGCCGTTTGTGTTCAATTCAGATTCAGATTTCAGAAGCATGTTTCAGAAGCGTTTTCAGAAGCATGTTTCAGAAGGTGTTGTGTCGTTTGTATTCAATTCAGATTCCGATTTCAGAAGCATGTTTCAGAAGCGTTTTTGTAATTCAGAAGCGGTTTTTTGGTTCAGAAGTGTTTTTCTGCTTCAGAAGCGTTTTTTTGTTCAGAAGCGTTTTTGTGGTTCAGAAGCGTTTTTTTTTGTTCAGAAGCGTTTTTGTGGTTCAGAAGCGTTTTTTTGGTTCAGAAGCGTTTCTGTGTTTCTCTGTTCATCCTCAATGTTTCTACTGCAAATTCCCAGCAAAGGCAACTTCTGATTGTGCACATGGGCTTCACTACTCTGTTGGACTAAATCTGGGCCTTATATGTTTTTCAATCTTTTAAGTCATTTGCTAGTTTACCTCCAATTTTACTTAGTTACTTTAGTAAGAATAAATTGTAATTTTCATTGTATTTCAAACTCAAATTGGTGAGTTTTCCCACTTTGAGTTTGAGGGGAACTATTAGAATATAGTGAGAAGATAACTTGGAGAGCAAGTTATCTAGATAGCTTGGAGAGCAAGCAAGTTAGTTAGGGAGTTAGTTACTCCAACTCACTCCTATAAATACCTCACTCTATTGTACTCATTAACATCTTTTATCAAATCTATTGATTCTCCTATGAGTCTCTATGGTTATCTTCCTCATGAATACTACTATGCACTCTCTCTAGCTGATCACTATGACCTTTATCCCTGGGATTCCATGATTCATAACACCCATCATTGAAGCAATTGAATTACTACGTGTTGTCACTATGATTTTACTTCCTATTGCCCCACCTTTTAACAAGTCTGTTAATTTAATCCATTTCGCACGATCATTGTTCCATATATCATTTAATACAAGCAAAAACTTTTGATTGGAAAGCTTATATCGAAGTCGACTTTGTAACTGCTCAATATCTAAGTTGTTAATGTTATCATGGTAAGCAAGAGCAGTCATTGGAGTCGATTCTGAAGCAGAGTTGATGATTTTTATTATTATCTGCCTTATGTCAAAATCATCTGGGATACACACCCACATCTTCAATTGGAAAAGATCTTCCATCCTCTTATCGTTGAACACCAGTTTCGCGAGTGTGGTCTTCCCCAATCCTCCAATTCCCACTATGGGAATAGCACACAAACTTTTATCACCATCTCCATCACCCTGAGGATGTGGTTGCATCAAAAGCTTCATAATTTATTCCCTTTCGTTGTCCCTTCCTATCACATCTAAAGCATCAACATGGGAATGAGTCATTTCTCTCCTTTGTACAACAAATCCAGGATCAATACTGATTGTTGCAAGACCAAACCTGGTCCCATCGGCTGCTACCTTATCCAATCTGTCCCTAATCTCTTTGATTTGATGCGCCATCTTAGGACGGAAAACAAGGGGATTAGAAGAAGATAAGAAGTGGCGTACCTTCATCCGAATGCTGCTAGAAGCTTCCACGGCTTGCTTTCTCTTGTGGTGCAACTCAAATCCATTGAATACATCTTCAGCATCATAGCATATATTTTGAATTTGCCTCAGCCATTCACGCAGGCCATGCTTTTGGTCTTTCTTCTCTTCAGCATCCAATAGTAGACCTCTGACAATTGACAAAGTGTCTTTGGTCCCTTGGAGATCTTCATACACACCATAGGCACGAGAAGCTTGCTCGAAAGCATAGGAAGCAAGCTTTCCAAGCAGTGAATCAGCAATATCGAACACAAATGATTCGGCCATGTCAACGTTAGCAAGGAAATAGCAGAAATAGATTTTGGATGTAAAAGTTTGTGGTTGTGTTACTAATTGTGCCTTTAGATCAATACTTGTTTATAATAATATATACTGAAGTCGACTAACAAGGATAGCCAATGCATTAAAAGTCGTCTTAATTTATTTGGTTACATTATTATTGTTAGAAAAAGGAAACAAGTTGTTCACACAATAATTTGTTTTAAAAGAAAACAAGGTACAAGCTCACGTAAGTAAAATAATCACTGAGCAGCGCAAGAAGTTTGAATTAATTTGTTTGTTTGAAGGAAAGTTTGAATAATTTAACTTGCAAATAGCACCACTCTATTATTATTATATTTATTAATTCACACCCTCAAAGTAATACTATTTGTTCAAAGTCGTTCATTTTTTTTCCATGTGCCACTCTATATTTCATTGTCACTACTCTCATTCTTAATGTTTTTCCTGTGTGGCACCTTTTTGTATTATTCCATCTATGTCTAAGCCAATAAATCCTATTAAACTGTGTATTATATTCTTCCAATAAATAAAAAACGTAGGTTACAAAATTAATTTTCCTAATAATTTTGTCCAATGGTGTTTTATTTGTCTACTCTATGTCACATCATCACTTTGATAGCCATCTAATTCACTCCTAAAAATTTAGAATCCATGATCTTTCTATTTATTTGTACGTCACTCACAATTCTATATATATATATATATACACACACATAATGACACAAACTCAATCGTTACAAGTAGTATAACATTATCCCTTTAATTTAATTGATTCCTCCATCTTCTATGCCGATAAGTTATATCATCGTAAGACAAGCAAACAAATAACATTAAGAATTAAGAATGAGAGTTTCACTCTTAATAAGGCTTGTCAAGTAGAGGTTCAAACAAATGCCTGGTGCATACAATGTCATTGAGGTTCATTCCATGAAGAAACATGGAGCAAAGGTTACATTGCATGATTGCAACACTTATAGTGGTTCCCTTACTGCGATGCGACACTCACTGTGTTTCTAATATATATTTTTTTTGGGTTGTGTTAACCGGTGCCCCCGGGGCACTGGTTAAGGTATCTAAAAAAGGAAATATTAAATAAAAAAAGACACTTTTTTTACTTTTGAAGTCTTGAGTACACAATTTTCAATGCAAAAGCTTCTACATTTGGTTCCTTAACCAGTGCCCCGGGGGCACCGGTTAACATTTTCCATTTTTTTTTTTGGATGATTTCAATTCCATGAAATTAAATTGTATTATATTCTCCATTGCATTGGCTACAATTCAGGCATGTATGATGTAATAAAGTAAGGCTTAGTAACTTTACATTTGAATATAATAGATCCAAGTCTCGAACCCCGTCTAGATTTATTATTTTGTGTCGGCCTTTTTTTATGACCAACAATATCTCCATTGCGTTTCAAATGCAATAGTGTATTTTGAGGTCTCACCTGATCTGGTTTATTTATCCATCTCTTTCCTCAATTCTCTCTTATATGGATTTTTTAGTTTTTGAGAAACATTACCATGTTGATGTATCTCTAATGGATGAAAAGCGTGCCTCTACATTTGATTTGATGAAGATTGACACATATACCTTATTACTTTATGTTATTTTTCCTACAACTATCACCTAAACACGCAAAAGTGCACTGTTGGAATTTAGAAAAGAAATTAAACAAGACTTATGAGATCTGATAAACTGAAAACTCACTCATTTCATTCCTTCTAACAACCTTTAAATACAAGAAACTCATAATCAGAAATAAAACAAAATAAAACTGCCTATAAATTTGTAACAGACCAACATAAATTTGTAACCTCCCATAATTCCTATAATTAAAATCATAACAGTCATAACCATAGGAATATGCAATAAACTCTAATAATAGGTTCTGATCCATATTCTCAACACTCCTCCTTGGATCAGAAGCTATTGACACCAAGCTTCTCTCTCAAGTTCTCAAATCTTCCTTTTGAAAGAGTCTTTGTAAAGATGTCTGCCAATTGGTCTTCTGTCTTGCAATATTGTAACAAGACTTCTCCTTCCTTTTGGACTTCTCTAAGAAAGTACAGCTTAATATTGAAGTGCTTAGTCTTCCCATGAAAAATAGAATTGTTAGAGATTGCAATTGCTGCTTGATTATCTACAAGCACCTTAGTTGGTTCTGCTTGAGCCATCTGTAGATCAACTAGAATTTTTCTCAGCCACAAAGCTTGATTAACAGCTGCAGCAGCAGCAATGAATTCTGCTTCTGCAGTTGACTGTGCTACAATATCCTGTTTCTTTGAAGACCAAGAAAACATTCCAGAACCAAGTGTAAAACAATAACCTGATGTGCTTTTCATATCATCCAATGATCCTCCCCAATCACTGTCAGAAAATCCATGAAAATTAAATTCTTGATTGTAATTGAACCATACTCCATAGTCAAGAGTACCTTTGATGTATCTAAGCACACGTTTAGCAGCTTGAAGATGCACTTCTTTTGCACAATGAATGAATCTTGAGAGAATGCTCACAGCATGCATTATGTCAGGCCTTGTTGCTGTAAGGTACATGAGGCAGCCGATAAGACTTCTAAAATCAGTCTCATCAACCTTTTCTGCACCATCTTCCTTGCCTAGCTTCAATTTAAGAACCATTGGGGTATCCACATGCTTACAGTTCTCCATCTGAAACTTCTTCAAAATCTCTTTTGCATATTTCTTCTGATTGATAAAGATTCCTTTTTCATTTTGTTTGACTTCCATTCCGAGAAAAAAAGCCATTTCTCCACAATCAGTCATTTCAAAGACCTTCATCATATCTTGCTTAAACTCTTCAACAAACACATTATTGCTTCCTGTAACCAAAAGATCATCCACATACAGAGAAACAATTAAAATATCAGAACTCAAGCACTTCACATAAAGAGTTGACTCACTGAGGCTCTTTGTAAAGCCAATACTCAACAAGTACTCATCAATCCGGCTATACCAGGCCCTTGGAGCCTGCTTCAAACCATACAAGGCCTTTTTCAGCAAATAAACCTTGTCTTCCTGCCCTTTAACTTCAAATCCTTCTGGTTGGTCAACGTATATCTCCTCTTGCAAATAACCATTGAGAAAAGCAGATTTCACATCTAGTTGAAACACCTTCCAACCCTTTTGAGCTGCCAAAGCAAGGGCCAATCTGATTGTATCAAGCCGAGCCACTGGAGCAAATGTTTCGGAAAAATCAACTCCAAATACTTGAGCGTATCCCTTCACTACAAGTCTGGCCTTGTGCTTGTTAATTGATCCATCTGCATTGAGTTTGGTTCTAAACACCCACTTCACACCAATAACATTTTTGTGATGGGGTCTAGAAACCAATTCCCATGTTTTGTTCTTCTCTATCATGTTAAGCTCCTCCTGCATTGCAACAATCCACTTTGGATCCTTCTTGGCTTCTGCAAAATTTTCAGGCTCTAACACAGCAACATTACACTTTTCATAAATGTCAGAAAGCAATCTAGTTCCTCTAACAGGTGGATCATCTATAAATTGATTCTGTTTATCTTTCTCCCAACTCCATTGTTTATCTTCAGCAAAATGAACATCTCTACTTATTAGAATCTTACCACTTGAGCTTCAGATTGAGCCTGCTTTTTGTTCTTGCAAATTTTTGCAATGTGTCCAAGCTGGTTGCATTTGTTGCAGCGTATGTCAGGCCTCTTCCAGCATCTAAAATGTGGATGATTTCTTTTTCCGCAATGCTGACATGCAGAATTATTTGTCTTCTCATCATCAGCTTTACTGCTCCCTTTGTTGGAACTTTCTCCTTTCTCAGAGTTGTTCCATAGGCCCTTTTTCTTCTTTCCTTTGTGACTTTGATTGAGCTTCAGTTTAGCTTGCAATGCACCTTCAATTGTGCCTTCCTCCCTCATAAGTCTCCTTTGTTCTTGGGCTTGCAAAGCATACACCAATTCTGACAAAGTAATTGTTGACATATCTTTGGAATTTTCCAAAGATGAAATGGTGGATTCAAACCTTTCAGGAACAGTTACAAGGATTTTTTGGACTATCCTTATATCAGAAAACTCACCTCCTAGCAACCTCACATTGTTGACAATGCTTAGAAGTTTGTCAGCATACTCCTTGATTGTTTCTGACTCCTTCATCCGCTGCATCTCAAACTCCCTGATCAAATTCAGCACTTGCATCCCTTTGACTTTCTCATTTCCTTCATACTCTTGTTTGAGAAAATCCCAAATTGCTTTTGCTGACTTCAGAGTCATGATTCTTGTGAAGATTGCTTCGGAAACAGCAGAAAATAGATAAGACCTTGCCTTCGATTTTCTCTGCTTTCTCTCCTTATGGTTTCTGATTTGTGCCAGCGTTGGATTGTCTGGTAATGGCTCAACCTCGTAATCATCCTCAACAGTGTAACGCCCGTCTTAATTATTTGATTATTTAAAAATATATTTATATATATGATTTAAGTGATTTTCATGATTGATATGTGTGAATTTTATGATTCATGAAGTTGAGTGGTTTATATGATTTATAAATGAATTATGTGGGGTATTTTGTTGTGGTGAAGTTGTTATGTTGTTATGACTTATTTTATTATTAAATAAAATAAGATATGATAAATAAAATAAAAATATTAGAAGTTGGGTTGTGATGTGTAAAGAGTAAGTTTAGAGGTGAGAAGAGTAATACGAAAGGATAAATAGGGCAAACAGAAGTTAGAAACGTTTTTACGTGAAACACTTTTGGAGGAAAGGGAGAAAAGTCAGAAAAGAGGAGAACTAGAGGGAGAGCTGCGATTTCATCATAACCAGGTAAGGGTGAGACTAATTTTCAATATTATTAAGAGTATGATTCTATAGGATGAATTTATCATGATCAGGTTAAGTTTTGGTGAGAATTGAGAATTAGGTTTAAGAACAATTTTGATGATTGAACCATGAACAGATGTTAGATTGATGCTAAATTAGTGTACAGAACTCAGATATACCATAAGATGATAATTAGATGTTGAATTGAGGTTAGAATTAGGAGATTAAGTGAAAAGTTGGAATTTTTAGGTTTCTGGCCGTACTGACATTCATCGCTCGCACCTGCGAGCAAGAACACTCGCAACTGCGAGCTAGAACCCAGAACTCGCAACTGCGAGCAACGCAACTCGCAACTGCGAGTGACCTGTGAGCTCGCAACTGCGAGCAGAATAACTCGCCACTGCGAGTAAATACGTAGGAACCCAGAATGCACACTTTGCTCGCCATTGCGAGTGAAGTTACTCGCCACTGCGAGTTAGGCTGTTAGTTGCCCAAAATTGTCCCGATGCGATCCTTTCGCACGTGTAGTCTTGAGATGACCTTAGAAGTAAGTTAGAGAGCTGTTTAGGATGCTTTCATAAGCTCCAGAAGTCTGTTATGGTGACTGAAACTAGAAGTGTTGCGGCATGAAATGCTATAATGATGTTTTATGATATTTATATTGATGTAATTAATTCTTTATGTGAATGTTAACACATTCAAGCGTTGTTAATTGTTGTATGTTGCTGCTGTTTTCTGTTGTCGACTGTTAGTGTCTTGAGGTTGCATGAGTCGGTCTATGTTGTTGGAATTTAAGAAGTCGTCCATGATTATGAGTCGTATGAGTTGTACACGTCGTTGTCTAAGTTGTTGGAAGTTGAGTTCATTGCATACTCATTAAAGTTGGGGGCTTTAGGCCCGGCAGCCTTTGTGCTCATTAAAGTTGGGGGCTTTAGGCCCGGCAGCCTTTGTGCTCATTAAAGTTGGGGGCTTTAGGCCCGGCAGCCTTTGTGCTCATTAAAGTTGGGGGCTTTAGGCCCGGCAGCCTTTGTGCTCACACGTTGAAGAGCCTATTATGCTCATTTTGTTGCTGATTGGTACCACATGCATTTGCATATCAAGAAGTTCATGATGTTTAAGTTGTCGAGTTGTTGTCGAGTTGATAGAGTTGCATGGTCAAAGATGAGTCGTGTTGTTAGGTTGTTGTTGAGTTGATAGAGTTGCATGGACAAGGATGAGTTGTGTCGTCAAGTTGAGTGTTAAGTTGATTATGATTTGTGATGAAAATTAGTAATGGTATTCGATGATTGTATTTGTTATGTAATGAAAAATATGCTAATTATTAATTGTTGATATGTTATTAATGTTTAAGTTGTTAAATGCATTTTATTAGATTATATGCTTAATGTATTGATTATGAAATCTCACCCCTTCTGCGTATATGTTGCCTCGACCGTGGGTAATGTGCAGGTAATAAAGACTAGCTGTGTTCGTGAGTAGACTCCTCACATCGTGTCGTCTAGGATGCTCTGATACGTAACGGGATGGGGATTGTCTGATGCTTGTTTTCCTTGTTACGTATTTTATTTAATAAATGTTGAACATTTTTATGAAGACTATCTGAGATGTTAAGTTGTGGCCTTTTATGCCAAAGATTTTATGTGACGTTGCGAACTAAATTTCCGCTGCATTTGATTATTGAATTTTATAAAGACAGGTTGCTTAAATAAATAGTATTTCCTAGTATTATATTTGTTGTTAAATGATGTATTGATGTATGTGATGCTCCGTTATGTTGATAAACTCTGATAATTTTTATGAAATTTTTAAGTCGGGAAAACGGGGTGTTACAAACAGCCTCCCAAAGATCATGAGCATCAAGATAAGCCTCCATTCTGGTTGCCCATAGGTGATAATTCTCACCCTCAAAGATTGGTAATTTTATGGCTGAGTTATCAGAGTGCATTTTCAACTCTTTGGTAAGTGTTTGGGTGTTTAGTGGAACTCTCAACCTCACCAGGTCCCTCAAGAACAAGAATGCTCTTGATACCAATGTTGGAATTTAGAAAAGAAATTAAACAAGACTTATGAGATCTGATAAACTGAAAACTCACTCATTTCATTCCTTCTAACAACCTTTAAATACAAGAAACTCATAATCAGAAATAAAACAAAATAAAACTGCCTATAAATTTGTAACAGACCAACATAAATTTGTAACCTCCCATAATTCCTATAATTAAAATCATAACAGTCATAACCATAGGAATATGCAATAAACTCTAATAATAGGTTCTGATCCATATTCTCAACATGCACATTTTCATTTTCACAAACAATAGCAGAAAATAGATACCCAAATAAAAAAATCAAAACAGTACCAATATAATCGTTATTATATTCTCATGTCAATCTCGCAATTGTTACTTCAGAAAGGGACCGAAATTACAAATTGGCGGACTCCGGTGGTAATTTTCACCAAAACACTGTCCTTCCCTTGACAGTCCGGCAAACAATGCATGTATATGTCTATGGTTCATTGAATGTCTAAGACAATACTAATGATAGGTTTTCATACAAGCATATCTTTTAACTGGAAAAATAGGATGAAAGAAAATAATAATTTTCAATTATTTGGCTACATCAAATGTGCTGATGGAAACATCTTGAGAATCTTGTTGAATACTGGACCTTCTCAACCCATGAATCTTATACTGCTAATGTCCCTTCACATTCGCTTATCCCTTTTCAACTCCAGCTTCATCATATACCTAGTTCTGTAAATGGAGCAAACATCACTCTCAAAAAACTAATGTTACTTAATTGCTTTTTACGAAACTACATTTTGAAAATTCACATAATGTTACTTTTAGAATTCTGTGATCTCATTCTATTGGTAAAAATGACATTTTTACATAGAAGGGTGTAGTGTTGCATGAAGCTTTAACATAACAAACATTAACAACTCATGGAAATAACTAATGCGTAACCTACCATCTTACTTAGAAAACCTTGTAGAGCTCATTAAACTAGGTGATGGCAGGCATCATCAAGGTTGATAGTCAATTCTAGTTAAGTTTTGCTAAATTCATACATCATGATTACATCATTTATATACAAAATTCTAATTTCAGCTCAAGCCTTAAATTTTCAAGTGGAAAATAGTTTAGGAGGTGCAATCTACAGTTATTTGATACAAAATGATATGTTTACCTTCAAGGTCGATGTCTTCATTCCTCTTCCTGATCTCTTGACTTTCCAATAAAAACACTTTTGATGTGAGAAATCATGGGCCAGTACTCACCAGATTGTGGCTTAAATTTTCGGCACAACTCAGGACAATCTTCGATGACCAAATCTTCAAGGGCCGTGAGGTGATACATGTCACTTGGAAGACTAATTAGTTGAGGGCAACCAACAATATGTAGCCTTTTAAGATGAGTCAATGTTGTCAGAGACTGAGAAAGCGTCGTTAGATTAGGAAGTTCATAAATCAGCAAGGTCTCTAAAGTTTCTGCAGCACCTTCAATCCAACCAGGCAATGTCAAAAGCCCTGGAAAATCCCTAATAAACAAATGTTTCAACCTCAATTTTTGGATTGGGCTTTCGTTGTTCAACGACAAATTTAACATCTTGCAGTCTATAATTATTAGAGTTTGTAAATTTGGAAAAATGTAAAGTGGTAAGGAATCTAGGCTCCCACATTTATACAAAGACAATGTTTCCAGGGAAATGAGTTGTTGTTCCCTACTGAATAAAAACTTCATATTTTTACAATGATTAAAAGCCAAAACCTGAAGATGCTTCAGGTTAATAAATTCAGTCAATGACAGAACTGATTGTTTGGTGGTTATAAACAAATGTTGAAGGCTGACCATCTTGCCTAATCCTCTTGGCAATGTTTCAAGCTCTGTGCATCCACTGAGTATCATGACTTGCAAGTTATAGAGTTTAAAAATAGAATGAGGAAGTCTTTTGATTTTGCTGTTATTCTTGAGACCGAGAACACGCAGGTGCACCAACTTAGCAATTGATTTAGGCAGAGTCTCAAACAAAGAATCATTAAAATCTACATATCGCAGGTATTTATAATTGGATACCCATGTATTCAACAATGTTTCATTGTCAAGGCCCACTCCTTCGACAGGAAATAAAATAGTTCTTACACTTTTGGACTTGGGAAACAAAACTTTGTCAAGAGAATCCTTTTCAACAATTGATAAATGCTTTGCTTGATCAGATATATTTCGAGTATGTGATACTACCATTACAAACTCCTCTTTTGCAACATACATTGCAAGATCATGTATCAAATCATGCACTCTGAACTCACAGATGTACCCAAAGTCCTTGAAATCCTGAAGCAATGATCTTGAATGTAACTCATGTATATATTCTCTGGCAATATACTCTAGCTTTTCACTTCCATTTATGGATTGAACTAATCCAAGGGGTATCCACAAAATAGTCATTTCAACGACATTAAAGGTATAGTCTTTGGGATACAAGGCAAAACAAGCAAAGCATTGTCTCAAATAAGATGGCATTTGATCATAGCTTAATTTTAGTGCAGGTAGAATATCATCTTTCTTCTGTTCTAAATTCCATATCTCATGGTCTCTTACGAATAACCACTTATCTAAATCAAATTTTGAGAACAGAGAACTTCCTACCGTTCTCACAGCCAGCGGAACTCCAGCACATTTTTTCACAATTTCTTTTCCAATCTCTACTAGATTTGGATATTTTTCTTCTTCTCCATCCTTGAATGCCCATTTCACAAACAGAGACAAACAATCCTCTTGCGAAAGACCTTCCAAAACATATGAAGGAACAGTACCCATCATGGAAGCAACTGAGTTGCTACGTGTGGTGACTATAATTTTACTTCCTACTGCACCAACTTTGATGATCATCATTCCATACATCATCTAGCACGAGGATAAACTTTTGGCCAGAAAGTTTACGTCTTAGATGAATTTGTAGTTGCTCAATGTCACAGTGGTTGCTATCTTCTTGGGGAGCAATAGGAACACTTGGTGCAGCTGAAGTAAAAACGGAGTTGATAATTTTGATTATGATCTGTCTTATATCAAAATCAACAGAGACACACGCCCACATCTTCAATTGAAAAACTTCATCTATCCTCTATTCATTGTACACCAATTTTGCAAGTGTGGTCTTCCCCAATCCTCCAATTCCCACTATGGGAATAACACATAAACTTCTATGACCATTGCCATAACCTTGAGGATCGGAATCCATCAAAAGCTGGATAATTGCTTCCTTGTCATTCTCCCTTCCTATTACACTTGAAGGATCAACATGGGAATAGGTGATTTCTCTCCTGTGCACAGAAAGTCCGGGCTCAACATGAATTCTCACAAGTCCAAACTTGGTCCCATCAGCTGCCACTTTATCCAATCTATCTCTAATCTCTTTGATTTGACGTGACATCCTAAAACGGAAAGCAAGTGGATTAGAGCAAGAAAAGAAGTGGCATACCTTCAACCGTGTGCTTCCAGAAGCTTCCAAAAATTGCTTTCTCCTGTCTTGCAACTCAAATCCATCCAATACATCTTCAGCGTCATAGCAGATGTTTTGAATCTGCCTTAACCATTCACACAAGGCATGTTGTTGGTTCTTTTTCTCCTCAGCATCCAGCAGTAGACCTCTGACAATTGATAGAGTATCTTTGATCCGTTGGAGATCTTCATATACACCATAGGCACGAGAAGCTTCTTCATAAGCATAAGAAGCAAGTTTCCCTAACAGTGAATTAGCAACATCAAACACAAATGATTCGACCATATCCATGTTAACTAGGAAATAGCAGAAATGAAGTTATGGTCGCAAATTAGTAATTGTGCCTTCAGATCAACTAACAAGAATAGCCAATATTCTACCAAATTATTCTATTCATGGGGGAAGGGAACAAATACATTAAAAGCTGTGTTTATTTGTTTATATTATCATTGTTAAAGAATCAAATAAGTGGTTTACACAATATAATATTTTTTTCTAAAAAAAAGAGAGAAGAAGCACAAGCTCACCTATGTAAAATAAGAATTAAGCAGCCCAACATGCATGTCTGAATAATTTAGAATGCCAACCTCCAATCAGCATATATATAATAATAGCAACAGGAAGGGCCACCAGCATATATAATATCGTTAAGGTTGGTGGGTGTGACATTTGGCTTTTGTTGCGTGCATGCCATCATGTGTTGGACTGTATAGTTTTTCCCATTATCATGTGGAAATAGGTTTTTTAGCTAGCCAAAAAAATTTCATGGACACCCAATTTTCCCTGCACATGCTATACTTAGTTAATTCAACTACATATAATTAATCACATTTCCACAATTTTGAATTCAATATAAATTAATCATCTATTCAGTTGAATTAACTACATTTTTGAACGTGATGTCAGGGAAAATATGAGTGTTTGAATATCATTACAATTTGCTTGCTGAGTTAGAATTGGAAAGTAAAGTATAGCATGCTGAACAATATTAATTAAGGATTAAATTTGACCTATGTTATAGATTTATTTTTAGGCATACCTTACCTTTTTGAAAGTTTGTTAGGACTTGTTAGTTTAAGGATATGTTTGGTTCGAGGGTTTTGGAGGGGAGGGGAGGGAATATTTTTAATTTGACATGTTTCGTTTAACTTTTAGAAGGGGATGGGAGGGGAGAGGAGGGGAGCAAAATCCTTTTAAGACCCATTTTTTGCTTTCCCAAATCGAAGTTTTTCGGAGGGGAAGGGAGAGGATCTTTTTAAAAATTTATTGCATTACCAAAATTATCCTTAAATTAATTTAAAATCTCAATATTATCCTTGTAACAACTTTTATTTTTATTAGGATATTATTATTGTAACAACTTTTATTATTATTATTAGGTTATGGTATCCTTGTAACACCTTTTATTATTATTAGGTTATGTTATCCTTGTAACAATTTTTTTTTTTGACAAGTTGTAACAACTTTTATTATTATGTTATTTATCACTCTTATTTGTTACCTATAAAAACAAACATTTTCGTATATTTAATTTTTATTTTTATTTTTGAATAAATTTTCGTATATTTAATTAAGTTTAAAGTTAAAACAATAAATTACTTTTAAAATACATCTCCTCTCCTTGTGAACCAAACACATTTTTAATTAAAATCTCTCTCGTTCTCTCGCCTCCCCTCTTTTGAACCAAACCATATATTTAATTAAAATATCTCACCTCCCCTCCCTTTCCCTCCCATCCAATAAAATCTCTTCCCTCCCCTCCTCTCTGTTGAACCAAACGGACCCTAAGTCTAAGATTTTATATTGATATCAAATCGATTTGTAAGGTGATGTCAAACTTTATAAACACTACACATGTGACAACAAAAAGTTAAAACTTTATTTTAACTTCCATTTGTTATCCACGTGTTAAATTCAAACGGTCAACTAACGAAATGGACTAACTTATGTCAACGTCGCGTTTTTTACCAACTTAAAATTTTTAAAAGATAAAGGACCAACTTGAATGCTAAAATAAGCATAAGAGCGCAAACATGCAATTATGCCTAAAATTTAATTTTTCTCAATATATACTTTTTGTTTTTTTTAAGAATTCTTAATAAATACTCCCTCCAACCACATTATATACAAAAAATTATATTTTAGGTTCACTGAATACCTATTTAGTATATATTATAGATCAAATGTATTAGATATTTAATGAACCTAAAAACTAATTTTTTTTTCTTATAAATCTGACCAAATAGAGTACTTATTATTTGTTGAATCTTAACATGTGTCAAACATATGACCCTATAAGGAAAAAAAAAACTAACAACTTAAATAACTTTCTACATATTATTTAATGTTTGAGACTTTTTTTTAAGGGATGTTTTATATAAAGATTCTTTAAAAAAAATTAATTTTATGTAGAGATATATTTAAAAAAAAAATTAAAATAATTAATGATTGAATATTTTTAAGAACAATTAATGATTTTTTTTTTGTTATAGAAAAATTAATGATTGAATTGATTTTTATGTTTGTATATTTTTGTTCTTTGAAATAAAGACGGGAGCAGTGAGTGGATAATTCTTACATGGTCAAGACGATAAATAGTGTTTTCAATATTACAGTAGGTGATTTTTTATCTTACAACTTTTATCCATTTGTGTATTTAGAAGCGATCTTGACACGTGTTTATTTGCCCCTGCGTGCTTTTCTTCAACTTCATTTTCTTTCTTACGTTGACCACACTGCCACTGTTTAGTTGACATTCATATCTCCTCTTCTGTTTCGTTTGGCGATCATAATTTTTCTTCTGGAAAAGGAATCTATCGCACACAGATCAATTCACATTAGGTAAGCTTAAAAAGGAAGTCTTACACTTAGTTACTTTATCACATTGTTACATTACATTATTTTATTTTAAACCACTGATTTTTTTTTTTGTTTATCCTCCGGGAAAAGAACTTTGTTAATCAGGAGTTGAGTCAAAAGGTTGTTGTTATATATCTTGTTTGTTGGGAAGAAGCTGCTACACTTGATACCTGAAATGTTTAATGATTATGCATGTAAAACTCAAAGTGTATGGGGTTGCACAGTTGAAGCATTTCCCATGTACAAAACACTCCCATCTTCATTGATGGTCTTGAACATTTTCTTGTTTTTGCACACATGGCGAGTAGCACCAGAGTCTATCCACCAAGAATCAACATCTTCAATCATGTTGATTTCAGAAATGACCGCAACAAAATCATCATTTGTTGCTCTTGAATTCTTTTCTTTGTTCTTCTTTTTAAAGAACCTGCACTCATTCTTGAAGTGTCCTTCTTTCCCACAAAAGTAACATTCACCTTTCCTTTTCTTTTTGTTGTTATTACCATTGTGGTTTTGATGAGACTTATCATTTTCATGATTTCTCTTTTTGGAAGATTTGCTTGAATTTCCTTCTTCCATAACATGAACCTTCTCTTGAGTGACATGATTCTTAATACCTTCTTGTTTTCGGTATTCTTCTTCTAAACGAAGGTGATTGCCAAGTTGCTCAAGAGAAATGTCTTCCTTCTTATGCTTCATGGTTCGTTTGAAATCTTTCCATGAAGGAGGAAGTTTGTCAATTATGGATGATACAATAATTGTTTCATCCATATTCATGTTATGTTGTTTGTAGTTGTTAAGAATACGTTCAATCTCATATAATTGTTCCATAACAGACTTATTATCTACCATTTTGTAATTATTAAAATGAGATACAAGGAATTTCTTACTTGTTGCGTCTTCACGCATGTATCTGGTTTCCAATTTGTCCCACAAGTCTTTTGCAGAAGGGCTGCTCTGGTAGATATCGAATAGAGAGTCAGACATACCATTCAGGATATGTCCCAAGCAGATGTAATCATCGTTGTCCCATTTCTGTCTATCTCTTGTCTCAGCAACGGTTTCATCATCCTTCTCTTCAGGCCTTGCCATGTTCAGAACGTATGCCACTTTCAATGTTGTAAGAAGAAACTTCATCTTCTTCTCCCAGCGGATGAAATTTCCCCCATCAAACTTTTCCAACTTAACAAAGTCAGAAGTCATTTCTTTCAATGAAGCAGCCATAAGAATCGAACCTAAAGATTGTTATATATCTTGTTTGTTGGGAAGAAGCTGCTACACTTGATACCTGAAATGTTTAATGATTATGCATGTAAAACTCAAAGCGTATGGGGTTGCCACACTAACCTTTAGGTTCGATTCGCCCCCACCAATAACTGTATATTGGATGCAATAAGGAATGACCGGCGAATCCCCTTCAGGATACTATGAGTTCCTTGACGTGTATTGCACAACCACACCAAGCGTATCTCCTGACAGTATTTTACAGATTTATGGTTCCAGCAATTCACTCATGCATTAGAGAATTGATGGATGATTTAGAGTAAGAGAATGATGAAGAATTATGTTGTTAATGTAACAAAATTTTGTCCAAAATTGTGTGTCAAATTAATGCCCAAATGCCAAGTATTTATAGTGCATTATATGACCCTTCACATGAGAGAAAGCACCCATTTAACTTGAATCAATGTTATGGTTCATTAAGCACCATTTTGCCAAAGGTTATGATCATTCACATTTGAACCAATGCTAAGGTTCATTAAGCACCATTTTGCCAAAGGTTATGATCATTCACATTTGAACCAATGCTAAGGTTCATTAAGCACCCCTTTGCCAAAGGTTCTAATGTATATGAAAGCTTCTCATGAAGATTTACAACTCTTGATCTAAAGTGATTCCATTATTTTGGAAATCACCAACAATCCCCCACCATTTTCAAAATACTAAATCTCATAAATCCGGAAATTCCATGCCTTCAGATAATGGTATCTCACGATTTGAACCATTACTTAGTAAGTTAAGTTTTCGCTCATTCCCAAATAGTATGGTAGGCAAGCTTTGAACCAACTATTCATTAGAACAAGTGTGCATAACTTACACATAGAATCTCGGTACCGTTGATAAAGAGACTTGTAAAATGACACATTAAGAAGGCCTTGTGTCATATATCCTTTTTCATGAGAATTTAAGAGTCAAGCCCTTGAACTCCGTGAAGCGGCCAAACTTCATTCTCACATAGGTAGACTATATCGGGAATGCCCCATAAGTATGCATTCCAGCAAATATATGCTATATGTCCATTAAGAGGAAAACCTCATCCTACCTTTTTTCTTCTTATGGTCCAAGTACTTTTACCCTTGGGATGTATCTATTGTCAAGTACTACAATTACTCTAATAGTGTACTTTCACCATTGAACCCAAGACTTGATGCTACTCAAGTGTGGGTTGAGTTTCCACTATTGGTAATCAATTAGATATGGGCTTGAGTCCCATCCCCAATGATGTCTTCAACACCATATCCTTTGTCAGACCTTTCGTCAAAGGATCTGCAAGATTCTTCTCTGTTCTTACGAACATGATGGAAATTACTCCATTAGAAATCAAGTCTCTTACATAGCTATGTCTTAAACCAATATGCCTTGATTTCCCATTATAAACTTGGTTATAAGCTTTTGATAGTGTGGATTGACTATCACAATGTATGGATGCTGGCGCCATTGGCTTTTGCCAAACTAGTATGTCATACAATAAATTTCTTAGCCATTCTGCCTCTTTACTCCCTGCAGCCAATGCAATAAATTCTGCAGCCATGGTGGAGTCGGCAATGCATGTTTGTTTCTTTGAACCCCAAGAAACTGCACCTCCACCAAGGTTGAAGATCCATCCACTTGTGGAAGCATGATCTTCAACATATGTTACCCAACTAGCATCTGTGTATCCTTCCAAAACAGAAGGCTCTCCACTATATGTTAAACAATAATTCATTGTTCCCTTTAAGTATTTTAATACTCTTTTCACAGCGTGCCAGTGTTCTTTACTTGGATTGCTAGTATACCGACTTAACCTTCCAACAGCATATGCTATGTCAGGTCTAGTACAAGTCATAGCATACATCAAGCATCCGATTACTTTAGAATATTCAAGTTGTGCCACCGGACAACCTTTGTTTGGTTGCAAACTGACAGTTTGGTCAAATGGGGTAGATATCGGTTTACAATCTAAATGATTGAATTTCTGAAGCACCTTTTCTATGTAATGAGATTGGGATAAACCAATATGGTTACCATCTCTTATGATTTTAATTCCTAAAATCACATCAGCTTCTCCTAAATCTTTCATATCAAAATTTTTGGATAAGAAAGCTTTAGTTTCTTCTACCTCATT